>NC_035449.2:155997466-156333526 GCF_002127325.2 Helianthus annuus | reverse complement strand
ACAATCAACTGGCCCGAGTTGGTCCAGGAAAAACTAGAGGCAAGATCGTTCAGATATGTGATCATATTGAGACAGCCGCGGAATATAGAAAGATTGTGACACCTGTGTCACCACCACCATCAAACAAATACCAAACCAATGAAATATTGTATTTCATACTTGGTATTTGTATAAATATGTGTATCGTTTGCACATATTGATTCTTGTTCGATTTCGGGCCTTAAATCACTTTCTGGAAGGTTATACGCGATCTGAAGCGTAAATATAACCAGTTTAATGCAACAAACACTCCGAAACAGTGAAATAGGCTTAACATACCTTAGATAACCCTTACATAACTTAGAAATAAGTTTTGGATAGTTTGGTATGCCAAAATCAAGTTTATTCGCTTACAGGGACTAAATTCGACAAACTGTGAAAGTATGTCAATTTGTACTGTAACAGACTTTCCGGAACATGGCCATAAGTTAAACACACCCTAAATATCCTTTACATAGCTTAGAAATACGCTTTGAGATGTTCGGTGTGCTAAAATAAACTTTATGCTCATTCAGGGACTAAAAGCGTCAAAAAGTGCATAATTTTGCATTTTTGCGCATATTTTACGTTCTGAATACTTCCGGACATCCAAAAATTTATATAAGCCTTAAAATATTATGTTTTAGTGTTTGGCTTGTCAAAAATCCATTCGTCGCGCAATTTGGACCGTTTTTGCGTCCGTTACGACTTCCGTCGTAATTAACCGAACAACGCAATCATACGACCAAACGAACCGACATCCGGGTTATTTTTGAGCACATTTTATGTTCTCTATACTTTAACTTCATTTTAGAGCATTAAAATGGGATTAACGGGGCTTAAACGTGCCAAAACGCATCAAAAACCAAGTTCGGAGTCACAGGGGCCTGTTCTGCCATTTTGTGAAAGTTTCTGCCAGCACCAGAGGTCCTTACGGACCGTAAGGGAGCTCATACAGTCCGTAAGCCACCTTCAGACCAGCAGAATGCAGAAACATTGAACCTGGTCCTTTCCACTTGTTCCCATGGTTTTTAACCCCTGATTTTCATTCTATGGACTGGTATTTCATTACCCATTGTATTTAAAACCTTGTGCCCACTTGTATGGCCAAGATTTGTGCCCTCTTTTCCAAGAAATGATCCTAACGGTTCTTGTTTATCTATAAATACCCACCTTGTCTTGCTCATTCCCTCACATTTGATCTGAGTTTTTCTCTAAGTGGTTGTGTTTTACACTTCCTACCTGAGATTACATGGAATCAAACCTTGCGGGGACCTTCTGTAAGTTTTCTTTCGCGTTTATCATTCGTTTTACCGTTAAAGTCAAACTGTGTTTGACTTTCTGCATTGACCAGTTTATGGTCAACGCGAAGTTCGATTGAACTTCATAACGTGAGCGTAATCACGATGGTTATAGTCCCTAGTGACTATACCTACTGATTACCATGTTATCTAGGCTCAGTGACGAGTCGTAGTTTCGGCCAAAATGCGTTTCCTCGTATATTTTGTAACCAAACTACTCTAGGGTATCAAAACCGTTTGTTTTGATACCAAACCTATTTTCTAACTTTACTAAACATGTTCTAGCATGTTTTGCTCGTCGCTTTTAGATTTGTGCTGGTTTAGGGTCGTAAAGGTAAGCGATCTAATTAATCGCTTATGCTTACGAACCTGACCCATTGGTCGATCTTTAGGATCCGACCAAACACATTAGGTGACCATAGTTGTATAGGGAATAACCTTCCGAGGTTATACCTTATGGTCACGTCGTTTAAGTAGTTGTATGATAAGTAGTTCTTATGCCTTAGGTAAATTACCAAAATGCCCTTTTTACGCATAAATTCGTTTTAAGCATATGTAACTTAATTTTTGACATCTAAACTGATTTAGCAACAATATTAGACATGATAAGGCATATAATACTTGTCATAGGACTAGTTAGGCTTTCCGAATGCGTTTTACGCAAACGATGCGTTAAAGTGGCATAAGCTACCTAAATGGGTCGTAATGGGTCGTAAGCACTTAGGTTAGATTTCATTTTAGTACGTAGGCTTTGTTAGACCATATCATATGAGCTCCAATACTCATTTGGTTTACGAAACCTCGTACTATCCGATCCCCTGATAGGTCCGGTTATTAATGTAGATACCTATATAGGTGCCGTTTGATTCCGTGATCTTCTAGATTTGCTTGGTTGTTAGTCAAGACTTCTAAGCTCCCTCAAGTGAGTACATAGCCCCCCCTTTTTATTGTTTTTCAAACATTTTGGGGTGAAACACATGTGCCTACTTGTTACTTTCATGCTTTTCATAATTTCATATCATATACTTGCTATGTTCATTAGTACACTAGTAGTACATGATTTCCTTATGTTTTTGCTATGTATGCCCATTGTGTGTATACTTGGTACATCGTTTTACATAACATTTCATGCTGTGTATGTTCATCATACTTAGTACATTTTACCTCACATGCTATGTATGCCCATTGTGTGCATACTTAGTACATCGTTTTACAAGACATCTTATACTTGGTATCATGCTATGTATGTCCATCTGTTGCATACTTAGTACATTGTTTGTGCATTCTTACTTATGGTTTGGTTATTACATATTTCACTTGCCATACATGACATTTTGTTTACACATTACTTGATTGACATTTGACAACGGTTTAGACATGGGCAATTTACATTGGTGGTTTATGTGGGTAAGTGATTTGAGTAACGAGACGTGTGTCATGTGATACAAGCATGGTGGATACGCCGCTGGTACTTCCTATATATAAGTGCTTGTATTATATTACATGTCGTAGCGTTATTTAAATCATTCAATGTGGACTTATACATTTTTACATAAATAACATATTTTTCACAAGACATTGTTTTACAAAACAGTTTGTTTTATACAAACTCATTTTTACTTGGTTATTCATTTAACCTTACATCATTCTTTTAACTATACATATCTATCATCGATTTTCAAACTTTTAATAAAAGCAAACACTTAAACTGGATTCATGACAAGTTTTTGGTTAAACATTTTCTTAAACCTAAGTCATGGATCCTATTTTTCATAAAACCTATGTACTCGCCGGCATTTTTATGCTGACGTATTTTCACATGTGTTTCAGGTACAATAGTTGATGATATTTGATGATGATATTGATGCATGCTCACATAGGATTGGACGAGGCCTTAGTGACATTAAAAGATGCAAGACTAGTTAATTTTTGTTATGTTTCTTTATTGTTAAGACATTGTAACTCATTTAATTCAATAAAACGAAATTTGTTTAATCCATGGTTGTGAAACAATGATTCTGTTACAACACTCCCCGACGTTTCCGCCACGTTTTGTTGTTTTACGTGGTCGGGGTGTGACAGAAAAGTTGGTATCAGAGCCAATGGTTATAGGGAATTAGGTTATTAGTAATGCTTTGACCTAGACTATAACCTTCCTAGGACCCTAACGCGAGTTTACTTGCGTTTAGTCATAAAACAATACCGTCACTTATCCTTAAGTGACAACCACAACGAGAACATAAATTTGATCTGCTTTGAAAACTAATCATCTGTTCTAGGATGATTGATTACTAGGTTTTGAACCTTTTGTTATAAGGTTTTGAACCCTTTAAGTTTTCAAAATTTCGTCAAAGTTTGGGTCTAAATAATGTGAACACGTGCAAACTGGAAGAGTGGGTGCCTGTACCCTGGGTCTTCTGTTTAAGGCTAGAGTGTTCATACAAATCCGCAGTATCGGACCAGTCACTCTTACCTGGGAACTCTTGGGGTGAGTGTCCACTTATAGGCAAGCATGTCTTCGCGATACATTATAATTGACCCACTTACTTTGATTAGTCACTATCTCATTTGTTTGCCTTTGGTAACAAACAAATGGTCACAATCTTCATGCGTTGTCATTCTCTTTTGACTATCTTTTGCTTGTTTCCTCCTATGCCTTCCATTGTCTTCAAGATGCCTCTTCATCGCAACAACACTCAAATGTCCGAACCAGGTGCTGCAATTACCCAGCAAATAGGCATCGTACTCCAGAGGACCGTTGATTTAGCTACCACCATGACTCGCCTCAGGGATGAAGCTGTATAAGGGAACTGCTCCTTGGTGCAATCAATGCCACCGTCATCATCCGAATCAAATACCCTGTTTCAAGTGTACCCACAGTGGACGATGGGGACATTTGGTTAACATGTGCCGCTTTGCAATCCAAAGCAAAGCTGTTACAAACCCTGCTGCTGCTTAACCTTCAATTTCTGCTTCATATGTCGCCTTGGCATATCTAGCGCCTCAACCTCATGAACTTTCTACCTTGTGTATCGACGTAAGCACGCCTAGTGCAAGGTGTCGGAACACCTCTCGTTACACAAACTCCAAAATCCATATAGGATCTTTCTATCCTCATAATTAGATCCTTGTGGGTGAGTAACATTCATCGGAGTCCTTAATTGAATTCTCTGTATGATTCAATACGTACATTACAATTCAATAAGGACAAAGCCGAATTCCTATTAAGATTTTTCTATCTTCATAGATAGATTCTTGAAAATGATTAAAGTGCCAAATGAAATCCACGGATTGGATTCCTGGTATGCTTTAAGTATCCGCGTTCAAAGATAACAATTTAAAGGTCAAATTAAACAATTATGTGATTATATGCTTATGTTCTCCCTTTTATGTTTTTGGTGTAATCCAAGTTTTTGTTATCCAAATCCTCGTAGAATCTTCCATATCATTCGTATAAGGGATTCATAGTAGGATATCCAAAGGTACTATATTAAATCCTCAATGGGCTTTTACGTGATAGTAAAGACCCTTGGATTATATTGTACTATTCCATAATTAGACCCCTAGAGTGGTCTAGTTAAGCAGATTGATCCAAAAATCTGGTTAGGAACATCATGTGATGATATAGCTGAAAAGACTCCTTGTGGTCAAATTAAAGTGATCATTTGTCGATCTAATTAAAAGGACCCTATGGTAGTCTAGCCACACTCATCATAGGTTTGATTTTCTTCCCCTACACATTA
Source organism: Helianthus annuus (assembly GCF_002127325.2). Lineage (NCBI taxonomy): Eukaryota > Viridiplantae > Streptophyta > Magnoliopsida > Asterales > Asteraceae > Helianthus > Helianthus annuus. The sequence continues at coordinate 156,328,464 of NC_035449.2, read as the reverse complement.
TGAAATGCACTGTGCGGACTGTGCAAGGAATTACGTAATTATGGACGCGTACATAATTATGGAATTTAGTGCACAGAAACCACAGCAAGTTTTGTCATGTATCTAGAGTTAACCCCGTTCATTTTCGTATCTGAAGAAATTGTGGAAAATGACTCATTCCGTTCATTTTCGTTTCTGAAGAAATTGTGGAAAATGACTCATTCCGTTCATTTTCGTTTCTGAAGAAATTGTGGAAAATGACTCATTCCGTTCATTTTCGTATCTGAAGAAATTGTAGAAAATGACCCATTCCGTTCATTTTTGTTTCTGAAGAAATTGTGGAAAATGACTCATTCCGTTCATTTTCGTATCTGAAGAAATTGTAGAAAATGACCCATTCCGTTCATTTTTGTTTCTGAAGAAATTGTGGAAAATGACTCATTCCGTTCATTTTCGTATCTGAAGAAATTGTAGAAAATGACTCATTCCGTTCATTTTCGTTTCTTAAGAAATTGTGGAAAATGACTCATTCCGTTCATTTTCGTTTCTTAAGAAATTGTGGAAAATGACTCATTCCGTTCATTTTCGTTTCTGAAGAAATTGTGGAAAATGACTCATTCCGTTCATTTTCGTATCTGAAGAAATTGTAGAAAATGACTCATTCCGTTCATTTTCGTTTCTGAAGAAATTGTGGAAAATGACTCATTCCGTTCATTTTCGTATCTGAAGAAACTGTAGAAAATGACTCATTCCGTGCATTTTCGTTTCTAAAAGATACCCATTAAGGAAAATGACTCATTCTGTGCATTTTTCGTTTTTGAAAATTTTCCTCGAAGGGAAATGAATATCCCTGATTTTTTTTCCTTCATTTCCATTTCTGAAAAGTCTCTGTTAAGGAAATAACAGGATATTGCCTTGCATATCTTTGGTGGCTATTTGACACAAAGTCACAAAATAGACTCCTACGAATAAATTTCGGGACGAAATTTCCTAAAGTAGGGGAGACTGTGACACCTGTGTCACCACCACCATCAAACAAATACCAAACCAATGAAATATTATATTTCATACTTGGGATTTGTATAAATATGTGTATCGTTTGCACATATTGATTCTTGTTCGATTTTGGGCCTTAAATCGCTTTCTGGAAGGTTATACGCGATCTGATGCGTAAATATAACCAGCTTAATGCAACAAACACTCCGAAACAGTGAAATAGGCTTAACATACCTTAGATAACCCTTACATAACTTAGAAATAAGTTTTGGATAGTTTAGTATGCCGAAATCAAGTTTATTCGCTTACAGGGACTAAATTCAACAAACTGCGAAAGTATGTCAATTTGTACTGTAACAGACTTTCCGGAACATGGCCATAAGTTAAACACACCCTAAATATCCTTTACATAGCTTAGAAATAGGCTTTGAGGTGTTCGGTGTGCTAAAATAAACTTTATGCACATTCAGGGACTAAAAGCGTCAAAAAGTGCATAAGTTTGCATTTTCGCGCATATTTTACATTCTGAATACTTCCGGACATCCAAAAATTTATGTAAGCCTTAAAATATTATGTTTTAGTGTTTGGCTTGTCAAAAATCCATTCGTCGCGCAATTTGGACCGTTTTTGCGTCCGTTACGACTTCCGTCGTAATTAACCGAACAACGCAATCATACGACCAAACGAACCGACATCCGGGTTATTTTTGAGCACATTTTATGTTCCCTATACTTTATCTTCATTTTAGAGCATTAAAATGGGATTAACGGGGCTTAAACGTGCCAAAACGCATCAAAAACCAAGTTCGGAGTCACAGGGGCCTGTTCTGCCATTTTGTGAAAGTTTCTGCCAGCACCAGAGGTCCTTACGGACCGTAAGGGACCTCATACGGTCCGTAAGCCACCTTCAGACCAGCAGAATGCAGAAACATTGAACCTGGTCCTTTCCACTTGTTCCCATGGTTTTTAACCCCTGATTTTCATTCTATGGACTGGTATTTTTTGTGCCCTCTTTCCCAAGAAATGATCCTAACGGTTCTTGTTTATCCATAAATACCCACCTTGTCTTGCTCATTCCCTCACATTTGATCTGAGTTTTTCTCTAAGTGGTTGTGTTTTACACTTCCTACCTGAGATTACTTGGAATCAAACCTTGCGGGGACCTTCTGTAAGTTTTCTTTCGCGTTTATCGTTCGTTTTAGCGTTAAAGTCAAACTGCGTTTGACTTTCTGCATTGACCAGTTTATGGTCAACGCGAAGTTCGTTTGAACTTCATAACGTGAGCGTAATCACGATGGTTATAGTCCCTAGTGACAATACCTACTGATTACCACGTTATCTAGGCTCAGTGACGAGTCGTAGTTTCGGCCAAAATGCGTTTCCTCGTGTATTTTGTAACCAAACTACTCTAGGGTATCAAAACCGTTTGTTTTGATACCAAACCTGTTTTCTAACTTTACTAAACATGTTCTAGCATGTTTAGCTCGTCGCTTTTAGATTTGTGCTTGTTTAGGGTCGTAAAGGTAAGCGATCTAATCAATCGCTTATGCTTACGAACCTGACCCATTGGTCGATCTTTAGGATCCGACCAAACACATTAGGTGACCATAGTTGTATAGGGAATAACCTTCCGAGGTTATACCTTATGGTCACGTCGTTTAAGTAGTTGTATGATAAGTAGTTCTTATGCCTTAGGTAAATTACCAAAATGCCCTTTTTACGCATAAATTCATTTTAAGCATATGTAACTTAATTTTTGACATCTAAAATGATTTAGCAACAATATTAGGCATGATAAGGCATATAATACTTGTCATAGGACTAGTTAGGCTTTCCGAATGCGTTTTACGCAAACGACGCGTTAAAGTGGCATAAGCTACCTAAACGGGTCGTAATGGGTCATAAGCACTTAGGTTAGGTTTCATTTTAGTACGTAGGCTTTGTTAGACCATATCATATGAGCTCCAATACTCATTTGGTTTACGAAACCTCGTACTATCCGATCCCCCGATAGGTCCGGTTATTAATGTAGATACCTATATAGGTGCCGTTTGATTCCGTGATCTTCTAGATTTGCTTGGTTGTTAGTCAAGACTTCTAAGCTCCCTCAAGTGAGTACATAGCCCCCCCTCTTTTATTGTTTTTCAAACATTTTGGGGTGAAACACATGTGCCTACTTGTTACTTTCATGCTTTTCATAATTTCATATCATATACTTGCTATGTTCATTAGTACACTAGTAGTACATGATTTCCTTATGTTTTTGCTATGTATGCCCATTGTGTGTATACTTGGTACATCGTTTTACATAACATTTCATGCTATGTATGTTCATCATACTTAGTACATTTTACATCACATGCTATGTATGCCCATTGTGTGCATACTTAGTACATCGTTTTACAAGACATCTTATACTTGGTATCATGCTATGTATGTCCATCTGTTGCATACTTAGTACATTGTTTGTGCATTCTTACTTATGGTTTGGTTATTACATATTTCACTTTCCATACATGACACTTTGTTTACACATTACTTGATTGACATTTGACAACGGTTTAGACATGGGCAATTTACATTGGTGGTTTATGTGGGTAAGTGATTTGAGTAACGAGACGTGTGTCATGTGATACAAGCATCGTAGCGTTATTTAAATCATTCAATGTGGACTTATACATTTTTACATAAATAACATATTTTTCACAAGACATTGTTTTACAAAACAGTTTGTTTTATACAAACTCATTTTTACTTGGTTATTCATTTAACCTTACATCATTCTTTTAACTATACATATCTATCATCGATTTTCAAATGTTTTATAAAAGCAAACACTTAAACTGGATTCATGACAAGTTTTTGGTTAAACATTTTCTTAAACCTAAATCATGGATCCTATTTTTCATAAAACCTATGTACTCGCCGGCATTTTTATGCTGACGTATTTTCACATGTGTTTCAGGTACAATAGTTGATGATATTTGATGATGATATTGATGCATGCTCACATAGGATTGGACGAGGCCTTAGTGACATTAAAAGATGCAAGACTAGTTAATTTTTGTTATGTTACTTTATTGTTAAGACATTGTAACTCATTTAATTCAATAAAACGAAATTTGTTTAATCCATGGTTGTGAAACAATGATTCTGTTACAACACTACCCGACATTTCCGCCACGTTTTGTTGTTTTACGTGGTCGGGATGTGACAAAGATTGCGCCGATGAGCGGCAGAAATCATAAGAATTTGAGATAAGAAGTATGACTTAAATGGGAGCCTCGCCTAGAGAAGGCGTGGTGTGATTTGGAAAACGTAAAGGTTGGACCCCGGTGTAGGGATCGGAACCATTGCTCACAAGATGAAACTTCCAGAAAAAGATCAGTAGTGATCGCGACACATTCCATGTGTCTAGTCTTTAGAGGGGCCTGACTCAAGGAACAGTCGTTGTTCCCACAAAATAAGATTCACGTCAATGACAAACGACAAAATTACTACAGAACCTGCTAAGGTTACGGACCAAGAGTCCACAAGACACAGAAAAGACGTAATTGAATTACTTGAGTACGATAGAATTCATGTCATGACCCAGAGTTACATAGGAACATAAAGACAAATCTTGAACCTAAGTGACCACATTTGATTCACAACTCCCCTGTGACCAATGGCATCGCTGGAATTTCGGGACGAAATTCTTTTAACGGGGGGAGACTGTGACAACTGCCACTTTTCCGTACATTCCGTACACTAACTAAACAGTAATCTGTGCTTAAGTAATTGTGCATGATATAGTTTACAAGACAAATGAAACTTCTGATTTCTGTTATATACACACAATGGCATTTCATGTTGTAAGACTTTATTCGTTGCTACATGCAACACGAGATAGTTCTAATAATACACAGAACAGAATTGGCACCACTACCAGACAAACTAAAAATGCTGACGAAGTTCAGTACATAGAGAGACGGTATTTTGAGGCCCAGTATGAGCCAGAGACCAAATGATACACTAGTATAGTGTGTAGGGAAGTAAGGACCCCAAAATTGCATGCCTAAGTGATAGATAAAGTGCCAGAAAGTGCCTAAAACTCACGTAAAGTGCAGAATTCTGCATAATACAGCAAAATTCAGCTTTTTAACAAGCTAGTAATGTGCAAAAATATGGCAAAATGGACCTGTATGCTTTCCTAAGTGTCAGGAATTAAAAGTGTCACAAAAGGGTACTTAGAAATCACTAAACGGAATAACTTGACACTTTAACGAACCGGTATTTAACCGAACAACCGGACATTACCCAGAACACCAAAATATTACTAAAAGCATTGTTTTATTATTTTTGAGCTAGTTATGCTTCCCGAACATCCTAACATACTACATAATGCAAGATACACATAAAACACTAGATGTTACACTTAACCTCCAACTAATTATCTAATTTACCATCAAAGTTACACATGGGCCCCCTCCCCCTCCATATTCACAGCACCAAGATGTGGGCCACCCTAAAATCTTTCTCAATCTTACTAAATCTTATCTAATCTTAATTGATTTGGTGAAACGATCATGTATGTACTTATGAAGACATAGGGACCAATGTGTAAAACCCAAAACTAGATTATAAGTAACATTCATCTTCCACACTTAACCTCACCACTTCTCTTACTCTCTTCCCATCTCTCACGGCCGTAAGTAGCCCCACACACCACCACCATTTTCGATCACCATCCATCCAATCCAAGACCATTTTGAGGTGTAAGGTGCAAGATTAGAAGGCTTGGTGCTTGAAGAACTTGAAGGACCTCCCTTGCTAGCTTTTATCCACTCGATTTTCATCTTGTTCTTCCCTAGCTTGAAGCTAGTAGTAAGATCCTTTTTAACACTTGTTGCTTCATATTTTTGGTGGTTAAAAGTTGTAGTATGTTGATTAACACAAGAACACTAAAAGACTTGAACTTGAATCTTGAAACATAAGATGAAAATATGATGAAATCTTGTTGAAATGATGTTGTTTAGTGCATGAATGATATTTGTTTGTTGATTTCTTGAGATGATGATGCTAATCATCACATGAAGCTTGCTAGATGGTGATTTAACACATAATCTAGCAAGTAGGAAGATGATTATGTAACAACATAAGATAATCATCTGCACATATGGACATAAACTTGATAAACAAAATGATTTCTTGAAAAGTAATAAACAAAGTGAACTAGTAAACTTGTAGATCCAAGATTAATGAATGATTTTTCAAGAAAACCAAGTTCAAAATATGATTTTTGAAAGATCATGGTCTTTACTAAACTTACACCAATTTTAGTGGGAAAGCAAGTGTATAAACACTAGAGAAACAAGAATTTTTAATAAAGAACATTTTTGTAAAATATGTTTACAAGTTGTAAACATCTAAAATCTTCAAGAATGAAGTTTACCAAGTAGTAAATATATTTTGGAGGGTAACTAGGGCTACTAAACACTTTACCAAGTTACTACGCATTTTTGTGAAAGATCAAGTTCATGTTATTATGTAAGTTGTATAGTCTTTGCACGTGGTAAGTGTAAGATGATTACTGATTTGTTGTTGATTGTTTGGATGATTTTTGAAAAGAAAATGATATGCTAAATAGCATGGACACCTCCATTTTCAAAGGAAACTATGGCAAAATTTTCTAAAAATTCAAACACTTAGAAAATATTTTCTAGACAAATATTTACAAGTGTATTGTAAACTATGCTTTTCAATATAAACATTGCCTTAAATTCTAATACAAATACAAGTATTGGAGGTGGGTTTTTATAAACAAAAATGGATAAATATGTATTTAGAATATATATTTACAATAAAGTCATTGTGTGTGATTATGTGAAATAGTTATATTATTTTAGGGTAAAATAATATAACTTAACCAAGAATTTACAATCCAAAATAATACCAAAGATCACAAGGAATGAAATATAAGTTACACACTTAATATTGAAACCGAACGATAAAACGTAACTTATAAAATATTCCGGAAAATAATCTTACAAATATATTTTTGGGAAGTATTATTTTGGATACAAGAAGTGAAAATATGATTTTTGTACATATTACCAATTTATGCCATATTTTCAACAAGAAGAAAAATATATTATTTTTGGGAGATAAAACTATATATTTTCTTGGAATACATTGTTTTTGAGAAAACAAGTTTAAATATATTTTCTAAAGTAAGACTTGAAAATATATTATTTCGGAACTACAAATACAAGAATACGAAAATACACATATATGGAATACTCCCATCCTTGGGAAGGAAATGCGAAAATAAATACTTGAGAAGTATTATAACTTCGGAAAATGTTAAAGACATAAAGGAAATGTAACTCAAAACATGAATACTAAGGCAAGGCACGGCCCGCTCGTCTAATTGAGCCTAGCACATTGTAGGTAGTCGTGTTTGCTGTTGAGAATTGAGTTACGAGTACCGAAGACGCAAAACAGTGAGTTCATGCTCCCCCTTTTCTTTAACTGTTTTTGGTTTTATAACTCTCAGGGGTGAAATACATGTTACGAATACTTGAACGGTATGAAATGCCTATGAAATACTAGATCATGTGAGCATAGACTAAATACAGAAATGCCATTAATACTTAATTAGGGACAACGGTTAGATCTAACGGGTACGACCGAACCCCGCTCATGGTCACAACTAGTACCAAGTAGTGCTTCGGAGTCCCAGTCGAGGTTAATCGACACAGTCGAGGTTAATCGACACAGTCGAGGTTAATCGACACAGTCGAGGGTAATCGACAAAGTCAAGGGAAATTGACACAGTCGAGGTTAATCGACACAGTCGAGGAAAATTGAAAAGGGTATAAGCCTACTCATTACGAGTGCTCCCTATGTCCTCACATGCCTTAAAGTCCTTGTAAAACAATTATGTTCATACACGCTTTTCATACCTGTTTACAAAGGAGTCTCTCAAAGATTTACAAGATTATAGTACACAAACAAGACGCATGAACTCACTCAACTTTTTGTTGATGTTTTCCAAAATTACATGTATTTTAGGTGACAGGATGGATCTTGGGCGCGGGTGTCGTAACTAGAAGTAGACTTCTAGTTTAGATGTCATCCACTTTTGTTGGTTTGTAACCTAGTCGAAGGTTGTGTTTTAAAACTTAAATAACCAGTGTTTGTAATACTCAAATTTTATGAATGGATGAACATCGTTTTGATCATGTAGTTGTTTATTACGATTGAATGCAATGATATTAAACCAGTCACACATCATACGCTTCCACAAAAATCAGGGTGTGACAACATTGTCGTCTTTCACTGCTTCTCTGGCATTCATCTGAAATACCCTTGCATTTGTTTTCTTAGCCTCTTCACGCTTCTTTGCATTTTTCGGGCAATTCGTTTTGATGTGCCCACAGGTTGCATCCTTTAAATCCCGACACTCCAGAGTTTTGTGCCCCTTTTTCTTGCAAATTCCACAGGGTTTGGCCTGTGGATCTACAGTGCACTGCCCAAGGTGCTTCTTGTTGCAATTCTTGCACAAGGGCTTGTCACCTGCCCGATCGTGGTTCCTTTTGAACCCAAAGTTCCCTTTCTTTTTCTTGTTGGAATGGTGGGACTGATCATCTTCTCTCTTCCTTTTTACCTCATCTGAGTCTTTCCAGACTTACTCCTAACAACATCAAGTGTGAGGGATAATGACAGATCCAAAGCTAACCTTTAGGTGGTAGGCTTTGAAGCCTTGACGTTCCCTTTTATCTCGGGGGCCAAACCACCGATGAAGCGCGCGGTGCGCTTTGGTTCAGGAGTAACCAAATAAGGAACAAATCTGGACATGGAGTTGAAACTGCTCACGTATGATCTACAGTCTAAGTTCTTCATGACCAGAGTCAAGAAGTCAGTTTCAACCTTTTCCACCTCATGTTGAGGGCAATATGTTTCTTTCACCAATTCAACAAACTTGGCCCAAGAGAGGTTGTAAAGAGGAATCTTCCCGGTGGATTGAACCAGGGCCTTCCACCAAGTTAGGGCATCGCCCTTGGAAGATTGTGAAACAAATTTAACCACATCCTCTTTAGCACAACCACTGATATCCACCACTATTTCCATTTCATCGAGCCATTTTATATAGTCTATGGCTCCTTTCTCCCCAGTAAAGTCTCTTGGTTTGCAAGAGACGAAGTACTTATAAGTACAACCTTTGTTGTAACGTGGTGCCTGATCAAACACAATCTGCTTGGGTGGTTCACTCTTTTGATTCGAAGAATTTATAGATTCATCTTTCTTTGATGTATGCGACTTAGAATGGGACTTAGAGTGAGATTTGGAGAGATCATCACTCGACTCCTTAAGCACTCTATCCACAGCTTTAGTAACAGCTGTGTCGATCATGGCCTGTAAGTCAGCGCCAGTTATATTCAGTCTTGTAGCATTATTCCCATCAGCTGTGTGGCTGTGTGCTTCATCGGAATTACCATGATGAAGCTTTAAATGCTATATATCAAATAACACGATTTGTTTAGTTGCTACATATATTGAATCGTCATATTCGATGATTAATTAGCCATGGCATAAATAAACCATATAGGCTAATAGTTTTAACATTTCTAAAGAATGTTTAATTTGAAATTATTTTATTATAGATAGCCTAGGTTACAAGAGAAGGCATTTAAATAAGATATAATCCTTTATATAATAGACATGCGATCATACGTCACATCTGTCATTGTCGTATTGACAATATTACATAGCACGAAGGCTCGTCTCAAAGGACATTTAGAATTTGGCACAAAAGGCCTCGTCACAGAGGACATTTAAATTATATAAACCGCGATCTTATTGGAAAAAGGGTTTTAAGGCGTGAACATAGTTCTTCACCTTTGGACAGGGAGTCGTAGACTATAACTGTCATTGTCATGAAAGACGATATATATTTTTGGTTTGTAAGCAAATCAATTTTTCATCACTAATGCATGTTTAAAAATAATGACCATCACATTGATGATATTAGTCACGATCAAGTTGATCTTATGGACTAGAAGGTTTAGACATAGTCCAAACACCTTTAGAGAGGGGGTCGTAGACCACATCTGTCGTCGTCTTATTGGACAACAAGTATAGCCCATAGGCACTTCATCACTAATGGATGTTTATAATATGATCATCACATTGATGATACTAGTCATGATCTAATTTGATCATATAGGTTTTAAGGCTTGGACGTAGTCCAAATACCCTGACGGCTGGTGTGGTATCTCAAATCACCTTGCCATGAGTGTTAACATGTTCTTGGATGTTAACAAAGATTTATTGTCCTAAGAGGGTTTTACCATCATAGCCATGTCCGTATTGACATATAGCCTAGGTTATACCATTAAGAAGATCCTTTTAAATTCGTTTAGTAGATCAACAAAGTTAGAATAAAATCGAAACGATTGTTTAAACGATAATGTAACGAATATGTATATTAATAACAAATATGAATTCCAAAACAAGATTCCATTAATAAAACTAAACTTTACAAAATTGCCCTAAACGGGTATTTGACATAACATAAATTGTCCACGCAGGGACTTAAAAGGAGAAACAAGTCCACGCAGGGACTAATAGATAAATATGTCCTTATAGGGACTACAAGTGATAAATGTCCACGTAGGGACTGAATAGAAGAGATATGTACTCGCAGGGACTACTTACTGAAATAAAAATGTCTACGCAGGGACTACTAGTGAAAAGAAACATAACAAAAGGAGTTTTCTTTAATGCCTTCTTTGCTTCATGTCTGCTAGTTCTCTTATTGGTTCACTAGATGCGGTATAGACACCGAAGGTTTTAGTGGATAGTCAAAATTTTCCAAATTCGGATCTTTTTTCCGAAGTAGAACCCAAGGATTCTATGGTTAATGAATAATATGGATCACGAATAGGGTTAGGACTGGTATAATCAAAGTTTGGGATTCCAAGATTTGGATGTAAGAAATATGGATCATTAGTGTCCACAGGTATCATCTTTGGAGTGGGAGCCTCAGGGACTTTTGGTATGGACTCTTTTGATGAAGACTTCTCATTTGAAGTTTCAAGGATGTCAGGTATGGAATTTGAAGTCTGGTTAATGGTTTCAACTGGTTTGATTTTGGGAATAGGTCCAAAAAGGTCCTTTCTCCATACTGGTCGTACGCTTATTCGAGCTGTGGTACGAAGCTTAACATTCTTTGGCTTCGGGTTTGGAGAGCTCCCATCATTGGCGGTTTGCTAGGCGACATGTTCTTTGGCAATGTTTACTTAATAGGGATGAGAATATTCCTAGTTTAATGTCACGGCCCCAAACCCGGTTTGACCCGTTTCAGGAGCCGCGGGACAGAAAACCTGTGGTATCTAATTTAGGTGACAGCGGAAGCCTTTTTAAAACAGGATCTTTTAGTATTAAAACTGCTCGTTTACATAATTTGGGGATAAAATCCCATAATTTACAATAATGTGATTTCACGAGGAAATCTTTTATTTCTCAAATCATGTTACTTTATTTATTTACATTGAGCCACTTTTCTAAGCTGGTAGTGCTTCCTGGCACTTTTCTTTTGCTCACAACAGATCACCTGAAACATGTTTGAAAAAGGTTTTGTCAGCGGGTAAATACTGAGTGAGTTCATTCAGGTTTTATAAAACGACCCTTAGTTATAAATTACAGCATAAGAGCGATTACATTGGTTCATATCTTATTTTTATCTGGCGCTATGTCACAATGGTGACATGTCACAATGGTGACGATGGTCATACCACTATTAGGTCAATGAACTCTAATAGTGATGATTATCCCTAGTAGGTCAATGAACCTAACTAGGAGAAAGTTAGTAATGTGCACAATACCCACTAACCAGTAAATCAAGATATCCACGACTTAGTCCCTGTAATTATAACTTTGAAAATAATTTGGAGTATTGTAAAACAGTTGATAAAAAGAGAATGACTCACATTGCAGATTTAACGAGCAGAGTATAAGCCTACTGAATAGCCCTGATTAACCTAATTTAAATAACAATGCACACACAAACGGGTTAGTAACCAATACAGCAGTTACGACAATTCACGAGATTAAACCCTCACAACGATTAACAAGTGCAATACTTAACAAAAGCGGATTCACAACGAATGACAGAGTATAGTCCGAATTTCGAACAGCACTCAAACATTCAAGTCGAAATCACGATGAATAACAAAGTATAAGCTCAATTTGAGCAGCACTCAAACAATCGTTGGATAGTTACAATCGATCGGACGTTGAATCGTAATAGCGATCGAGTTAATACCCTGATTGCGGCAGCACTTCGTGACCCGTGTATGTTTTGAATGAATATTGATATAACTCGACGTAAAATTGGAATTTTAGCGTCGTTTCAACTTCCCAGATCAAGTCCCAATGTCCTCTATTTATACCCAAATTTTGGCCTTGCTTACGGACCGTATGACTATTCCCTTACGGTCCGTAAGGGACACCTATTTACTATAGAGTAGCCACATTTGGGACTAGCCTAGCTGAGTCAACATTTTCGTAAAATTCTGTTTAGACAACGAATTTTAAAGATAATCGTCCAACTAGGGTTTACCCCCCCTGAGTTTTAGGGGCCCTGATCCTGATTCCGATTGTTCTGAAAATTTTAGGGTTAATGCAGAATTACTTGGGTGTCTCAATTAGGGTTTTCTTATTGTCTAATTATCATCCTAAGTATTGATTTTAGTGAGAGTTGTTACATCCTCCCCACCTTAAGAAAAATCTCGTCCTCGAGATTTACTGAAATAGATGAGGATACTTCATTTCTGATTCTAGTTTTCAAGTGTATTTTGGTTCTCTCTTTGAATTCCATTTGACCTTGACCAGCATTAGTCGTTTGTGTTTTGAAAAACTTGATTTTTCTATCTTCTATTTGTAGGGGTTTCCTTATAAATTTAAGATTTTCATTTACCTCTATATCTTGAAGGGATACTACCAGGGATTCGTCTGAGAGACATTTCTTGAGATTGGATACATGAAACACATCATGTACTCCAGCTAATTCTTCTGGTAGTTGTAAATGATAAGCTACTGGTCCTATTCGTTGGATCATTAGAATGGTCCTACGTACCTTGGACTTAGCTTTTCTTTCTTACTGAATCTAACAATTCCCTTCCAAGGAGATACTTTCAATAGCATTTTGTCTCCCACTCGAAACTCCAACGGCTTTCGTTTATTATTTGTATAACTCTTCTAGCCGTCTTCAGCCTTTCCTTCGTGATACTAAATATTACAGTCGTAGTCACTTAGGATTTCCTTTTCCTCATGTTTAATTCTTGTTGCTCAAATATGTATCTTAAATTCTTATGACCCGTATGGATAGTAAACTTACTTCCATACAGATAATGTTCCTAATCTTAAGGGTAACCTTATGGCTTCTAATTCTAGGTTTACAAGTGGTATGGCTTTCTTCGTGCTTTTTGCAATTGCCTTGATGCATACACAATTACCTTTTTGCGTTGCATTACCATACATCCAAATTCTAGCTTTGAAGCATCACCGTATACTTTAAAATCTTCTGTTCCTTCTAGTAAGGCTAGAATTGGAACCTTTGTTAATTTATGCTGTAAGATCCTAAAGGCTTCTTCTGGTTTAGGTTCTCATTCAAACTTAACTGTTTTAGATTAGTTAAGGATATATCTATCTGAGAAATATCCTTAATAAACTGGCTATAGCATCTGGCTAAATTTACAGAATTCCTAATTTCCATTTAGGGATTGCGGAATCTTCCATTTAGTAATTTGCTGCTATCTTAGCAGGATCTAAGTGAATACCTTCATGATTCACCATGTGACCTAGAAATTGTACTTCCTGCAGCCAAAATTCACATTTCGAGAATTTGGCATAAAGCTTTTTCTTTCTTGACAAAGTTAAGAGTGCATGTAGGTGCTTACGATGTTCTTCCTGACTTTTGAAATAAATGAGTATATCGTCAATGAAAACGATCACAAATTTATCCAAATGTGGTTTACAGACCTGATTCATCATATTCATAAATGCTGTTGGAGCATTTGTTAATCTAAAGGGCCTGACTGTAAACTTATAATGACCATACCTAGTCCTGAAAACAGTTTTAGGTGTGTCTTCTTCTTGATGATATCCGGAGTGTAAGTCGATCTTAGAAAAATACCTAGCGTCTTGCAATTGATTAAAAAGATCATCCATCTTAGGTGATGGTGTATCAATTCTTAATTGTAACCTTATTCCATTAATACACGTTCTCATCGAACCACCCTTTTGCTTAACAAACAACACGGGTATTCCCTAAGGGAATGAACTATGATGTATGAAACCTTTACTTAGTAATTCATCTAACCGCTTTTCCAATTTGAGCATTCAGGTGGGTGCTAATCGCTAAGGTGCCTTGGCTATCGGTATAGTTCCTGGAATTAGATTAATCCTAATTTCTATCTCCTTATCTGGTGGTAATCCTAGTACCTTTTCTGAGAATACATCTGGGTATTCTTGGAACTACAGGAATTTCCCTACGTTCTTTTCTCTTAGTACTAATGATTACTGAAATCATATATACTATTCCTTGCTTTCGTTCATAACTAGCAATTTTCATTACTGATATGAACTTCGTGACCCTACGTGGTTTATTTGCTGTAATCACAATACTTCTCTAGCGGGTGCATAAATTTTTATAAAGTTCTTATCACAGAGAATTCGAGCATGGTTGGCTACTAACCAATCTATTCTTAACACAACATCCACTTCAGCTAATTCCTAGGAATTAGGTTGTAAAGAAATTATGACCTGAGAGTGCTATATTTTCCCTTTTTTGCCGTTTTGACTGTAAAGATCTACCTAAGTTTGGTTACTGATAAGTTAAGAGTTTGACAGAATGAAGTATTTATAAAATTTTGGGTTGGCACCAGAGTCAGATAATACTTTTGTGTAAACGTTGTAACCTAAGTACGTACCGGCTATCACATCTGGAATGAGCTCTGCTTCCTGAGCAGTCAATTGAAAGGCTCTTGCATTTCTTTTTGCTTCTTCTGCAGGTTTGGCTTTAGTGTCAGATGGTTTGTTTAGTTTTGGACAATTTGGCCTAAGATGTCCAGTTTCTCCACAGTTGTAACAGACTGAAAATTTCTTCCTCCTGCAGTCTTCTTCCTGATGCCCCGGAATTTTGCAAAAATTGCAATATCCTTTGCATCTTCCAAAATGCTTTCTTTTGCAAAAATTGCAAAATGGACTAGTGGAAGATTGCCCATTCCCTCCTTTCTTGAGATTGTTATGGTTTACCGAATGGATTACCTGGGTAATCTTTTGGGCTACTTCCTTCCTTCTATTTTCTTCTCTTGTCCGTACTAGTTCGTCAGTCAGAGTATTGGCTAAATCCACCGCATCATCAATCGTGCGAGGTTTCGCAGCCTTGACGATGTTACGGATTTCAGCAATCAATCCCCAAATATAACGAGAAATAAGTACCGGCTCTGGCGAAGCCAGGGTTGGTACCACTCGAGCATATTCAAAGAATGTCGTAGTATACTTTCGACAATCTACATCGAGCATCCGGTGGGTGAAAAACTTATTTGTCATTTGTTCCTTTTCATATTCGGGACAAAATTTTCTTTCTACTAAGCTCTTAAATTCTTCCCAGTTCATAGCATACGCCATCCTTCTTCCTTTTGCTTGTAACACCGTATTCCACCATTCTAGCGCCCCTTCTTTGAAAAGGTTTGACGCGTACATGACCTGATCATCCTGAGCACATTTACTTATGGCAATTACTGCCTCAGTTTTCTCTAACCAACGTAGTGCCGCAGTCGCTCCTTCATTGCCTGCAAACTCAGATGGTTTACAAGCAAGAAATTCTTTGTAAGTGCAACCAGGCGTTGCAGCTTTCATTTTCTTAGGGAGCGGAGCTTGTCGTGGTTCATTATCATGATTAACATGATCATTGCCTCCGTTTACGCTATTACTGAAGTTATCTTCAGAAATACGTTTGCTAGGAACGATTTGTTGTGGTTCTATTGGATTTTTAACAGTAGCAACGATTGCTGGAATAGCGTTGGCTATCCCTTGAGCAATCATTGTTGGAATAGTGTTGGCTATCCCTTGAGCAACGATATTTTCTATATCCTGCCTAGTCATATATTGATCCCCCGGTTGTTGCTCAGAATCATTAACTGGTTCATTATTCACGTTTTCCATCTGATAATTATTATACATATAGATATATAATTTATTAGTATCAAATAGATATACCTAAAATTATCATACAATTTCATAACATACATATAACCAAAATTATCGATTTCTCGATTCCCATTTGTATATTTTATAGTGGATATCAATACATACTTTTACCTTGTAATGATTCTACAGATTGATTTTTTACTATTACTACTACACAAGCACAGTTCCATAAATCCCCTATCCTTTCGTCAGATGATATTCTAGTAATGGTGTTCATCGTATTTCCAGGAGATCTGTCCCCCAATCTCTTGGATCCTATTCCCAGTATCCATTAGTTCACCAAGGCGAAGTTCATCCGTATGCTCGTTACTTATTGGTGGATTTGGTAAAGGTTCTGATTTAAACTAAGGAAAAAGCTTATAGGGATGATTTTGTAACTGTATTTCATTAATCAACCATTCGTCTATTTGCGAGTGGATTGAAGGGTTTGGAATAGCTGGTTCTAAGTTCATTGGTAGTTGTGTTTCAGGAGAGTGAATAAAAACATTTTCATTAACAGGCTTAATAGTATTATAGCTTGCCAATATAAAATCTAGCTCTTCCTGAGATGGTAATTTTTCGATTTGCCTAGAATTTTCCCTAATTTGTATTTCTTTAGGCTTGGGTTTCTCGAGAGGTAAAGCATCGAATTCTATAAGTTCTTCTATGTCTGGTATATACCTATTGAAATCTCTGGAAACCTCTACTCTTACTGGATAGAGATTTAAATTCTGAAGGGCCTCAGACCAGTTACTCATGCTGTTTAGCAAAATAGACATAATTACTAGGTTAGAATTCATAAAATTTATAGAAAACTTTTAAATACTATTTGATACTGAGTAATTACCAAAATAATTAAAACACACTTGGTTTTAATTGTAAATTTATTTATTTACTGAATAAGGCTTCTAGACTGTAGATATTAAAGGTACTAAAACATAGGTCAAATTATTTATGAATTTGCATTAATTGCTACATTGACTAGCATATAAAGATCTGCTCATACTGTACACAATTATTCAGGTAAATAGAACACATAATCACAAAATAGCAATTAATAAAAAATTTAGTATTTTCTAAATACTTAATTGGCTTAAATCAGTGGCTTGAGAAGTGGCTCTGATACCACCTTTTTCTGTCACGACCCCCGACCCGGTTTGACCCGTTTCAGGAGCCGCGGGACAGAAAACCTGTGGTATCTAATTTAGGTGACAGCGGAAGTCTTTTTAAAACAGGATCTTTTAGTATTAAAACTGCTCGTTTACATAATTTGGGGATAAAATCCCATAATTTACAATAATGTGATTTCACGAGGAAATCTTTTATTTCTCAAATCATGTTTCTTTATTTATTTACATTGAGCCACTTTTCTAAGCTGGTAGTGCTTCCTGGCACTTTTCTTTTGCTCACAACAGATCACCTGAAACCTGTTTGAAAAAGATTTTGTCAGCGGGTAAATACTGAGTGAGTTCATTCAGGTTTTATAAAACGACCCTTAGTTATAAATTACAGCATAAGAGCGATTACAATGGTTCATATCTTATTTTTATCTGGCGCTATGTCACAATGGTGACATGTCACAATGGTGACATGTCACAATGGTGACATGTCACAATGGTGACGATGGTCATACCACTATTAGGTCAATGAACTCTAATAGTGATGATTATCCCTAGTAGGTCAATGAACCTAACTGGGAGAAAGTTAGTAATGTGCACAATACCCCACTAACCAGTAAATCAAGATATCCACGACTTAGTCCCTGTAATTATAACATTGAAAATAATTTGGAGTATTGTAAAACAGTTGATAAAAAGAGAATGACTCACATTGCAGATTTAACGAGCAGAGTATAAGCCTACTGAATAGCCCTGATTAACCTAATTTAAATAACAATGCACACACAAACGGGTTAGTAACCAATACAGCAGTTACGACAATTCACGAGATTAAACCCTCACAACGATTAACAAGTGCAATACTTAACAATTCAGCGGATTCACAACGAATGACAGAGTATAGTCCGAATTTCGAACAGCACTCAAACATTCAAGTCGAAATCAAGATGAATAACAAAGTATAAGCTCAATTTGAGCAGCACTCAAACAATCGTTGGATAGTTACAATCGATCGGACGTTGAATCATAATAGCGATCGAGTTAATACCCTGATTGCGGCAGCACTTCGTGACCCGTGTGTGTTTTGAACGAATACTGATATAACTCGACGTAAAATTGGAATTTTAGCGTCGTTTCAACTTCCCAGATCAAGTCCCAATGTCCTCTATTTATACCCAAATTTTGGCCTTGCTTACGGACCGTATGACTATTCCCTTACGGTCCGTAAGGGACACCTATTTACTATAGAGTAGCCACATTTGGGACTAGCCTAGCTGAGTCAACATTTTCGTAAAATTCTGTTTAGACAACGAATTTTAAAGATAATCGTCCAACTAGGGTTTACCCCCCTGAGTTTTAGGGGCCCTGATCCTGATTCCGATTGTTCTGAAAATTTTAGGGTTAATGCAGAATTACTTGGGTGTCTTAATTAGGGTTTTCTTATTGTCTAATTATCATCCTAAGTATTGATTTTAGTGAGAGTTGTTACATTCAAGTCTAGACTCGGAAGTCTAAGGAATGTGTTACTGTGTCATTGAGATTAAACACAAAAGGCTACTGTTTAATTCAATCAATGTTGGCTCTTATACCAACCTGTCACACCCCCAATATTTTGACCACAAACCGGTGGGCTCGGTGGGGAGTATCGTGACGTAGTTGATATCATCATAGTCAATTAGACACAGTTATAGCACAGCGGAAGGCTTGGAAGGAAATTATTATTATAACTGAATGTTCAAGTTTAAAATACTAATACACAGACAGTCGATGAAAGGATCCACAGGTGGATCTTAAACAAATACAAAACAATGTTTAACAGACTTTCAGGCATCTAAGGACTTGCAAGATCCTCTATTTGACACCAGGTAGCTCCCAGCCTATTACGCGTAGTACCTGTCATTTAGTCTTTTGAAAATACGTTAGTTTACACTGGTAAATACAATTAAAAAACTCATTTGAAAATGTTTATGAAAGTTGGTTTAGGTGCACAAGGCACAGAATTCTTTTATAACTTGAGACAATTATATTTATAATCTTGTATACAGATTTACATGTTTGTCATACATGTGGTGCCCAGTACAGAGACCGAGACATGATTAACCGACACACCACTTATAAACCCACAAGGGAGTTATCCCCAACGTGTGGGTATTTGATATTTTAGCATTTTCATCTTCAGGTGTATGCCTACACCTCGTGCACAGGTCGTGGCCATTAACAGTTTAATGAGTCGAGGATATCCAGGACACGGTCACATTAACCCCCAATGTTTATGTTATCAAACAATACAGATTAAAACGGGTTATGCGGATTTTTTAATCACAATCCGATCAAATGATCCCATACCCGACCAATCGGTAATAATTTACCGTATCCCAAGCCTGTATATGGGAAAATAAGTTAAAAGTATTTACCTGAGTTTCTAATGCAAGATTTATCTACTCAGCCGTATAATGTACTTAGACTTGTGAAGGTAGCTTTTACTGGGGCTTCCTAGTCTGGAATGAAGGTAATATTAACCTACTAGAATATTAACGGGTCTTATTTAAGTCGTAGACTTAGACCGGTTAGTTTAAAGAATGATTTACGGTACGAAACACTAGATTAAGCGATGACCGGAACGGAATGTAATTTAGACCCAACAAGTATGGAGACTTGTATAATATGGGTAAACTAAATACATTCTGGATTTTAAAGTTCAACTGATAAGGTTAAACCCATTTCGGTTAATTTATGCAAACTAGTCACATAAACCGAACCGAACGCGTATGTTATTATGCTTAAAATATGTCATGAAATCAATAGGATATCAACACATATTCCCATAAAGGTTTTAAAACCGAATTAAGCCCCATAAGGGCATTTTGGTCATTTCATGTTTTATCAAAAGGGGTTTGTGTCACGACCCCCGACCCCACCCTGGACGGGAGCGGGAGTCGTGAAGCAGCCAAGTGGTACCGGTGGTTTATTTTCAAAAGTACTGCAGCAGAAAGTTTCATCAGGACCGTGAGTTAGGAAAAATATCAGAGTTTTGAAACACCGGATTTTATTTATTAAACAGATGGGAAAACCCCATGTTTTGCAAAGGTAGCTTTAATATGGGATAAGCTCGAATACATAAAACAACTTTTCTTAATTTAATTTAATTGATAAAATGAGCCACTTCTGTAAGCCTTTTGGTGCCGTATCCAACTCTTATTCCCATCTACTGTAATCACCTGAAACGCGTTTTAAAAAGGTTTTGTCAACAGGAAATACTGGTGAGTACATTCAATTTGTACAAAAGACACATTGTTATAATTTACAGTATTAAGAGCGATTACAATTGCCCCTATCTTATAATTATCTGATCCAGTTGTCACTCGACCAGATCTATGACTGTGGCCATATCACTATTGGGTCCTGTCACCCAATAATGACGTGTATCACTAATTAGGCTTGCCCACCTAAGAGTGATAATACAGCAGTAATGTGCACAATACCCCACTTACTGCCAGTAATTAAAGATTTGCAAAGACTTAATCCCTGTAATTATAACTGGAAAACATTTAGGGTGTTACAAAGTAGTTTGATAAACACAGAATGACTCACATTATAAGCATGCAGTCTTGATTTAACAATCTTCTTGATTCTACGCCTTCTGATAACTAAGCATTTACTTTATAGTTCTGAATCTTCTGATGATTAAATATCTTGTTTGATAGTAAGTTTATGGATTGGAGTTTGCTGATAGTTAAACATATAGTTTAACACAGTGGAATACGTATTAGTGTAAAACCATATCAAACCTAACGATGGTCACGAGATCAGAACCTTAACGAAATTCACAAAGTATAGTCTTATTTCGACAGCACTTTGGCATTCGTTAGGTAGTTCCCGAATCGATCGGAAAGAATATCGTATCGGTGATTATTGGTTAGAACACCAACGTATAGAGAGAAGAATAGAAGAAATTAGCAAAGAATAATGAAATCCTAGGCTCCTATTTATAGGTAAGGAGTATGAAATTTCTAGGAAGTTTCCTTTGTACTTTCTAGGAAATTACATATACCTTTTCTAGGAAGTTACCTATACATTTTCTAGGAAACTTCCTACCCACATATAAATCCTCTTACACCTTCCTAGCACCTTCCTCATATATATGTATTTTTATGTATATCTATTTAGGTGTTTAATTTACTTAGTTAATTAATATTACTTAGCTGATTAATTATTCTTACTTAGCTTAATTAATCTTACTTAACTGATTAATTAATCTTACTTAGCTGTTAAGTTTACTTATCTATTAAGTTTCTTAATTGCTATGTTTTACTTAACTATTAAGTTTACTTAATTGCTAAGCATTCTAGTTAAACAGTTCCCTGAGTATGAGTTCTAATTCTAGATATAATGGAACTTGTATTAGTGTATTAACCTAATTCAACTTTAACGATAATCATGAAATCAAAACCCTAATGATGAATGACATTGTATAGTGTGACAACCCTCAAAATTTCATGTATTCCGTACAATTTATTATTGATAATTAAAGTGCTTGACGACTGAGTGGAATTACTTAACTGCTCTCTGATTACTGTGATATACTTACCTGTACTTGTTAACATATTAGTAGTATGCAGAAAAGTCACTAAATAGTCCGTTATAATTTCCTAAGTGTTAGAAATTAAAAGTGTTATAAAAATATACATAAAAGACACTTTACGGATTAATTAAACACTTTAACGGAATAGTATCAAACCGAACAACCGGACTTTACCCGGAACATAAAAATATTGACAATGACACTGTTTTTCCTTTTCTGAGCTAGTTAGGGTCCCCGAACACCTTAACACCCGCTATAATACATAACACACTAGTAACCAATTTAATCACCCAACTAAACTAACTAACACATAACCATACAATTGAAATCAAACTAAATAACCCCCCCCCCCCTTGACCGATCGGTCCCCCTTAGGGGACACACTCCTTAAAAAGTTTGATTATTTTATTAAGTTTCCTAATATCTAGGTAACACATTATTTGTTGGATAAAAGCTTGAATTGGTTTATAAAAAGACACCCAAGATAATCCTTATCTTTCATTCAACAATATCAACTAACTCAAAAACTCTCTCCTTCCCCACCATTCGGCCGCCACCCTCCTCCACCATACCACCACCCTCACTTCACCTTCCAAGCAATCCACATACATCTAGAGGTGCAAGAGATCATACAACGGAGCTTGGCGCTCTCGGAAGTGGAAGGACCTTCTCCATTCGCTATTAACCATCACTTTTCTACTCCCGAACTTCCCTAGCCTTGAGCTAGTGGTAAGAACTTAGATCCGTTCATTCTTCATGCTATTTAAGTGGTTAATAGTTGTTTGATGATGAAAATGTATGAAACACTAAAGAACTTGCACTAAAGTCTTGAACATATGGAATAAAAGATGGATAAGAGAAGATATGTGTGTAAATCATGTAGATCTTGTGTTGTGATGATTCTTGTTGATTTTCTGATGATTTTGTTGGTTAATATTGATGTTTGATGTTGTTGTGATCACTAAACCTGTTAACGGAATTAATCGAACACAAATTAAAGAGTTAAAAACTGAAACAGAAAGCTGTTTGGTTTTTACAGCCAACTTCAGTTGGCTGTAACAGGACCATAACTTAACAAAAAATGTATTTTCTGAAGTCTAGATTTATGTACTATGAAATACGGTTCTAATGGCATTGGAATCGTAATTTTTGGACTTCGTTTACTATTTTTAAAGACCCGATTTGTAACAGCAGCTAGAGCTGCATTTTTACTGCAGAAAATGGGCGATATGTTTTCAGTCATAACTTGAGTTCTGTGTCGAATCAGCCCATGAAATCTGTACAGTAGATGGACACTGATGTCGTAGTAATTGTCCCACTGGAATTTCATCAATCCGACTTACAATGAATTTTTAATGAATTATTACGTAGACTGCAGTCAAAAAAAGATAAATCTGAAGTGCAGTCCGGAAAATGATTTTAGTAAAATATTAGTAATGAATGATCCCAATATTTTTACACAATAATATTTGGATCATTTAGCACCTTCTGTAAAAAGTTGGGAATTTTTGAAATAAGATAACTATTTTATTAAAATGCTCGAAAACAGCCCAGTTTTGGATATTTAAGCTGAAACGACATAGGTGGTGATTTGCGTGTCTAAATGTCGAGTATGTTATCTATGAATGGTCTAACTTGTTATGTGTCAATAAAGTGTTATGTGCAATATCGTATGTTTATTTGTGAATGGGAATAGATGGGAAGCTATATGGGCATAAACCGTTAAAAGTGATTCATGTTATGTGTTAGATGCGTGTAGGAATTTTGTGCTTATTTGAAGTCACTAATAAACTAAGTGGTAATCCTACTAGGACGTGATTGACCGACTTTGACTATTAGCTATATTTGAGAATCTAACCGAGCAAACCAAGGTGAGTTCACACACTTTCTAAGGCATGGGATTCCCGGTGGTTTGGGAATGGGTTAAAGAATTAAAACGGAATCTACATTTCTTACTTAGGTAGGATATGTACGGCTACCCTCCTCGGGTAGGATGCCAGTATTAATCCTGCATATTCTCTTTGGGAGAACTACGTACGTTCGTCCTCCTTGGGTAGGACAACAACCTTAAAACTTACTAGACAAAACTCTATCATAAGTCCCTCATTTTATATCGACTTAATCGCCGAGGCCAATGGCGAGCGGGTCATTAGTTAATAGTGCTATTAGGTTTAACAAACCTCACACCGTGCCAATCGGACGGGCGTGTACTAATGGACTATGGCAAACCATCAGTGATGATAGACACTGATGTAGGGCACAACTTACTTTCGTAGTAGTTGATATCATACGGTCTAGTAGTTCACATGGGGAAGCCCCCACTAATCATGGACAGGGTATGGGTAATAAAGAATGAACTGGTTAAATTTTCTTTCAACTACGGGGTAACCCCCACGGCAATTACGCCAATGAAAGACAAACCACGTTTTCAGAAACAACTTAAAATTAATCAACCAACCGTGAACTCACTCAACTTTGTTGTTGACTCGTTGTTACATGCCTTACAGGTCTCTAAATGCTTGGAGCTTGCACGAGGAAGGAGTCGTTGTGGAGTACGGACTGTTATGTTCCGTGCTTAATATTTAAATCCTCATGAACTGACTAAACTTATGTTTTGAACTTTAAACTTATAAACTATGGACTTATGTCTTTGGATTTACATTTATGCTTCCGCTGATTAAACTAAACTTAGCTAACTAGCTTTGGTCATCAATCGTATTGTGGTTAATTTCATTTACTTAATTACATTGTTCAATATGATTGGTGGCTCGATCCTGGTCACGTCACGCCTCCAAGCGGTGGTACTCCGCATGGTGGATTTTGGGGGTGTGACAGATTGGTATCAGAGCCATTGGTTATAGTGAACTTGGTTTTAAAAAGGGAAAAAGCTTTTTGATAAAACTAGACTATAACCGGTACAGTGCTCAACGATCCACAACGACGCTTCGCTCCACGTGTAAGACTCGGCACAATAGGTGGTATGATTTATGTTATATTGTCGGTTAGATATTTTACACTGTGCATTAGATAATGTGATAATCGCTATTTGAACCACGTGTGTTTACTCTCTACTGTCATCCCACACTTACGCACTTTTGCGACACTTTCCTCACTTACGTTGCTTCGTTATGAAGATCATGAGCGGACGCGGAGGACGTATCAACCTAACTTAAGCCCAGCTGACGGTTTTGATCAACGAACGAGTTGCTGAGGCACTCACAGCTGTTCCTGCAGGAGGTATAACCTGCCATATCAACCCATCTTAGGATGTTTAGATCCTACCTTCGTAAACCAACCCTCGTGCTTAACCTTGTCTATTATTCTAGCGCAACAGGTCAACATGCTTAGCCTCCTGTGTGCACGTTCAAAACCTTCATGGATTGCCGACCTAGTACTTTCAGCGGCACAGAAGGAGCTGTAGGTCTTCTTCACTGGTTCGAGAAGATCGAGTCTGTTTTCGAGATGTGTGAATGCCCTGAAGATCGTAGGGTGAAGTATGCTACTGGAACACTCGAAGGAGCTGCGTTAACCTGGTGGAAAGCACAGGTTCAACTGCTTGGGTTGGCGGTTGCTAATGCCACGCCGTGGAACGGTTTCAAAGAGCTGATGAAGGAAGAGTACTGCAGTCGTGACGACATCCACAAGCTGGAGGTGGAATTTTTCAATTTGAAGATGACGGGGTCTGAGATTGAGGCATACACGAAGAGGTCAAATGAGCTAGCCATCTTGTGCCCTACTATGGTGGATCCTCCCATCATGCGCATTGAGCTGTACCTTAAGGGCTTGGTGCCAGAAATCAAAAGCCATGTAACCTCAGCTAATCTTGGCACCATTCATCAAATCGTCAAGTTGGCTCATCGTCTCACCGATCAGGCAGTTGAGCAGAACAGGCTGCCCAAACGCATTAGCGCTACTACTTCTGATGCTCCCAACGATAATAAGCGCAAGTGGGATAGAAATTTGGGCAAGGGTTCTGCTTCAGCTCAATCCCAGCAGCGAAAGACAGACGAGTAAAGGAGCCCCGGTCAGCAGTCTTCTGGGAATCAAGGTCAGGGTGGGTACAAGGGAAATCACCCTAAGTGCAATCGATGTAATCTGCATCACAGCGGGCAGTGCAACAAGGGCCGTTGTCAGAGATGTCACAAGCTGGGTTATGAGGCCAAAGATTGTAGGAGACCACGTCCTGCGAATCAGAATCGCCACCAACAACAACAACAACAAGCCCCACAGAACCACCAGTGGCAGCATCAGTAGGGAAATAAAGGATGCTTTCAGTGTGGCGCTGAAGGCCACTTTAAGAGGAACTGCCCCCAGCTGAACCAGAATCAGAACAACAACCAAAGAAACAGGAACCACAATGGAAACAACAACGGAGGCAACAACGGAGGTAACAATAATGGCAATGGTGCCCAAGGTCGGGTGTTCGTGATTGGTCAGGGTGAAGCAAGGAACGATCCCAACGTTGTGATGGGTAAGTTTCTTCTGGATGATTTCTTTGTTACTGTTTTATTTGATTCGGGTGCCGATACTAGCTACGTGTCCTTAAAAGTTAGTCAGATGCTTAAGCGTACTCCGACACTTTTGAACACCAAGCATATTGTAGAGATAGCAAACGGTAAAAGTCTCGAGGCCACACACATAGTTAAGGGCTGTAACCTCATTCTAGCTGGACAGACCTTTTCTATCGACCTCATCCCTATCGTTCTGGGTAGTTTTGACGTTGTCATTGGGATAGATTGGTTATATCAACACCAATCAGAGATTATTTGCAAGGAGAAAATCGTCCGTATCCCTCGTTCCGATAAAGAGCCCCTCGTGATTCATGGCAACAAGAGTGGTGCTGTTGTAGGCATCATCTCTTTCCTTAAGGCCCAGAAGTGTTTGCGAAAGGGCCACACCGCTATTCTAGCCCTCATTTCTGATTCATCCTCGGAGGAAAGGAAGATAGAAGACATTCCTATTGTGCGCGACTTTCTGGAGGTATTTCCTGAGGAATTACCTGGTCTTCCGCCTCATCGCCAAGTCGAGTTTCAAATCGAGCTAGCTCCTGGAGCAGCGCCCATAGCTCGAGCACCCTATCGTCTAGCTCCATCAGAGCTTGAAGAACTGTCCATGCAACTACAAGAACTCTTGGCAAAGGGTTTCATACGTCCTAGTTCTTCGCCTTGGAGAGCTCCGGTATTATTTATGAAGAAGAAAGACGGTACCTTCAGAATGTGTATTGACTACCGCGAACTCAACAAGGTGACCGTGAAGAATCGTTATCCTCTTCCACGCATTGATGACTTATTCGACCAGTTGCAAGGGTCGAGTTATTACTCTAAGATTGATTTGAGATCGGGATACCATCATCTGAGAGTCCGAGAGGAGGACGTCTCCAAAATAGCATTCAGAACTCGTTACGGCCATTATGAGTTTCTGGTTATGCCTTTTGGATTAACGAATGCACCTGCAGTCTTCATGGATCTCATGAACCGAGTGTGCAAGCCTTATCTGGATAAGTTTGTCATAGTCTTCATCGACAACATCCTGATCTATTCTAAGAGTCAGGAGGAACACGAGCAACACCTGAGGCTTATTCTGGAGCTTCTACGAAAAGAGCAGTTGTATGCCAAGTTTTCGAAATGTGACTTCTGGCTTCGCGAAGTCCACTTTCTAGGCCATGTGGTAAACAAGGATGGGATTCATGTTGATCCATCCAAGGTTGACTCGATCAAGAACTGGCCTACACCCCGTACACCGACAGAAATCCGCCAATTCTTGGGTTTGGCAGGGTATTACAAAAGGTTTATCAAGGATTTCTCCAAGATTGCGCAACCTCTCACTTCACTGACTCAGAAGGGTGTCACCTATCGTTGGGGTGATGCACAGGAGTCCGCATTTCAGCACTTAAAGGATAGACTTTGTAGCGCGCCTATCCTCTCATTGCCTGAAGGCACAGACGATTTTGTGGTTTACTGCGACGCTTCCATCCAAGGACTTGGTTGCATGTTGATGCAACGTGACAAGGTCATTGCCTATGCATCACGCCAACTTAAAGTTCACGAAAGGAACTACACTACACACGACTTGGAATTGGGAGCAGTTGTTTTCGCGCTTAAGATATGGAGACATTACCTGTACGGTACCAAGAGCACCATTTATACCGATCACAGGAGTCTCGAGCATATCTTCAAGCAAAAGGAATTGAATATGCGACAACGCCGATGGGTAGAACTCTTGAACGATTATGAATGCGCAATCAAGTACCATCCGGGCAAAGCCAATGTTGTGGCCGACGCCCTCAGCTGAAAGGATACCATACCTAAGCGTGTACGTGCGTTACAGCTTACCATCCAATCTAACCTTCCCGCTCAAATTCGCAATGCTCAGGTTGAAGCATTGAAGGCAGAGAACATCAGGGCTGAGTCCTTACGAGGATCGAGGCAACGACTAGAACAAAAGGAAAACGGCACCTACTATGTTAACGGACGCATCTGGGTTCCACTGTATGGAGACCTACGCGAGCTTGTGATGGATGAAGCACATAAGTCTCGTTATTCAGTACATCCTGGTTCGGATAAGATGTACCATGATCTCAAGACTACATACTGGTGGCCTGGTATGAAAGCTAGCATAG
This sequence comes from Helianthus annuus, assembly GCF_002127325.2. Lineage (NCBI taxonomy): Eukaryota > Viridiplantae > Streptophyta > Magnoliopsida > Asterales > Asteraceae > Helianthus > Helianthus annuus. The sequence continues at coordinate 156,299,931 of NC_035449.2, read as the reverse complement.
CGACCTACGTCAGTAAATGCTTGACTTGTGCTAGGGTCAAGGTCGATTACCAGAAACCATCAGGCCCACTTCAACAACCAGAGATCCCGAAATGGAAATAGGAGCAGATATCCACGGATTTCGTTACTGTCCTGCCCAGATCTCAACGCGGAAATGATACCATTTGGGTGATCGTGGATCGACTGACCAAGTCTGCACATTTTCTGCCTATCAAGGAAACGGATAAGTTTTCTACCCTAGCAGACATCTACCTAAAGGAAGTAGTATCAAGGCACGGAGTGCCAACCTCCATCATTTCTGATCGTGACGCTCGTTTTACATCCGAACTGTGGCAAGCTATGCACAAGTCTTTTGGCTCACGTTTAGATATGAGCACCGCTTATCACCCACAGACGGATGGGCAATCTGAACGCACCATCCAAACCCTTGAAGACATGCTTAGGGCATGTGCAATCGACTTCGGCAATGGCTGGGAAAAGCATCTCCCGTTAGTGGAGTTTTCATATAACAACAGTAACCACACCAGCATCTAGGCCGCTCCATTCGAGGCATTGTATGGACGGAAGTGCCGATCACCTCTTTGTTGGGCAGAAGTTGGTGACAGTCAAATCACTGGCCCAGAACTCGTAGTAGATACAACTGAGAAAATTGCTCAGATACGACAACGAATGGCGGCAGCTCGTGACCGTCAGAAAAGCTATGCTGATAAACGAAGAAAGCCACTCGAGTTCCAGGTTGGGGATCGAGTGCTACTCAAAGTCTCACCTTGGAAAGGTGTAGTTCGTTTTGGCAAACGAGGCAAACTCAATCCGCGTTATGTCGGACCATTCGAGATCATTGAGAAAATGGCAAAGTCGCTTACAGGCTGAACCTACCTGAAGAACTCAGTGGAGTTCACAACGTGTTCCATGTGTCGAATCGGAAGAAGTGTCTGTCAGATGAGACCCTCATAGTTCCTCTCAAAGAGCTCACAATCGACGACAAGCTGCGATTCGTTGAGGAACCAGTAGAGATTACGAATCAAGACATTAATATTCTCAAGCACACCAGAAACCTCTCGTCCGAGTTCGTTGGAATTCCCGTCGTGGCCCAAAGTATACCTGGGAATGAGAAGACCAAATGAAACTCAAGTATCCCTAGCTGTTTAAGAAAAATGCAACCACTACTGAGACTGAAGCTACTGCAGAATTTCGGGACGGAATTCCAAATCAACGGGGGGATGATGTGACACCCCAGGAAAACCAGGAAACCAACGCAACTTAACTAGCTTCCTCAGTAACCACGTGCTAAATTTCGAGACGAAATTTTCTTAATAGGGGGAGAATGTGACAACCCTCAAAATTCCATGTATTCCGTACAATTTATTATTGATAATTAAAGTGCTTGACGACTGTGTGTAATTACTTAACTGCTCTCTGATTACTGTGATATACTTACCTGTACTTGTTAACATACTAGTAGTATGCAGAAAAGTCACTAAATAGTCCGTTATAATTTCGTAAGTGTTAGAAATTAAAAGTGTTACAAAAATATACATAAAAGACACTTTACGGATTAATTAAACACTTTAACGGAACAGTATCAAACCGAATAACCGGACTTTACCCCGAACATAAAAATATTGACAATGACACTGTTTTTCCTTTTCTGAGCTAGTTAGGGTCCCTGAACACCTTAACACCCGCTATAATACATAACACACTAGTAACCAATTTAATCACCCAACTAAACTAACTAACACATAACCATACAATTGAAATCAAACTAAATAACCCCCCCCCCCTGACCGATCGGTCCCCCTTAGGGGACACACTCCTAACAAAGTTTGATTATTTTATTAAGTTTCCTAATATCTAGGTAACACATTATTTGTTGGATAAAAGCTTGAATTGGTTTATAAAAAGGCACCCAAGATAATCCTTATCTTTTGTTTTGGTCAAAAATTACCGAAGCAATTAAGTAATCTAATTAGTTAAGTGAGGTAGTGTGCTAAGAGAATGTGTTCAAAAATATGTTAATTGAGTTATTTGCAAAAACAGTTTCAGGATACGGCTCAGGATATAGAGTCGTATCTGTGATCAAACAATGAGCAAAAAAGTAAAGTAAATGACACGAGATGTACGAGGAAAGCCCTTGATCAATCTAGATTGCCGGCATAAAACCTCGGGAGCTGACAATCGCAGCTGCCTTGTTCTTCTATTGCTTCAAATATCAGGATACAGTGCAGGATGTGGTGCGGATCGACTAAGTGTTACAACGAAATTTGAATACAAGTGTGTTGTTTGCAATGAGCTAGAAAGTGAAAGTATGCGAGAGTGTAAGTGGAGATTGTGTGCCTTAAACTGATCCGCCACCATCTATTTATAGTAAAGATAAAATAGCAAACTATCCTAAACTTCCCGGATCCACCGAATATTCCTTCATCGAACGTTGTAGACCTGGTCTTTCGGGCTCAACGTCTCTCCTTCAACAAACTCGTCCGAGTCCTGAGGAGAAGATGTCCTCTTGACCGTTAGCAAGTCTCAGCCTTTAACCTGCACGTGGTTAATTAATAAACCTCAGGATATCGCCCAAGATGTTAGCAATATCCTCTTCCAGCATCCTGGTCACAAATAAACAAACAAAGGCAGGATATTGGTCAGGATATGTATGCTTAGAAAATGAGCCATAACAATTGTCCCCAAATATATCGGTTGGTATACCAATCCAACGGATATATTTCAAAAATCTTATCCCATAACTCAAGGCATTTAAAACAAAGCGACGGTCACATCGTAACTTCCAACGCGTTTTTTACTCAATGGAGATCCACGATGCCCCTATATCTTCTCTTTTCTTGTTTGAAAAGCAGGTATCTTCAACAGAACCCTCAGGTAATTTCTCCATTTCTGATTTTCTTCCTGTCAATTTACTTCACCTTACTTGCAATGGATGCCGAGACCTTCACCCAGCAGAATCTCCTTAAAAATCCCGAAAAGGAGATCTGTGCTTTTGACAACGCAGACATTGCAGCTTTAAGAGCTTCCGGCGCTTTCCCTGATAACACGGTCTTCAGACCATTCGATCGGTCAATCCGATCGGATGTTTCTTCCACTGAATGGGTTTGTTTTCCAGCATATCCCTTTTCACTAGGTCTTCGATACCCTTTTCCTGAATTCATGATGCAATTCTTTCGAACCACCGGCATCTCTTTTGCCCAAACCATGCCCATGGTTTGGAGAGTACTAATTGTACTTAACCAAATCAAAAATCTCCATTGTTCCGACCTTCGCATCGAGGATTTGCCTATTGCTTATCGCCTCCGATCCCACGGCTCTAGCCGATTCTTGCTCTTCTCGACATCCAGCAAACCCTTGATTCTCAAGGCCACCAAAAACGAAGACGGATGGCAGCGCAAATTTTTCTTTGTCAAACGAGACTCCATTGCTGAGGGTGCCAGCCTTCTGGTGGAGTGGTTAACCACCGGTAGGATCATAAATATCCTCATAGACCATTTGATTGTTATCTTCTATTAATACTCTTCTTTTTGATCTTTATGCAGTGAACTTCAAGGAAGTTGCTCCCCCTACCGCTGAGTCAGAAGAGAGAATCGATACTGTTTACCGGTCACCTGCAATAGACTGGACTTTCACCACACACGTCCCGAGTTCCAGCCAATACTCATCATCCGAGATGTCTGGTAAGAATTTCTTTCAAAATAATTAGTCGCAACAGTATAATGATAAGATAAAGAGTAAAACTTTTCCCTTTATGCAGCACCAGCTAAGATCCCTGAAGTCTTTGATCTTGACGAATTGGACAGCTATTCTGACCAGATCCAGGTCAAGAAAGAACCTAGCCCCAAGACCACAGCTACATCCAAACCCAGCATCTCCAAAGCCATCATCATTCCTAAACCTTCACCGGCTACCAAACCCCGGAGTTCAAGTTCCCACAAAAGGAAAGAACCTGATTCCCCTGTCATTTCTGACACATTTCCTTACGAGAAGCACGGGTTCATTGAAGCTAGCGGGTTTATGACTTCTTTTCTTAACCAGGTCAGTATTCTCATATCATATCCTGCAATTTACATTATTATCAAAGATTTATCAATATTAATACCTATCGTCTTACCTTTGTAGGGTCTTGAGCGCTTGGTTAACTTATATCAAGAATCCTGCAAGCTCAACAAGACACTTGAATCTAAACTAAATGAAGCAGAAATCACAATCTCCGACCAAGGTATGATTGCGGCCGCCAAATCTCGTCATTACGAGGAGAAATACAAAGCTATAACCCAAGAACACCAAGTTTCTCTCAACAAAGCTACTCTTCAAGCCCAGGCCGATCTGGAAGCCGCCCATGTGCAGTATGAACGGGATATGGTCAGCTACCGGGAAAGCCTCAAAAGTTCCGTCGTCATTTCTCTCCTCCAAGCCAGGTTGAAGATGGCTCATGAAGCCAAAACATTAGGTTTCGACTGCCCTTCTTGGGATGTTGGTGCTTGGGAGACCAAGCTAAAGAACCTTGGCGGCACCTCTTCCAAATCAACTGTCGATGAACCTTCCAAAACAGTCGAAAAAGCAACCGATGCTGAGAAGGATACTGAGGCGGATCCCAAGACGGATGTTGCTGAAACCACTATGGACCAAGAAGGCACTACCCCATAGAGCTTATTCCCTTTGAATTATTCGAACAATTTTATGTTTTTATGAACAATTTATATTTCTGTATCTAAACAATTTGATAGCCGAAGGTGGATGGGTCCTGGGTTTTAGGATGAAACCTTCGGTTATCAACCATTATTGATTGCTTCAAGAATAATTTCATCTTTTTATATTTCTAAATATAAATCTTAGCTTTGCAAAAAATTTCATACTGTTATCTTATAAAATATCCTGATTAGTATGCTCATCGATATACTGTAAAAACTTTTTATTAGATAGAACTTCCAAACATCCCTTCAACTTTGTAGAAAGTTTTTGATAAACAATCTATTTTTCCAAAACCAGTTTTCGATAATATTTAAATGATCAAAGTTTCAAACTAACATTAGTTTCAAACACCCTAATCAAATATTCTGAAAAGGACTTTAAGAATATATCAGGATACTTATCATAATGTTACTAAAAACTTAGACGATGTTTACAAAGGAAAGATCATACCAGAAATAGGGTATAAACCTGTAACACCCCAAAAATGTTTATTTGATAAGTTAAAGTTTATTTAAAAACTTAACTTAGTTAGTTGGATTTAATTTCCATGATATAAAATAATAAAGGGGTGAAGTTTAAAACTAAATAAGTAAAGGAAACTTGAGGGACTAAAGTTGTAACATGTCAAAAATTAAAGTTAATTAAAAATTAAAAAGGATTAAAAACCCACACACACTCTCTGTGCGTGGGTTCTGGACGATCGAAGGGAAGACAAGGGTTGAAACCCTAGCATCAAGAAATCCAGCAATTTAGCTTGAACCAAAGGAAAAATTCGATGCATGATGCCCTAAACTCGAGTAGCTAACCTCAGTTTCCGAAGTGGTAAGTTTAATTTTCTAGAATCATGATTTGTAGAATAAAGGGTTCAACCCAATCTCGAATTCTTGTATCAAATATGAGAAATCTGAGTTAGGATTACTTTCTAGAACAAGAATTATGTTTGATTTTAGGTTATTTGAATGATTCTTGTAAAAACCCACTTGTAGTAGTAATGCTATGAAGATGATGATGCTAAATGTGTTAAATTGAGTATGGTTATGATATATGAAGTTAGATGTTGTAAATTATTATTATAAGGATCTGATTTAGGATGAAGGTTATGTGAAAAATTGTTGAGTTTCATGATTTTGATATGAACTAGTAAGATTATGCATAATATACTTGTACACTATGCCTTGTAGATGGTACGCACGCAATGTGTTCGATGAAATGCCTAAGTGAGTTTAGTTATGGTTTTTACATGAATACTTGTTAAGTCGATGTAACTTCTTTATGATAATGGCGTAAGTGATTAGTAGACACCATAATGAACTATAAGGAATGTGAAAGTAATGTTTTTGAAAGCTAAAGTATGGGATTATGACATATAGGCACAAAGAAGGAAGAAGGCGCAAGTCACTCGAAGGCATAAGTATTTCAAGATCGCTGTAAGTTCTTTTGAACTTTATTTACTCTACTAGTAGATTTACGATGATATTGAATGATATTATTTGATAATACAATTCGTGCAATTTCTTTACGGATAAAGATTGGTTAGATGTAAGAGTTTATCTCGAAAAAGGTTTTTAGAAGTTATGATTGTAGTGGATGCGAAATAGCAAATCCCTTGTGGATTTGGTTATGCTAACAAAAGGGTATGATAAGCTATGCAAGTCGACAAGTTCTAGTTGAACAAGTCGAGTAAGAGTAAGCTACTACCCGTTTTGAACGGGTGGTCATGAATGCTAGGACAAATGCTTGAAGTTTAATCCGTTATACGGATGGAAAGGAAAGATTTATGTTGAAAGCAATTAACCCAATTAAACGGGTCGAAAGTGTATGCTTAACTCTCAATGAGAGTGTTTATGCCAAACCCAATTAAACGGGTTGAATATGTATGCTTAACTCTCAATGAGAGTGTTTATGCTAAACCCAATTACTTGGGTAGTCGAATGCGTAAAAAAAGAATGAAAGTTCTTGTATGGATGGAGCTAAAACGAAAGAATTATGATTTAATATGTGTGACAACTAACCTTTAAAATTTGGTTGTTAATGTAGGTAAAACTCCACTCTAGGCGATTTGGAGATTTGGAGCGAGCACGGGCCCATGCTATGTTATACCAAATGCTTCCGCTAGTTTTTTTTTGTTCGTCTTTATGGTCCATGACTTGTTATTTTGTCCAACTTTGTTAGTAGTCGTATTTTGCAAAAACTTGTGGTCTTTGTCTTGGGTAGTTTAATGTCAAAAAGGGTCATAGATTGTTGTTAGTTTTATGTGTTAAAAACAGGGAGGCATGTCCGTTTTTACGAACGGGTCATGCCCAATTTTCCTAAGAATTTTATTATGTATCAAAGTTTGGTAATTTGATGTCTATAAATTACTTTTGTAAAGTGTTTTGTAAGGACGAAAAATGTGGGCGTAACAAGTTGGTATCAGAGCCTAGGTTTGAGGGATTCGAGCTTTTAACGCGATGCTTGAACTCAAACTGACGGCTCATTCGAAAGTGTGCTCGCTCCAAGATCGCCAATGAGGTAACGATTTAAGTTTTTAGTGAACGCAAGTATGTGTAATGTGCTTGTTAAGTTAAGTTAAGTATGCGAAGGGGTAAATATGGAGGGTAAAATGATAAGTTCTAGGGACCGCACGGCTGGAAACGGACCCGAAAAAGAGTTAAAACACTTAAAAATGGAAGCAGCAGCGGATTAACAAACGGCAGGCCGTCGCCGACGGCTGGATGCCCGTCGCCGACGCCACCCCCCAAGGCCGACGCCCTATCTGTCTGCCGACGGAAACAAGTGGCCGACGCCACATTTTGAGGCCCGTCGCCGACGGATCCTCTAGCCGTCGCCGACGGGTTGTGCAAATCCGATCCGCGAAATTTCCATGTTTTTCACATTCTAGCCAAACGTACTTCCCGAAAGCCTGATTCACGGCCCCGTTGAGCCCTTATGGGACAAATTAAGCCATGAAAGGATAAAAGAAAATTGGTGGTAACGGAAAATTTTTGTTTTTCACATTTAGAGTTACCGGGTTGTCCGAAAGCCTATTTAATGACTATGTAAGGTCCATATAAGGCCTAATAGATGTATGTAATCACACTTAGTGGTTACAATAAGAATGGATTCGTAAGAGTCGGAAGCGATAAATCGAATGATAAGATAAGAGTTATGAAATTTAAAAGATCAAAAATTGAAATGTAAGAATTCCCAGCTGTAAGAGTCACTGGTTGTGACCATGCGGTTTACGCGGACTGATCATCCGCGGTAGATACTACGGGCTGATCACCCGTAGAAGGCTACTGGGAGTCACATGATGTGATGAGACTCCAGTAGTGGATATGGCATGTGGGAGTCACAGGTATTTGTGACCCCAGTAATGGAAATATTCTATGGGAGACGTGATGCGGTGAACCAATATTGAAATAGAGACGATGATCTCTAATGTTAGAGGGGCGGTGGTCCAAAGAGATATTGAGGCAGCAGTCTCTAAAGATAAGAGATGGCGGCATTTAGAGAGAAATGATGTGCAAGTAAGTTTATCTTACTATGTTACAGTTTTGCTTTTGTCTATGTGATAGTGTCATGTTACAATGTGGCATAAAGACTGCATTGTGTAATAAAGTGTGGAAGTATAAGTGGTCACAAAAATTGTGATGTTGTGCTAAGGAACCAGGGACATACCTAAGTTGTGATGAGTGGGTGAACCATCTTTGGAGAAACGAGGTATGTCTATAATGATACTGATCTAAGAGATAACTATGGTGTAGAATAAATAGCCTAAATCATGAATATATTGTTAAGCTGTAACTGGTGTTTTGTGTCACTTATGCCTTATGGCTTAATTCGAAAACGTTATGAAATTAACACTATGATGCGTATTTTGAGTTTACGCGATCTGAGATGCGAATTAATCGATAATAAAGAATAATTTGAGATAGATTGATTTCTTATGAGATTGAATAAGACTCATGTTGTGTGAAAAGTTTCGAGATCTAAGGCTTGGAGTATTATCGAATATTATTACGTAAGTAATCTTAGACAAAAATTGTGTAGGTAGTTCGTTTCACATGACTACTTCACTTTAATCATGTATGCTAGTTTCTTCATCCTAAAATATATGGTATTGTTCATGAACAAGTTAAGAGGAAATGTGTAGATACATGTTATTTCCAATGATCTGATGGTAATTATGAGTCAAGAGGACCATACTGGTCAAACGAGCACAAAGCAAACATTAAATATTGCAAGATTTAAATTAAGTTATTCTTACTTCAATATGGGGAGTTCATCTAATATTGAATATCTGATTAATTATGATTTAGTTCTTTGTAAATAATGGTATATGTATTGGTATTGGTATTGATAAAGTTTAGACTAAATTTTTGAAGGTTTGGTTGCTATTTATGTATGCCGTAATAAAATGGATGAGCAAGTGTCATAAAATTATAAATAACCAAATTGATTATAAAGTTATTTTGTTATGTGTTATCATGATTGGAATTTGGAAGTCCTATTTAAGTGGGATTTTACAAGGTATAGAACTTAGTTCTTGAGGATATAAAAATAATAATATATTTCAAGTGTTTTGCTATTTCGTATGGGTCAGGAGCCAGCAAAGATAGCAATAAGATATAGCAAGGGCGTAGACTACACCACTCCTTCGTTGTATGGGTCATAGTCTACGTCGAGACTAGTTTGTGCTACACCGACCATATGCCGGCAGGTACGCCACTTCGTATTTTGTGGATTGTTTTCAATAATAATGATGGTGTACTATATTGGGTTATACTATATGGTTAGTGAAAAAAAAAATTTGAGGTGTTATAGATGACAAAGGAGAGAAACGAATTGAAAACAAAAATAAAGATAAAAATAAATAACAATTACTAATAATGAATGAATGGTCAAAAGCTCCTGCATGTGTAGAGAAGGTAGACATTTTTGATCGGTAAAGAAAGTTAGATGAAACTTATATATAAGGTTAATAACAAATAAATAAAGTTAGATGCTCAATATGGGTGTGGAGCTGCATAGGCGATTTGCAACCAAGACTAAAGCCCATTCAAGATGGATATTCTGCATGATGCGGGTAAGTGATTTTAACAAGTGAGAATAAAAAGTAAGTACCAAACTCAAATAAGTTATACGGGTCAAATGGCGATCGCCGTTTGAACCCGGTATTTAATGTTCGGTTTGTCAAGTTTATTATTTATAGGTGAGCATAATGTATGGGCATGCATTGTCACATTTTGGAAAGCATTAATCGTCGCAAAGTATAAATAACGAGTCAAGGGTTTTGACCCGCACCAGGTACGTATAGAAAGATCATATTTTTAATGAGAGCTTAGGGCTCGACTAAAGAATGATGTGTCAGAATAGGATAACTGATACCCATATGTAAGAATGCATTTACAATTAGACTTCTGAAAAGTCAAACGAAATAAATGAAGTCCTTGCAATTATGCAAGTATATGGTACGAACGTGTACCTCGATGCAACCACAATAGGTGAGGGGGTGATAGTCTGACCTTGAAAGGTCAAACTGCGAAAATTGGAGAAATAACCAATAAAAAAAAAGGGGATTGTATGTAAGAAATGGAATGTATGATATGTTTAGTATGTACGTAAGAAAATTTTGAAAGATAAAATAGGCGAACAAACACCCTGTAGGATACAATTACGAAAGGTTATGTGTTAATTATTTAATTATGGATATATATGATGGAATTCTTAGTGAAATGATAGTATGAAGCTAGTAGAAGGATGCCCAGGAGTGAAAACATATTTCATGAATAAATGGGACCAATTTTGGTACGGAAGGTACATATAAAGAAGCGGATCGATCCGGCACACGGATAACCGACTTATGCATTGAAGGCGAGGTTAGTAGAATGTTTAATTCTTGAGTAATGATTAAGAACCCGTAGATTAAATTGTAAGTATGAACAAAATGAATGGTAGAATAAGTATGGTATACAATGATCGACCTGTAATGGTCAGCGTGAGAAGGTATGAATGTCACTAAGAGGGATATCTAAAGGCCTTAAATGAAAGTTCGAGCTGAATTGGTTAAACGCTCGTAGGGTGCTCATACACAACATACCTAGTCGTTATCATAAGTAGGTTATGTAAGGAGCTAATAATAAAGGGTGCGAATGATTAAATTTGAGGCTAAACTCAAAATTTGTAATTAGTTCAAGTGACGATAGTAACCGTAGAATGATGCTTTATACTCGTATTAAGTATGAAAAAGTAATTAGGAAGTGGCTAGCTTTGTATTAGTACCACTAAGTCATAAAATGTTTATAGTACACGTACAATGATATGATAAGCCCTCATATGAATAAGAAAGTAATTAGAATAACGTTAGTAATGGGATAATGGGGTTTGCCCATGATTACAATAATGAATTATATCGTGCATGATTCGTGAGTAGAATGAAATAAATCGATTTATTTGTATTAGTAAATGTAGGAATATGTTACGCTTAATTAGGAAGACAGAAACAAACCGTAAACATAAGCTTGTACGACCAATAGTGTACATTGGAATAAATTTCAGTGAACGAAGTGCTGGTGATGATGTATGATAGGAGCTAGCATTATAAAATGAAAACGACACTAATAAGAGCTCTGGATCAGATTCTCATTTATATGAGATTATGAAAGTATTTTATTTAATTTAATTGAAGGACGTAGGGACAATGCACACAAATATGTTTATGCAAGAATGAAACTTTTGCCAAGATTCCAAATGCATTTATATTGTATTAAGCATCGTGAATGAATAGATGAATAAGTAAGAGTATAAGTGGCCTAGTTGGAATGAGAAAGGTTTCGGGGACGAAACCTCCTTTAAAGGGGGTAGATTTGTAACACCCCAAAAATGTTTATTTGATAAGTTAAAGTTTATTTAAAAACTTAACTTAGTTAGTTGGATTTAATTTCCATGATATAAAATAATAAAGGGGTGAAGTTTAAAACTAAATAAGTAAAGGAAACTTGAGGGACTAAAGTTGTAACATGTCAAAAATTAAAGTTAATTAAAAATTAAAAAGGATTAAAAACCCACACACACTCTCTATGCGTGGGTTCTGGACGATCGAAGGGAAGACAAGGGTTGAAACCCTAGCATCAAGAAATCCAGCAATTTAGCTTGAACCAAAGGAAAAATTCGATGCATGATGCCCTAAACTCGAGTAGCTAACCTCAGTTTCCGAAGTGGTAAGTTTAATTTTCTAGAATCATGATTTGTAGAATAAAGGGTTCAACCCAATCTCGAATTCTTGTATCAAATATGAGAAATCTGAGTTAGGATTACTTTCTAGAACAAGAATTATGTTTGATTTTAGGTTATTTGAATGATTCTTGTAAAAACCCACTTGTAGTAGTAATGCTATGAAGATGATGATGCTAAATGTGTTAAATTGAGTATGGTTATGATATATGAAGTTAGATGTTGTAAATTATTATTATAAGGATCTGATTTAGGATGAAGGTTATGTGAAAAATTGTTGAGTTTCATGATTTTGATATGAACTAGTAAGATTATGCATAATATACTTGTACACTATGCCTTGTAGATGGTACGCACGCAATGTGTTCGATGAAATGCCTAAGTGAGTTTAGTTATGGTTTTTACATGAATACTTGTTAAGTCGATGTAACTTCTTTATGATAATGGCGTAAGTGATTAGTAGACACCATAATGAACTATAAGGAATGTGAAAGTAATGTTTTTGAAAGCTAAAGTATGGGATTATGACATATAGGCACAAAGAAGGAAGAAGGCGCAAGTCACTCGAAGGCATAAGTATTTCAAGATCGCTGTAAGTTCTTTTGAACTTTATTTACTCTACTAGTAGATTTACGATGATATTGAATGATATTATTTGATAATACAATTCGTGCAATTTCTTTACGGATAAAGATTGGTTAGATGTAAGAGTTTATCTCGAAAAAGGTTTTTAGAAGTTATGATTGTAGTGGATGCGAAATAGCAAATCCCTTGTGGATTTGGTTATGCTAACAAAAGGGTATGATAAGCTATGCAAGTCGACAAGTTCTAGTTGAACAAGTCGAGTAAGAGTAAGCTACTACCCGTTTTGAACGGGTGGTCATGAATGCTAGGACAAATGCTTGAAGTTTAATCCGTTATACGGATGGAAAGGAAAGATTTATGTTGAAAGCAATTAACCCAATTAAACGGGTCGAAAGTGTATGCTTAACTCTCAATGAGAGTGTTTATGCCAAACCCAATTAAACGGGTTGAATATGTATGCTTAACTCTCAATGAGAGTGTTTATGCTAAACCCAATTACTTGGGTAGTCGAATGCGTAAAAAAAAGAATGAAAGTTCTTGTATGGATGGAGCTAAAACGAAAGAATTATGATTTAATATGTGTGACAACTAACCTTTAAAATTTGGTTGTTAATGTAGGTAAAACTCCACTCTAGGCGATTTGGAGATTTGGAGCGAGCACGGGCCCATGCTATGTTATACCAAATGCTTCCGCTAGTTTTTTTTTGTTCGTCTTTATGGTCCATGACTTGTTATTTTGTCCAACTTTGTTAGTAGTCGTATTTTGCAAAAATTTGTGGTCTTTGTCTTGGGTAGTTTAATGTCAAAAAGGGTCATAGATTGTTGTTAGTTTTATGTGTTAAAAACAGGGAGGCATGTCCGTTTTTACGAACGGGTCATGCCCAATTTTCCTAAGAATTTTATTATGTATCAAAGTTTGGTAATTTGATGTCTATAAATTACTTTTGTAAGTTGTTTTGTAAGGACGAAAAATGTGGGCGTAACAAAACCTATTACCAAACTTCAATCCCTTTGCAATTCTTCCAACGAAGATGTCCCCTGTGCAAGGTACTTAGTGCATTAGTTCCAAGCCTCATCTTTTTAGCTTTACACCACCACCTTGGTGGGAATGTCCCCTGTGTACAATGCCTTCAAATACTTTAGAAATCTTCTGAATGTCAGTTTCCATTGTATAGGCAATTTTTTACATCCCAAGGGCAAAACCCTAGGATGTACTGGAGATAAATCCCTTGTATCCTGGGGAAAATCCCAAATTTTCATGCGCTACAGGCGGGAGTGTATAAACTCCAAGACTTAGAAAGGTGAAAACCTTTAAACCTTAGAGAGTATGAAAATACCCTTTCGTGAGAGAGGGTGATCAATCCTCATATACCTTTAGGATTCAGGATATAGCCAACAGTAACGAAATTGTTAGCCACTTTTACATGGACTGGTCCTGCCACCTTGAACTATCCCTGAATAACTTGCGCTCCAGGCGGGGTGTTTAAACCCAATTCGGAAGAAAGGTGAATACCTTTAAACCTGTGAAGGGATCAGTATCCCTTAAACGTGAGAGAGGGGGCCAATCCTCTAATCTTCCGAGTTATCCTGAGTACATATCCTGGAGCTGTATCCTGAAACATATCTTGCAAAACAATTGTAAACTAAGGTGGGTGTTAGCTTGGCTAACACCCCTCCGATGCTTAAGTCAGTATTGGGTTACAAAGAACAAATTAAACCAAACATATTTAAAAAAGGTAGAATTCATACCATCCTGAGTTATAAATTAAATTCTAAACTCACTTGAAATAGAGCTTAAGGTGTATAACATTCCAAGACCTCGGTAGCATATCCCCCTCCATATTCTTGAGTCTGTATGCTCCTTTCCCTGCTTCTGATTCAACTTCGTATGGTCCTTCCCATTTTGGAGCTAACTTGCCATCGGCAGGATTAGTAGTATTCTGAAAAGCCTTTCTTAGCACCCAATCTCCAACCTTAAATCTTCTGGTCCTAATATTCTTGTTATATGCCCTGGATATTCTCTGTTGATATGCTGCCATCCTTAGCCTTGTCGCATCTCTCTTCTCATCTATAGTGTCTAAATCCTGACCCAAGGCTTCAGGATTCTGCTCAGGATCACTTAGGGTAGATCTTGCAGTGGGTATTGTCATTTCCGTCGGAATCATTGCTTCTGCTCCAAATACCAAGGAAAATGGGGTTTGGCCTGTTGCATTCTTTACCGTTGTCCTATCAGCCCATAAAACAAAGGGTAATTCTTCTGCCCATCTTCCTTTTTTGGCTCCAAGCCTTTTCTTTAAGTTATTGACAATTATCTTGTTTGAGGATTCTGCTTGTCCATTCGCTTGAGGATGTACTGGAGTAGATGTTACCATTTTGATTCCCCAACTCTTGCAAAAGTCAGTAGTTCTCTTGCTTATAAACTGAGAACCATTGTCACAGATTATTTCGGCTGGTACTCCGAATCTGGTCAGGATATTCCTCTTTATGAAGGATACTACTTCTTGGTCTCTAACTTGAACAAATGCTTCCGCTTCGACCCACTTAGAGAAATAGTCCGTCATTGCTAGCATAAAAACTTTTCCTCCCGGGGCTTTTGGTAGCTTTCCCACTATATCCATACCCCACTTCATAAATGGCCAAGGGGAAACAATAGGATATAATGGTTCAGCAGGTTGATGCAGTATGTTACTATGTCTCTGACATGCGTCACATCTTCGAGCATATTCTGCGGCATCTTTCCTCATTGTTGGCCAATAATATCCTGTCCTTAATACTTTTGAGAATAACGACCTGCCCCCAGTATGGTTACCACAATCCCCTTCATGTATATCCTGAAGTACTTCTTTGGCTTCAGGACCCTCCAAGCACCTCAAATACGGTCCTGCAAGAGATTTCTTGTATAAAACATTGTTTATAATAGTGAATCGTGATACCTTCATCCTAAATGCGTTAGGATTTTCATCTCCGGGGATATGTCCTTCCTTGAGATATCTCATGATTGGAGTCGTCCAGGATTTAGGATTCTTTTCAGGATACTCCGCTCCAGGATCCTGAATACCTGCTACTTCTTTTTCCCGAGGATTTGTTGCAGGATACAAGATATGTAATATTGGTATTTGGGTCCCTTCAGGTATCCTGATCGATGATCCCAAATTTGCAAAGGCATCCGCTTCAGCATTATCCTCCCTTGGTACCTGTTCAAGTATAAAAACATCGAAATATCCTGCTAATTTTTTGAGAATATCGAGATATTCGATTAATTTCTCACCCTTAACTGCATAGGATCCATTAAAATGGTTAGTAATTAACAAAGAGTCAACATATACTTGCAAATTTTTTATACTCATACTCTTAGCCAATTCTAATCCTGCAATTAAAGCTTCATATTCTGCCTCATTGTTAGTAGCAGGAAATTCACACCTAATAGCCTAGGGTAGTATGTCCCCCTGTGGCGATTTTAGTAGTATTCCTAATCCTACTCCTCTTACATTAGATGCACCATCAGTATATAATGTCCAGGATCATGAGGATTCTCCTAACTGTTGAACTTCTAGGTCTACCTCGTCCTGAATGTCACTACTAAAATCAGCCACAAAGTCAGCTAAAGCCTGAGACTTTATGGCATTTCTAGGTTCATATACTAAATCATAAGCACTCAACTTTACTGACCACTTGGCCATCCTGCCCGACATTTCTGGTTTCCTAAGCACATTTTTTACAGGATAATTTGTCTTAACATGTATCCTATGTGTCTCGAAATAATGTATAAGCTTCGTTGATGCCATGACCAATGCTAGTATTAATTTTTCTAAGTGAGAGTACCTAGTTTCAGCATCTAATAAACTTTTACTAACATAATAAACAGGATATTGCTGACCTTCATGGTCTTTTATAAGAACGGCACTTACAACATTCCCTAATACAACAAGGTATAGGGATAGTGGTTCACCATTTTCAGGCTTCATCAATAGAGGTGCGGTTGACAGATATCGTTTCAAATCCTGCAGGGCTGCTTCATGCTTCTCCCTTCATTCGAATCTTTTGTTTTTCTTCAGGATATCATAAAAGTCTTTGCATTTCTCTGAGGATCTTGAGATAAACCTGTTTGAAGCTGCTACTCGGCCTGTCAATCTTTGTACGTCCTTCATATTTGAGGGTGATTTTATATCCAGGATAGCTTTGATCTGCTCTGGGCTTGCTTCTATCCCCCTTTTTGTCACTATATATCCAAGAAACTTTCCTGCCCCCACTCCGAAATGGCATTTAGCAGGATTTAGCTTCATGTTGTATTGATCCAGGATATCAAATGCTCCCTTGATATCCTGGAGGTGATCGTCAGCCTTTTTAGATTTCACCACCATATCATCGATATATACCTCCATGGTGTCCCCCAGTTTGTCTTTGAACATCATGTTTACCAATCTTTGGTATGTTGCACCTGCATTTTTCAAACCAAAAGGCATAGCTGTATAACAATGAATACCTGTTGGTGTCATGAAGGCAGTATCCTCCTGGTCAGAAGGCTCCATTTGGATCTGTTGAAATCCTGAAGATGCGTCCATGAAAGTCAGCATTTCATGCCCGGCAGTGGCATCTACCATTGCATCAATGTGGGGAAGAGGAAATGGGTCTATAGGACAGGCTTTGTTCAAGTCTGTGTAGTCTACACAAACTCTCCATTTCCCATTTTTCTTTTGTACTACAACCACGTTTGCTAGCCATCTTGGGAACTTAACCTCTCTGATCATTCTGGACTTTAATAGTCTTTCAACTTCCTCCTGGATAATAGTGTTCCGCTCAGGAGCAAACTTCCTTCTTTTGTGTTGCACAGGCTTGAATGATTTATCAATTCCAAGCTTGTGAGTGATAATATCTTTGGATATGCCTGTCATATCCTCATGCTTCCATGCAAACGTTGACATCCTGCATTTCAAAACGTTAATTAATTGTTCTTCAATATCCTGAGGGATATTGGTTCCCACGAGCACCGAAATATCGGGATTATCCTGGTCTAGGATAATTTTCTTCACATCCTGCTCCAGATCCTCCACGATATCCTGGGCCCGCGTCTTTAATTGCTATGCTGCACTAGGTTTGGTTGAGGATTTCATCGAGGATGAGTAGCATTCTTTCGCCTCCTGCTGATCACTATCAACTTTGACAACTCCCCAAGGGGTAGGTGTTAGGGGAGGATTTTCTAACAATTAGTGATCCTTACTTATTATCCTGACAAGTGATCCTTACTTCTGTGACACATAGTGATCCTCAGAAGAGCTTCAGGATCAGGATCATGGATCACCTTAAGGATCCTCATACTAACGATTGGCTGTTTGTATTTCGTATTGTTTTGCAGGAGTATTGAGCTTGACTTGGTCTTGGCAACGTTACTATGGAATATTCCCCGGGCATTTCGCACTCATTTGAACGAAAATGGACGTTGTGGAGAACGTGGGAGAATGGCACGAAAGTCGGGTAGTTAGTTAACTTAGTTTAGCTTTCATATTTAAAGGGGTGATGAGCTAAAATTAGAACATTTAGCCATTTTTTGCTTACACACACTTTCGTACAGTTGCAGTCACGAAGCTCTCAGCAAACACTTAGCATTTCTCACACTTTCATACGTTTAAGCATAGTGATCCTTGTACTTAGCTCGTCACTATCCGAAGTTGTAAACTTTAATTGATTTATTTGAACTTGGTGATCGGTAGTTTCCATAACCCGAGGTTTTTTATGCCGGAGATCATTCATTGATCAAGGGTTTTTTCCTCGTATAAATCCTTGTGTTGTTCGTGCAATTTATATCATAGTGATCCTTATCATAGTTCTTCATTTCAAGCATCATTCCCCGTAACTTGGAGTTTGGTTGCATTATCCTTGTGTGATTTTTGACCAAAACAGTTTGGCGCCCACCGTGGGGCCATTGGTGCTTCATTCATAAGAAAGTTTTCTGTTGTTGATCATTCCGGTTCATTGCATACGAATACATGGCTTCATCAGTGAAGAATACCTCCACGGCAATGTCTGCGGTCAATTCGTCTCAGGGCATTCCACCTTTGCCTCCACCACCTGCTGGATCTCAGAAAATTGCTGAGAAGAAACCGACTCCTATTTTCTCTAAACCTCCGACTTCTTCTGCTTCTTCTACTCCCACTACTAGTGACATGTTTACCTTGATTTTGCAGATGAGAGATCACATACAGCAACAGGACAAGACCAATGACAGGATCCTCAAAGAAATTGGAGATCTCAAGAAACAAAAGAAAGTGGCAGAGGATCATTCCCCACTGCTGCCCAGATCTTTGAATTTCGATACTCCGGTGATTACCTCTCAGCCTTCGGTGATTCCATACGTTCAGTATGTGGGTGGACCAAAAGGAGTGCACTACGGATCAACAGTAATGACTCAGGCATCAGGTTCATATTTCCAGCCAGCAGGATCCTATCCTCAGCATATGGGATCCTTCATGAGTTCAGGAGCCTACTCAGGAGCGCACCAGGTACAAGGATCCTCCTTTGTTCCAGGACCATCCCAGGTTCAAGGATCCTCCTTTGTTCCAGGATCATCCCAGGTTCAAGGATCCTCCTTTGTTCCAGGACCATCCCAGGTTCAAGGATCCTCCTTTGTTCCATGATCATCCCAGGTTCAAGGATCCTCCTTTGTTCCAGGATCATCACAGGTTCAAGGATCCTCCTTTGTTCCAGGATCATCCCAGGTTCAAGGATCCTCCTTTGTTCCAGGATCATCCCAGTTTCAGGGATCCTTCCAGATGCCAGGATCCTTGAGGAGTTTGCAAGCAGGAAGTTCAGATGTCCATCAGGGAGATTTTATTCCAATGCAGACCATTGCTTCCACTGGTCCCTCCATCATCCCAGAGTCCCAGCAATATGGATTCACATCTAGTGTTCCTAACTTGAACCCAATGGGAGGTAACACTTTTAACAATTCTCTTACCACTAACCATGGATTCATGCAGGATGCAGGTATCAACCATGCTATGGCCAGAGAGTTACAAAAAACTGAAGGATATGATATCAAGTGTTCTAGGAGTGGTCAAACCTATCCCGGAGATTGCAGATGGAAGCCATAAGATATCTCGTTTTGCACCACCAATCTGTGATGCTGAGATACCCAAAAGGTTCCATGTTCCAACTATGAAGCTGTATGATGGTTCGACAGATCCTGAGGAACACATAGCACAATACAGGGAGAGGATGGAGATCAATCCAATTCCAGAAAGGTTAAAGGAAGCATGCCTATGCAAGGGATTTGGATCCACCCTTACTGGATCAGCTCTCAAGTGGCTGCTAAGTCTTCCCCCTTACTCTATTACCTCATTTGCTAATCTAGTTAACTTATTCAATAATCAGTTTTCTTGTAGTAGAAAATTTGAACGATTAACTAGTGATTTATATAGGATAACTCAGGGTCATAATGAATCATTAAGGGATTACATAACCAAATTTAGTAAAGAATCCTTAGACATTCCCAACTTGGACATAGCCACGCCTGTTGAGGCCTTCAAAATGGGATTGCTTAGGGATTCATTGTTCTATGATGATCTTGTTATGACACCATGCAGGAACCTAGATGAGGTAAGAACCCGGGCACTCAGGTTCATCCGGCTAGAGGATGACAAGAGGATCCAGGAGAGATTAGCTGGATCCTCAAAACAAGAAAAGCAAGGATCCTTGTTCAAGAACAACAAATTCAAATCCTATAACATATCCGACAACCAGAACGTGCATGCTGTTGATCAAGAAGATGATGATGAGGATTATCCTCCAATTTCTGAATATTGTTTTTCCGTTGATAACAATGAACTAATCCTTGCAATGCAGAATCTAGGAGATAAAGCCAGATGGCCTAGAAAAAATGACAGACCGGCCGCAACCAAAGACAAATCAAAGTGGTGTGCATACCATGAGGATTTTTGGCATTTAACGGAGGAATGCATCGCATTGAGAAAGGAAATTGGATATCTATTGAGCAAGGGGCATTTAAAAGAATTGTTGGGTAGAAAAAAGTCAAGGACTCAGGATCCTGAAAGGATCCCTGAAAAAGCTCCAGCCCCTCCGGCAGATGCACAAGTGATAAACTTTATTTCTGGAGGATCAGACATCTGTGGTACATCCTTCTTGTTTTGGTTAAAAATCACACAAGGATAATGCAACCAAACTTTATGTAAATGGGGTATGATGCTTGGTTTATAGAAAAAGTAAAGGATCACTTCAGTGTGAAATATGCAAAGACACAATGATTTATACGAGGAAAAAGCCCTTGATCAATGTATGATCTCCGGCATAAAAAACCTCGGGTGATGGCAACTACCGATCACCAAACTTCAATATATCAAAATATGGTTACAACTTCGGATGATAATGAGCTGAGTACAAGGATCACTATCGTAATGTGTGTCTAAGCGTGTGAGAATTGTGTTGTGTGTTCTTCCGAATGGGGAAGAGTGTTATATATACAAGTGTAGGTGACCTATTTTAGGTAAAAAGACTAATAATCAGCTCATTACCCCTTTAGAAATAAAAGTAAATCTAGCCTAAATTGTCGCCCTTAAATCATGCCAAGTTTCCATATCCTTTGCAACGTCCATCTCCGATTAAGCACATGCTATAGTTGTAAAGACGCGTCCTTTGATTGTGATGCTTAAGAGCGGATCCTGCTAGATGTCCTGCAAAACAACATTAAATTCAACGAAAGCAACTGTTAGCATGAGGATCCTATGATGGTCCGTGATCCTGATCCTGGAACTCTGCTGAGGATCACTATCTGCCAAAGAAACAAGGATCACTGGTTAGGATCACACGTGAGGATCATGTATTGTAAAAATCCAGCCCTAACAATTGCCCCCAAAATATAAGGAGTGATTTTGTAAATAAATGAGTTATATTTTGCTTTGATCTTATCTGCAACGAACAACTCGGATAACTAGCCGTTAATCTCGAACTAGCCGTTGCAATCCTTACGTCAATGAGGTGACATCCCTGCAAATCATGATTATAAATAGGAGATAGGGTAAGGATCAATCTGCATTTAAATTCAAGATATACTCCCTTTATAATCTCTACCGAAGATCGATCAGGTATTCTCTTCTTTTCTTTCTTCCTTCTCTTGCTCTGTTTTTCTGCTCCTCTGTTTTCATTCTGCTGTAAGTATGTTGCTCCGAAATTCTCCTCACAAGGATCACAAGAAGAGCAGTCCCCTAAAAGGCCAAGGGATCATTAAAGACTCTCCTACGGAGAGGTGCTGCTTCACCGACGCTCATGTTGATAGGATCCGTCATTGTTTTCCGGCGGATGCTATCTTCAAGTCATTCACTTCCACCGCTCTAAGTGATTTTGTTTCCGACACCTGGGTGGCTTTTCCTGCAACTCCGTTCACCATAGGATATTCGTATCCTTTTCCAGCCTTTACCCAATCCTTCTTCTCCCTGACCGGCATATCTTATATCCAAGCCATGCCGATGATCTGGAGGGTGTTGTATACCTTCGAAAGGATCATCGAGCAGGAGGGGATTGATTTGGGAATGGCAGAGCTGGCTGAGCTATATGATCTTACCACATTTGGTTCCTGTCGGTACTTGTTGAAACGGAAAGCTGGGGAGGATCACCCTGTTCTTAAGGTCACCAAGAATGATACAAATTGGAAGCGGCGTTTTTTCTTTGTTAGGAGGGATACCATCCCTAATGGGAAGGATCTGCCCAAGGAGTGGGCTACTCATGGTAGGATAGAGGATCCTGGAAGGATCACCATCAGACTTGTCTCTTATGATGAGGATCACTAATGTCTTTTTTGTCCTTTGTGCAGCTATCTCCATTGCTCATCTCAAGTTAACCCCTGCTGCAAGAGAGAGAGTTTTAGCTTTCAAAAAGCTTGATCCTGAGACCAGAAGTTTTCAAGTCACCATCCAAGATTCACAAGAAGTATCCTCCGCATCTGCCACAATGTCAAGTAAGTATCCTTACCAAAAAGTAAGTTCTATGCAAAAATGTTAAATTAGTTAGGAGACTTATCTTGTTTTGATTGTGTAGGCGCTGGGAAGTCTACTAAGTCTGCCTCTAAGTTCCGGATTGATGAACTTGCCACTGTCAAGTCTTCAAGAAAGAAGACTTCTGTTGCCAGTCCCTCTGCTTCGGCCCCTAAAGCACCTGTTAGGGGTAAGGGGAAGAAGAGAAAGACTTCCGAGGATCTCCAAGGATTTCCCCTGATCCGCCAACAGTTTCTCGACTATGTCAATGAGGTAAGGATCATTGCCCCTGTTGGTTATCCTTCTCGAATATCCTGCTTGTGTATTCTGCCTGTATATCCTGCTTCTTTGAGGATCACCTGATCCTGAACTTACCTTTTTTCTCTTTTGCAGAAACTTGCTGAGATTGAGACCTACCTTGGCCATGTCGAGGATCAGGAAAGCCAAATCACCGACCTCCAACAAATGGGCGTATTGAAGGATCTCAAGATAGCCGATCTTGAGAAGGAACTCCGGGCTACAAAGGATGAGGCTGCTCAAAGGCTGATCGACATGGATGGCGAGAAGCAGGAGATCACCCAGGATGCCAAGGTCTCTGCCGCAATTGCCATGTACAAGATACAACTACAGATGGCTGCGGAGGCTCAGGATCCTGCCTTTGATAAAACCTCATGGGACGTGGAGGGTTGGAAGGCAAGATTGGCAGAGCTGGAGGATGAGGACGAAGCTGAGGAGATCCCAATGCTGGAGGGCGGTGATGCTGACAAGGATCAGGGTGGAGAAGCTGGTGGTGAAGGAGCAGCAAAGGTGTGAGCTGCTGGATTGGGCGATGGTGGATATTTCGAGACTAGGCCGGAGCCCAATTTTTTAAGTATGGTAGTGGTTTTTTTGTGGTTGTGATGTTTGGAACAATTTATGGTCTGTAACTTGAACAATAGTTTTTAGGGTTAAGGATCATGGATCCTTTGGACAATAGGTAGGATTACAAAAGGTGGAGGGATCCTCTGTTTGGGGATGAAGCCTTTGTGATCCTGCCGCCTTTAATTTCCTGCACCTGCTAAGACCGCACAGACAATGGACACCCTTTGCCAACCCATGTGGACGGGCCACGTTTTGCTGGTAGAAATGTGGGTTGGCAATTTTGACGACTTTTTGAAAGGGTTTAAGATCCTTTTGTTAATAATATAACTTTAATCTTTCTGGCTTATCTCGTGTTGTTATCCTTTATTTATCTTCTTATTTTCCAGTTTGTTTTAGAAACATATTCGTTAGAGTAACAAGAGTTGAGCAAACCATGTTTAATAAATTTAGGATATGATCTAAGATCAAATATCCTGACACTGAAAATTTTTGAAGCAATCAATTTCAAGGATCATAGGTTTAGTTGTCAAAGTGTAAGGGTTGTTTAGTATAATCAAAATAGTCAAGGATCATACCTGAGGATCCAAGTTGGGATCCTAACCTTTAATCAAGATAACCATAAGTGAAATTTTAACGGATGATAAGGATTAAGGATCCTTATTTGTTTAACTTCGAGAACCTGAAAAATGGAACACA
The DNA here is from genome assembly GCF_002127325.2 of Helianthus annuus. Lineage (NCBI taxonomy): Eukaryota > Viridiplantae > Streptophyta > Magnoliopsida > Asterales > Asteraceae > Helianthus > Helianthus annuus. Next base: position 156,275,900 of record NC_035449.2, on the reverse strand, counting down.
ACTTGGGACTAAGCCAATGTAAAAGATAAATTAGTAGCTGGGGACATGCCCAAAGGATAACTGGGGATGATCCCAAAGGATCACTGGGGACAAGCCCAAAGGATAACTGGGGATGATCCCAAAGGATCACTGGGGACAAGCCCAAAGGATAACTGGGGACAAGCCCAAAGGATAACTGGGGACAAGCCCAAAGGATCGTATGTAAACTGGAGTATGGCCCTTACTGGCGACTATCCAAACTTAGTGACATGAAAATGTCAAAACCTTAACTAACGTGAAAACGTTAGAAACCTTATGAACGGATGTATGGTACGTCTACCATTATACGTAGGATCCTAGGTATAGCCAGTACGATGAGGTTGTCAGCCCCGGAAGTGGGTACTGGTCCCAAAGACGTGAACTATATCAGGATCATCGTGCGCTGCTAGCGGAAACTAGGGATAATCCCAAGGATAACTGGGGTTGAACCCAAGGATCTGTGGTGCTTTTGAAGATATTTAACGATATGCTGAAGATACCTGAACTATCATAACTCAAATGGTTCGTGAGAAGAGGATGAAGGATACATGATCCTTATCCTTAGGTAAAAAGTAAGGAAATGTAATAGTTTTAGGATAAGGACATTACCAGAGTAAGGATCACTGACATCACCGGGATCCTTCGAGGATACTTCAATGTAAGGATCACCTGCTTGAAGGATCATGTTCACATAAAGTATCTCTTTAAGTGAACAGCATTCCAGGCTCTTGGTAACAAGTTTCCTTCCATGGTTAGCAATCTGTATGCCCCCTTTCCTGCTTCAGCTTCAATCAAGTAAGGGCCTTCCCACTTTGGTGCTAACTTCCCGTCAGCAGGATTAATAGTGTTTTGGAATGCTTTTCTCAACACCATATCTCCGACTTGAAACTTCCTTATCCTAACATTTTTGTTGTAAGCACCAGCCATTCTTTGTTGGTAGCTTGCCATCCTTATCCTAGCCAGATCCCTGATTTCCTCAATAGTATCCAAATCCTGAGCCAGGATTGTAGCATTCTCTTCAGGATCACGAGCACTTGTTCTAGCAGTTGGGATCACCATCTCTGTTGGGATCACTGCTTCTGCCCCAAATACTAAAGAGAAGGGTGTTTGACCAGTGGCGTTCTTGGGAGTTGTCCTATCAGCCCATAGCACATAAGGTAACTCCTCTGCCCATTTTCCCTTCTTGGATCCTAGCTTCTTCTTCAGATTGTTGATGATGATCTTGTTGGATGATTCTGCTTGACCATTGGCTTGTGGATGAACTGGTGTTGATGTTATCATCTTAATTCCCCAACTATCACAAAAGTTAGTAGTTCTGCTTCCAATGAATTGGGAACCATTATCACATACAATTTCAGAGGGAATGCCAAATCTAGTTATAATGTTTCTTTTGATAAAGGATATAACTTCTTTTTCTCTGACTTGAGCAAAGGCTTCAGCTTCTATCCACTTAGAGAAGTAGTCAGTCATGGCAAGCATAAATACTTTTCCACCAGGTGCTTTAGGGAGCTTGCCAACTATATCCATCCCCTATCTCATGAATGGCCAAGAGGATGGTGTAGGGTGTAGCAATTCAGCTGGTTGATGAAGGATATTGCTGTGTCTTTGACAAGGATCACATTTCCTAGCATATTCTACAGCATCCCTTTTCATGGTTGGCCAGTAGTATCCTGTTCTAAGGATCCTTGAGAACAATGCCCTGCCCCCAGTGTGGTTTCCACAATCTCCTTCATGGAAGTCTCTCAACACTTCTTCAATTTCAGGATCCTCGATACATCTTAAATATGGTCCTGCAAGAGATCGTTTATATAGCACATTATTTAAGATTGTGAATTGAGATACCTTAATCCTGAAAGCTCTAGGATTTTCTCCCATCGGAATCTCCCCGTATTGCAAGTATCTCATAATTGGTGAGATCCATGATCCTGAATAGGATTGAGCTTCTTCACTAGGGACCACTGCAGTATCCTCTTCTATTTCCATGGCCACCTGATTTTCAATGGCAGGAGCCAGGATATGGATGATAGGGATACTTATATCTTCTGGAATCTTTAAGGATGATCCTAGGTTGGCCAGTGCATCAGCTTCCGTGTTATCCTCCCTTGGTACCTGTGTTAAGCTGAAAGAGACAAAAGAGAGTGCCAATTCCTTGACTATCTCTAAATATTTGGTTAGTTTTTCTCCTTTAACAGCGTAGGATCCATTAAAGTGATTGGTGATCAATAATGAGTCTACATATACTTTAAGATACTTTACCCCCATATCCTTAGCAATTTGTAAGCCAGCAATTAAGGCTTCATATTCAGCCTCATTGTTAGTTGCTTGGAACTCACAGGCTATGGAGTGGGGTATTATGTCCCCCTGTGGCGATTTTAGTAGTATCCCGAGCCCTGTGCCCTTGACATTTGAGGATCCATCAGTGTGTAGTATCCAAGGATCCTTGGTCTCATCCAGCTGCTGGACCTCCAATTCTGCTTCTTTTTGTAGATCACTACTGAAATCAGCCACAAAGTCAGCTAGTGCTTGGGATTTGATGGCTGTTCTAGGCTCGTATCTTATATCATGGGCACTAAGCTTTACTGCCCATTTAGCCATTCTTCCGGACATCTCTGGTTTCCTGAGGACATTCTTGATTGGAAAATTAGTTCTAACAACAATAGTATGGGTTTCAAAATAATGCCTTAACTTAGTTGATGCCATGATTAATGCAAGAATAAGTTTCTCGAGGTGTGAGTACCTGGATTCGGCATCAAGTAAACTCTTACTTACATAGTAGATAGGATATTGGGTACCTTCGTGATCCTTAACAAGGACAGCACTTACAGCGGTTGAGGATACCGCCAGGTATAAGGATAACACATCCCCTTTTTCGGGTTTTGACAATGCTGGTGCTGAGGACATATATTCTTTAAGGGCTTGTAAAGCATTCTCATGTTTCTCAGTCCATTCAAACTTCTTGTTCTTCCTTAGGATATCGTAAAATTCTTTACATTTCTCCGAGGATTTTGATACGAACCTGTTCAGAGCTACTATCCTGCCTGTTAGCCTTTGCACATCCTTAGCATTGGCAGGGGACTTGATATTCACTAGTGCTTTAATTTGCTCCGGACTTGCTTCAATGCCCCTCTGAGTTACCATATATCCTAGGAATTTTCCTGCCTTAACACCAAAGTGGCATTTTGAAGGATTAAGCTTCATGTTATAATTATCAAGGATATCAAATGCTTCTTCCAAATCCCTTAGGTGATCCTCAGCTTTCTTTGATTTGACTACCATATCATCTATGTATACTTCCATAGTTTGTCCAATTTGATCTTTGAACATCATATTCACCAGCCTTTGATATGTTGCACCTGCATTTCTTAATCCAAAAGGCATGGCAATATAACAATACAAACCTGTTGGGGTCATAAAGGATGTATCCTCTTGGTCAGATGGTTCCATCTGAATTTGTTGGATTCCAGATGATGCATCCATAAAGGTCAACAGTTCATGCCCCGCCGTTGCATCCACCATGGAGTCAATGTGGGGTAATGGGAAAGGATCCTTGGGACATGCCTTATTCAGATCGGTGAAATCGACACATACCCTCCACTTTCCGTTTTTCTTTTGGACAACAACCACATTGGCTAACCATTTTGGATATTTTACCTCTCTGATCATACCTGCTCGAAGTAGTCTCTCTACTTCTTCTTGGATAATGGCATTCCTTTCTGGTGCAAACTTCCTCCTTTTTTGATGGATTGGTTTGATAGACCTGTCAATGCCAAGTTTGTGAGTAATAATATCCTTAGATATACCTGTCATATCTTCATGTTTCCAAGCAAAGGTAGATTTTCTTCTTTTGAGGAAGGATATTAAGTCTTCTTTCATCTTGCCAAGGATCCCTGATCCGATATAGATTTTTGATTCAGGATCACTAGGATCCAAGAGGATTTCGTCCACATCTTGTTCCCTTGCCTCCAAGACATTCCTCGGAGGATACTGTATTTGCTATTGCTCCCTTGGCTTCGAGGTTGGCTTCATGGATGAGGTATAACAATCCTTAGCCTCCTGCTGATCACTGTCGATCTTGATTATTCCCCATGGGCTAGGGGGCTTCACACATTGATGGTAGGTGGATGGGACTGCTTTCATATCATGTATCCAAGGCCTGCCAAGGATAACATTGCAACAAGATAAACAGTCAATAATACAAAATTTCTGATAATTATGTAATCCTTCCACGTAGATTGGGAGTTTGATGTCCCCCAGAGTTTTCTTCGTTTCTCCACTGAATCCTACAAGTACGGAGGATCTTGGTGTGATGTCTGATTCTGGAATACCCATTTTCTTCAGAACATCAAGCTGGATAATGTTCACTGAGCTTCCTCCATCGATAAGGATCCTGCAGACAAAATGGTTAGAGATAAAGAGAGTTATAACTAAACTATCATGATGAGGATCCTGAATGTTAATGCGATCATCCTCATCAAACGTTATCATCTTCCCTTCTGAGACACTTGATGTTCTAATAGGCCTTTCTCCATTATCCATTTTTGACTCCTTTGCATGCCTTTTGGCCGCCGAGAAGGATGTACCACAGATGTCTGATCCTCCGGAAATAAAGTTGATCACTTGTGCATTTGCCGGAGGTGCTGGAGCCTTTTCAGGGATCCTTTCAGGATCCTGAGTCCTTTGCTTTTTTCTTCCCAACAATTCTTTTAGATGCCCCTTGCTTAACAGATATCCAATCTCTTTTCTTAAAGCTATGCATTCTTCAGTTAGATGCCCGAAATCCTCATGGTATGCACACCATTTTGACTTGTCTTTAGTCCCGGATGGTTTATCATTCTTCCTGGGCCACCTAGCTTTTTCTCCTAGATTCTGCATTGCAAGGATTAGTTCATGGTTATCAACGGAAAAACAATATTCTGAGATTGGAGGATAATCTTCATCATCCTCTTCTTGGTCAACAGCATGCACATTCTAGTTGTCATTTCTATGGTAGGATTTGAATTTGTTGTTCTTGAAGGAGGATCCTTGCTTGTCCTATTTTGAGGATCCTACTTGTCTCTCCTGGATCCTCTTGTCATCCTCTAGCCGGATGAACCTGAGTGCCCGAGTTCTTACTTCATCTAGATTCCTGCATGGTGTCATAACAAGATCATCATAGAATAATGAATCCTTAAGCAGTCCCATTTTGAAGGCTTCGACAGCCGTAGCCACATCCAAGTTGGGAATGTCCAAGGATTCTTTACTAAATTTAGTTATATAATCCCTTAATGATTCATTATGACTTTGAGTTACCCTATATAAATCACTAGTTAATCTTTCAAATTTTCTACTACAAGAGAATTGGTTATTGAATAAATTAACTAAATTAGCAAATGAAGTAATAGAGTAAGGGGGAAGACTTAGCAGCCATTTAAGAGCTGATCCAGTAAGAGTGGATCCAAATCCTTTACATAGGCATGCTTCCTTCAACTTTTCTGGGATAGGATTGATCTCCATCCTCTCCCTGTATTGTGCTATATGCTCCTCTGGATCCGTTGTACCATCATACAACTTCATAGTAGGGATATGGAACCTTTTGGGTACCTCTGCGTCACAAATCGGTGGTGCAAAACGAGACACCTTATGGCTTCCATCTGCAATCTCCGGGATAGGCTTGACTACCCCTGGAACACTTGAGATCATATCTTTTAGCTTCTGCAACTCCCTGGCCATAGCATGATTGATACCTGTATCCTGCATGAATCCATGGTTAGCGGTAAGATAATTATTTAAAGTGTTACCTCCCATTGAGTTCAAGTTAGTGAATCCATATTGCTGGGATTCTGGAATAACGGAGGGACCAGTGGAAGCAATGGTCTGCATTGGAATGAAGTCCCCTTGATGGACATCTAGACTTCCTGTTTGCAAACTTTTTAGGGATCCTGGCATCTGGAAGGATCCTGGTATCTCGAAGGATCCTGGAACGAAGGAGGATCCTTGACCCTGGGATGATCCTGGAACAAAGTAGGATCCTTGACCCTGGGATGATCCTGGAACAAAGTAGGATCCTTGAAACTGCTGTGCTCCCGGATAGGCTCCCGAATTCATGAAGGATCCCATATGCTGGGGATAGGATCCTGCCGGCTGAAAGTGTGAGCCTGATGCCTGAGTCATTGCTGTTGATCCGAGGTGCAATCCTCTTGATTCTCCCATAATTTGCACGTCTGGAATTTCCGATGGCTGAGAAGTGATCATTGGAGTATCAAAGTTCAAGGATTTGGGCATCAGTGGGGAATGATCCTCTGCCGTTTTCTTTTGTCTTTTGAGATCTCCAATTTCCCTGAGGATCCTTTCATTAGTTTCATCCTGCCGCTGCATACGATCCTTCATCTGCAAAATCAAAGTAAATATGTCACTAGTACTGGGAGTATAAGAATTCATAGCAGAAGAAGATGGAGGTTTAGAGTTAGTAGGAGTTGGTCTCTTCTCAGCATTCTTCTGGGATCCTGCCGGTGGAGGAGGCAGAGTGTTCTGAGACGAGGTGACTGCAGACATCGCCGTGGACATGTTTTTCAATGATGAAGCCATGTAATTCTTTGAAATGATTTCGAACAAAAGGTTTTCTTATGAATGAAGCACCAATTGCCCCACGGTGGGCGCCAAACTGTTTTGGTTAAAAATCACACAAGGATAATGCAACCAAACTTTATGTAAATGGGGTATGATGCATGGTTTATAGAAAAAGTAAAGGATCACTTCAGTGTGAAATATGCAAAGACACAATGATTTATACGAGGAAAAAGCCCTTGATCAATGTATGATCTCCGGCATAAAAAACCTCGGGTGATGGCAACTACCGATCACCAAACTTCAATATATCAAAATATGGTTACAACTTCGGATGATAATGAGCTGAGTACAAGGATCACTATCGTAATGTGTGTCTAAGCGTGTGAGAATTGTGTTGTGTGTTCTTCCGAATGGGGAAGAGTGTTATATATACAAGTGTAGGTGACCTATTTTAGGTAAAAAGACTAATAATCAGCTCATTACCCCTTTAGAAATAAAAGTAAATCTAGCCTAAATTGTCGCCCTTAAATCATGCCAAGTTTCCATATCCTTTGCAACATCCATCTCCGATTAAGCACATGCTATAGTTGTAAAGACGCGTCCTTTGATTGTGATGCTTAAGAGCGGATCCTGCTAGATGTCCTGCAAAACAACATTAAATTCAACGAAAGCAACTGTTAGCATGAGGATCCTATGATGGTCCGTGATCCTGATCCTGGAACTCTGCTGAGGATCACTATCTGCCAAAGAAACAAGGATCACTGGTTAGGATCACACGTGAGGATCATGTATTGTAAAAATCCAGCCCTAACACTTCTCAGCAGCTAAAAGGCATGCAAAGGAAGCTAAAATGGATAATGAAGAAAGACCTGTTCGAACATCAAGTATCTCCGAGGGAAAAGTCATAACCTTTGATGAGGATGATCGTGTTGACATCCAGGATCCTCATCACGATGGTTTAGTTATTACTCTTTTTATTTCTAACCATTTTGTCCGCAGGATCCTTATTGACAGAGGAAGCTCAGTGAACATTATCCAGCTAGATGTTCCGAAGAAAATGGGTATCCCTGAATCAGATATCATACCAAGATCCTCCATGCTTGTGGGATTTAGTGGCGAAACTAAGAACACCCTGGGGGACATCAATTTATGTCGAAGGATTACATAATTATCAAAAGTTTTGTGTTATTGACTGTTTATCTTGTTGTAATGTTATCCTTGGCAGGCCCTGGATACACGATATGAAGGCAGTCCCATCTACCTACCATCAATGTGTGAAGCTCCCTAGCCCTTGGGGAATAGTCAAGATCGATAGTGATCAGCAGGAGGCTAAGGATTGTTATACTTCATCAATGAAACCAGCCTCAAAATCAAGGGATCAATAGCAATCAAAGTATCCTCCAAGGGATGTCTTGGTGGCAAGAGAGCAGGATGTGGTAGAAATCCTCATGGATCCTGATGATCCTGAATCCAAAATCTATATCGGGTCATGGATCCTTGGCAAGATGAAAGAAGACCTTGTATCATTCCTCAAAAGAAGGAAGACTACCTTTGCATGGAAACATGAGGATATGACAGGTATATCTAAGGATATTATCACTCATAAACTTGGCATTGATAGGTCATTCAAACCAATCCATCAAAAAAGGAGGAAGTTCGCACCAGAAAGAAATGTCATTATCCAGGAAGAGGTAGAAAAATTGCTCCGAGCAGGTATGATTAGAGAGGTGAAGTATCCAAGATGGCTGGCCAATGTGGTTGTTGTTCAAAAGAAAAATGGAAAGTGGAGGGTATGTGTCGATTTCACCGATTTAAATAAGGCATGTCCCAAGGATCCTTTCCCATTACCCCACATTGACTCCATGGTGGATGCAACGGCGGGTCATGAACTGTTGACTTTTATGGATGCTTCATTTGGATTCCAACAAATTCAGATGGAACCATCTGACCAAGAGGATACGGCTTTTATGACCCTAACCGGTATACATTGTTATATTGCTATGCCGTTTGGATTAAGGAATGCAGGTGCAACATATCAAAGGCTGGTGAATATGATGTTCAAGGATCAGATTGGACAAACTATGGAGGTTTACATAGATGATATGGTGGTAAAGTCCATAAAAGCTGAGGATCACCTAAGAGACTTGGAGGAAGCATTTGATATCCTTGACAGATATAACATGAAACTTAATCCTTCAAAATGTCACTTTGGTGTTAAAGCAGGTAAATTCTTAGGATATATGGTGACCAAGAGAGGCATTGAAGCTAGCCCGGAACAAATCAAAGCCTTGGTGAACATCAAATCTCCTGCCAATGCTAAGGATGTGCAAAGGCTAACAGGCAGGATAGCAGCTTTGAACAGATTTATATCCAAATCCTCAGAGAAGTGCAAAGAATTCTATGATATCCTAAGGAAGAACAAGAAATTTGAGTGGACTGAGAAGCATGAGAGTGCTTTACGAGCTCTCAAAGAATACCTATCCTCAGCTCCAGCCTTGATGAAACCAGAAAAAGGAGATGTGTTATCCTTATATCTTGCGGTATCCTCAAAAGCAGTAAGTGCAGTCCTTGTTAAGGATCATGAAGGTGCACAACATCCTGTCTATTATGTAAGTAAGAGTTTACTTGATGCCGAATCCAGGTATTCACACCTTGAGAAGCTTATTCTTGCATTAATCGTGGCATCTACTAAGTTGAGGCATTATTTTGAAACTCATGTTATTGTCGTTAAAACTAATTTTCCAATTAAGAATGTCCTCAGGAAACCAAAGATGTCTGGAAGGATGGCTAAGTGGGCAGTGAAGCTTAGTGCCTATGATATAAGATATGAGCCTAGAACAGCCATCAAATCCCAAGCATAGGCCGACTTTGTGGCTGATTTCAGTAGTGATTTACAAAAGGAAGTCGAGTTAGAAGTCCAGCAGCTGGAAGAGACGAAGGATCCTTGGATACTCCATACTGATGGATCGTCAAATGTCAAAGGCACAGGGCTTGGTATACTACTAAAATCGCCACAGGGGGACATAATACCCCACTCCATAGCTTGTGAGTTCCAAACCACTAACAATGAGGCTGAATATGAAGCCTTGATTGCTGGTTTGCAAATTGCTAAGCATATGGGAATCAGGTATCTTGAGGTACATGTAGATTCATTGTTAATTACAAATCACTTTAATGGATCCTATGCTGTTAAAGGTGAAAAGCTAACCAAGTATTTGGAGATAGTCAAAGAATTGGCACTCTCTTTTGTTTCCTTTAGTTTGACACAGGTACCAAGGGAAGAAAATACAGAAGCTGATGCACTGGCTAATTTAGGATCATCTTTGAAGATCCCGGAGAATATAAGCATTCCCATTATCCATATCCTGGCTCCTGCCATCGAGGATCATGTGGCGATGGAAATCGGAGAGGATTCTGCGGTTATCCCTAGTGAGGATACTCAATCTCATTCAGGATCAGGATCATGGATCTCACCAATCATGAGATACTTACAACACGGAGAGATTCCTATGGGAGAAAACCCTAGAGCTTTCAAAATTAAGGTATATCAATTCACAATCTTAAATAATATGTTGTATAAGCGATCTCTTGCAGGACCATATTTAAGATGCATCGAGGATCCTGAAGTCCAAGAAGTTTTAAAAGACTTCCATGAAGGAGATTGTGGAAACCACACTGGGGGCAGGGCATTGTTCTCAAGGATCTTAAGGACAGGATACTATTGGCCAACTATGAAAAGGGATGCTATGGAGTATGCTAAGAAGTGTGATCCTTGTCAGAGACACAGCAATATCCTTCATCAGCCGGCTGAATTTCTACATCCTATATCTTCCTCTTGGCCATTTATGAGATGGGGGATGGATATAGTTGGTACGCTCCCTAAGGCACCTGGTGGAAAAGTGTTCATGCTTGCTATGACTGATTACTTCTCCAAGTGGATAGAGGCTGAAGCTTTTGCCCAAGTCAGAGAGAAGGAAGTTATATCCTTTATTAAAAGAAATATTATAACTAGATTTGGTATTCCTTCTGAAATTATATGTGATAATGGTTCCCAATTTATTGGGGGCAGAACCACTAACTTTTGTAACAGCTGGGGGATTAAGATGATAACATCAACACCAGTCCACCCACAAGCTAATGGTCAAGCAGAATCATCCAACAAGATCATCATCAACAATTTGAAGAAGAAACTTGGATCCAAGAAAGGGAAATGGGCAGAAGAATTACCCTATGTGCTTTGGGCTGATAGGACAACCCCTAAGAATGCTACTGGTCAAACACCATTCTCTTTGGTATTTGGGGCAGAATCTGTGATCCCAACAGAAATGGTGGTTCCAACTGCTAGAACAAGTACCCGTGATCCTGAGGAAAATGATGAGAACTTGGCTCAAGACTTGGATACTATTGGAGAAATCAGGGATTTGGCTAGGATATGGATGGCTAGTTATCAACAAAAAATGGCTGGTGCTTACAACAAAAATGTCAGGATAAGGAAGTTTCAAATTGGAGATATGGTATTAAGGAAAGCATTCCAGAATACCACCAATCCTGCTGATGGAAAGTTGGCACCAAAATGGGAAGGCCTTATTTGATTGAAGCTGAAGTAGGAAAGGGGGCATATAGATTGCTGACCATGGAAGGTGATTTGTTACCAAGGGCTTGGAATGCTGTCCATTTGAAGAAGTATTTTATGTGAGCAGGATCCTTCGGAAGCATATGATCCTTACATTAGGGGTATCCTTGAAGGATCCTTAAAGCTTCAATGATCCTTACTCTGGTAATGTCCTAATTTTGAACTATTTCCTTTATTTATTTTCTCATACAAGGATAAGGATCATGTGTCCTTTATCCTTCTCTCATAAGATGTTGAGTTTTGAAAGTTCAGGTATCCTTAGCATAATGTTGATTATCTACAGAAGCAATTCAGATCTTTGGGTTTAACCCCAGTTATTTGGGCTTGACCCCAGTTTCGCCTGTAGCGCATGATGATCCTGGTATAGTTCAAGGCATTGGGACCAGTACTCGCTTTAGAGGCTGATAATTCCATTGTACTGGCTATACCTAGGATCCTACGTATAATGGTAGACGTACCATACATCCGTTCCTAAGGTTTCTAACGTTTTCACGTTAGCTAAGGTTTTGGCATTATCATGTCACTAAGTTTGGATAGTCGCCAGTTAGGGCCATACTCCAGTTTACATACGATCCTTGGGCTTGTCCCCAGTTATCCTTGGGCTTGTCCCCAGTTGCTAACTTTTATCCTATATTGGCTTAGTCCCAAGTTATGATCTATTTCAGGTCCTTGAAGTTTAACAACTAAGGATCCTTGATCCTTATCTTTCCCTAAGGTCTATCTTATAGTTATCCTGATTATGACTAGGATCCTAACTTGGATCCTCCGGTATGATCCTTAACTATTTCAATTCTATTCGTTGATTATTTGAATTCCCCTTATACTTTGACATCTAAACTTATGATCCTTAGAACATATATTACTTTTTGGGATTTTTCAACTATAGGATATTTGATCATGGATCATATCCTAAATGTTTTCAATCTGGCTTATTCAAAATTGCTTATTTAATAAGTGTACATCAAGACAATTAAAAATTAAAGGAACTTGAAGGATAACAACACAGGATAAGCGACAAAAAGTTAAAGTTTTATTTATTAACAAAAATGTCACACCCCCAAAATCCACCCGCGGAGTACCACCGCTTGGAGGCGTGACATGACCAGGATCAAGCCATCAATCATATCAAACATAGCATTTAATAGTAATGAAAGTAATTAATGTAATTCATCATGACATGATTGATGTTTCAAAACCAAACATTGTTTAAGTAGCGGAAGCATTATAATGTAAACTCGAAATAGTCATAAGTTCAAATATCGTTCATGATCCATATCCCACAACGACCCGCTCCTCCCTGTGCAAGCTCCATAATGTACCTAAGGTCCTGCAAGGCATGCAGCAAATAATCAACAAACTAGTTGAGCGAGTTCACAGAAAGTAAGTTCATAACAGTAATGCGTAAGTTCATCTAGTGGGGGCTTCCCATACATGTATATACTACTGGTGAGGGATTCTCACATTTATCCTTTATAATGGGGGATTCCCATTATGGTACTTACTAGACTAGTGCAACCATGTGTTCTTCTTAAACCGAGAACAGGAATACGTACTGGGTCACGTAGGCTTTACGTGACGTGTCCTTCCCCGAGGACAGTGGTACGCGTGGGGGCTACGTAGGCTTTACGCAGCGTGTCCTTCCGACCCGGAAGACAGTAGAAGGTCTTGGGTTACGTAGGCTTTACGTAACGTGTCCTCCCGACCCAGGAGACAAATGGCAACTACTTGGGTTACGTAGGCTTTACGTAACGTGTCCTGACTATCCTGAGGACGATGGTCTATAGTCTAGTGAATGCGTAAGTACGAGTAACTCTTTCAATATCAACGTATCCAACCCAATTCCCAACCCGGGAATCCCATGCCTTGGCTGTGTGAACTCACCTTGGTTTGCTCGGCAGATACACAAAGAGTACAGGTAGCAAGTAAATGGTCAACCACGTCCTATCACGGTTATATACAAGTCAGGTTTTGACTTCACGTAATGCACGTATAAAACATACAAGTTAACATGTTTCGAGCACTTAGAGAACATGGTAACACTTAGCAGTCAAGAGCATAACTTGTGCGTTCTAATCTCGGCCCAACATAACCCGGCCCAATTATATACCACTTATTAAACTTGTGCGATCCAATGTCTAAGCCCAAAAGACAATCAGCCCAATTACATACTACCAAATAACATATCGGCACAACCAGATAAACAGTCCAATAACATACAGTCATAAGTCCAAATTATTTGGCCCAACAGATTGGGCTCGTGACAGGCAGGGTCCAATACAGTGTACATGCATAACCGGTCTCGAGTCGCAACCAGCGATCTCGAGCCGTAACAGGGGGTTACGAGTCGCAACGAGAGGTTTTGAGTCGCAAGGGATGGTCTCGGCTCGTCATGGTCTGGTTACGAGTCGCAACGGGACTCGCAACCGTGGTTTCGGTTCATGCTGTGGTGGTCTCGAGTCGCAACCCGGACTCGCAACCTCGGTCCCGTGGTGTGCTGCTTGTGCGATCAGTAAACAAATCCCGTGATTCATGCTATCAGTTACAACAGCTAACAATTTCCAAGTTTTACACAATCAATCCCAATTAATCGGTTTCCTTGTTTATCAAATCAATTAACACAATCCCTACAATTCGGTTAACCAACTATAGATCAAACAAGGCAATTTCATCAAGAACTCTTATGAACCCTAGTCCATATTAACATGAATAACATTATAACATTCATACGGATCAATCATATCATTCAAGTATATCATTCGAGTTCAACACATCTCAGTCGATTACATCTATTCCATCCTAATCATGACGCAATAACATAATCAATCCTAGTAACCATACATGTGAGTCGATTAACAATCATTCAGTTTCATATATCAACAATCCGATTTTTATTGCAAAACACATATAAGTCGATTAGCTATAACACATCATCAAACAACAACAACAAACACTTAATCATACTAACCGAATTGGAGAAGGAACAAGGATGATCCGGATGAGAATGATCTTCGGTTGTAAGGGTGTGTGTGCCGTCGGGTTCCAAGCAAACAAGAGAGAGAGCCAAAAGTTGTCTAGGGTTTGTGTGTGATAATGTGTTTTGTAACAATGAGATTTCTAATCCCCAACTATGGGTGTTTACACGGTTTAGAGGGATGGGCCGGCCCTTACATGGGCTGCCCTATTGTTCGTTTACAAGGTGTGGCCCAAAGGGCTTGTGCGACCGGTTAGCCTAGTGCGATCGGGTTATAGTGTGTGGTTTGGGCTCGCGTGATCTTCACATAACATACATACACACATAATGCACATAGTAACATAACGTTCATTTAAATCAAAGCTCGCATAATCATAATACGTTCACGTACGTTACACAACGATAAGTCTAAAGTTCGAGTTGTCACATTATCCCCAACTAATTGGAAATTTCGTCCCGAAATTTGGTATACACTCACTGAGGAAGCTAGGTAAACTGATTTTCCTGCGGTGTCACATCCTCCCCCCGTTGATCTGGAATTTCGTCCCGAAATTCCGAAGTAGTAGCTTCAGCCTCAGTAGTGGTTGTATTGGTTTCGAATAACTGGGGGTACTTTTCTGTCATCCTGTCTTCGCGTTCCCAGGTGTACTCTGGGCCACGTTTGGAGTTCCAACGTACTCGAACAAGAGGGATTCTCTTGTTTTTGAGGACCTTTACATCCCGGTCCGTGATTTCAACTGGTTCCTCGACGAACTGCAACCGCTCGTCGATCGTGAGTTCTTTGAAAGGAATGATAAGGGTCTCATCTGATAGGCACTTCTTCAGATTCGACACGTGAAAGACATTGTGAACTGCCCCGAGTTCAGCTGTTAGGTTTAGCTTGTATGCTACTTTGCCAATCTTTTCTATGATTTCGAATGGTCCGACGTACCGCGGATTTAGTTTGCCCCGTTTGCCAAAACGTACCACACCCTTCCAGGGTGAGACTTTAAGTAAAACCCGGTCCCCGACCTGAAATTCCAATGGCTTTCTACGCTTATCCGCGTAGGCTTTCTGACGGTCGCGTGCTGCCGCCATGCGTTGTCGTATATGTGCAATCTTTTCTGTGGCGTCCACTACAATCTCTGGACCCGTAATCTGACTATCCCCCACCTCTGCCCAACAGAGAGGTGACCGACATTTACGCCCGTACAATGCCTCGAATGGAGCGGCTTGAATGCTGGTGTGATAACTATTATTATAAGAGAACTCCACCAAAGGGAGGTGCTTTTCCCAGCCGTTGCCGAAATCTATAACGCATGCCCGAAGCATGTCTTCTAGAGTTTGGATCGTTCGCTCAGACTGCCCATCCGTCTGAGGATGATATGCTGTGCTCATGTCTAGTCGTGAGCCGAAAGATTTGTGCATCGCTTGCCAAAGTTCTGACGTGAATCGTGCATCGCGATCCGAAATGATGGATGTGGGCACCCCGTGCCTCGAGACAACTTCTTTAAGATAGACGTCTGCGAGAGTGGAGAACTTATCCGTTTCCTTTATAGGTAGGAAGTGTGCAGACTTGGTGAGTCGATCCACGATCACCCATATCGTATCGTTCCCACGTTGAGATCTTGGTAGGCCTTTAACGAAATCCATGGAAATTTCTTCCCATTTCCATTGAGGTATCTTAGGCTGCTGAAGTAGGCCAGCTGGTTTCTGGTATTCGATCTTGACTCTCGCACAGGTCAAACATTTTCCAACGTACGTAGCGATGTGGGCCTTCATGCTAGGCCACCAATAAGTAGTGTTGATGTCGTGGTACATTTTATCCGACCCTGGATGTACCGAGTAGCGAGACTTGTGAGCTTCATCCATTACAAGTTCGCGTAGACCGCCATAAAGTGGGAGCCAAATACGCCCCGTTACATAGTAGGCGCCGTCTGCCTTCTGTTCCATTCGTTGTCGTGAGCCACGTAAGGCTTCAGCCTTGACGTTTTCGGGCTTTAGTGCTTCGATCTGAGCAGTTCATATCTGTGCTGGAAGGCTAGACTGAATCGTAAGCTGTAGCGCTCGCACACGCTTCGGTAAGGTGTCCTTTCGACTAAGAGCGTCAGCCACCACATTGGCTTTGCCTGGATGGTACTTGATAGCGCATTCGTAATCGTTCAGTAGTTCGACCCATCGTCGTTGACGCATATTCAAATCCTTTTGCTTAAGAATATGCTCGAGACTCCTGTGATCGGTGTAAATCGTGCACCTGGTACCGTACAGGTAGTGTCGCCATATCTTAAGCGCGAAAACAACAGCTCCCAGCTCTAAATCGTGCGTCGTGTAGTTCCGTTCATGAACCTTGAGTTGACGAGAGGCGTAAGCAATAACCTTGTCGCGCTGCATTAATACACATCCAAGACCCTGGATGGATGCATCACAATAAACTACGAAATCATCTGTGCCCTCTGGCAAAGAGAGGATAGGTGCACTGCAAAGTCTATCCTTTAAGTACTGAAAAGCAGTCTCCTGGGGCTCTCCCCAGCGATAGGTGACACCCTTCTGTGTCAGTAGCGTAAGCGGCTGAGCAATCTTTGAGAAATCCTTGATAAACCGTCTGTAATAACCTGCCAAACCCAAGAATTGGCGTATTTCCGTTGGCGTACGTGGTGCAGGCCAGTTCCTGATCGAGTCTACCTTGGATGGATCGACATGGATCCCATCCTTGTTCACTACATGGCCTAAGAAGTGGACTTCACGAAGCCAGAAGTCGCATTTCGAAAACTTAGCGTATAGCTGTTCCTTCCGAAGGAGTTCCAAAATAAGGCGTAGATGCTGCTCGTGCTCCTCCTGACTCTTGGAGTAAATCAGAATGTCGTCGATGAAGACAATGACGAACTTGTCTAGGTAGGGTTTGCACACCCTGTTCATAAGATCCATAAATACAGCAGGCGCGTTCGTTAACCCAAATGGCATGACGAGGAACTCGTAGTGACCGTAACGAGTTCTGAAGGCTGTCTTGGAGACGTCCTCCTCCCGGACTCTCAGCTGATGATAACCAGACCTCAAGTCTATCTTCGAATAGTAGCACGACCCTTGCAACTGGTCGAATAAGTCGTCTATGCGTGGAAGAGGATAACGGTTCTTCACCGTCACCTTGTTGAGTTCACGGTAGTCTATGCACATTCTGAACGTACCGTCCTTCTTCTTCACGAAAAGTACTGGAGCTCCCCAAGGCGAAGAGCTTGGACGAATGAAACCCTTTTCCAAGAGCTCTTGTAACTGCTTTGACAATTCTTCCAATTCTGATGGAGCTAGACGATACGGTGCGCGAGCTATGGGTGCTACTCCCGGAGCGAGCTCGATTTGAAATTCGACCTGACGATGAGGCGGTAAGCCAGGTAAGTCTTCAGGAAACACCTGAGGGTAGTCACGTACAATTGGAATATCCTCCAATTTCTTTTCCTTTGCTGATGCGTCTGTAACGAGTGCCAAGATTGCGGTGTGACCCTTCCGCAAACATTTCTGAGCCTTTAAGAAAGAGATGATGCCAACCACAGCACCACTCTTGTCGCCTTGAACTTCGAGAGGTTCTTGACCAGAACGAGGAATACGAATTATCTTCTCGCTGCATAAGATTTCTGCCTGGTGTTGGGATAACCAATCCATCCCAATCACGACGTCGAAGCTACCCAATACTATGGGAATGAGATCGATAGAGAAAGCTTGGCCAGCTAGGATAAGATTACAACCCTGAACTACGTGCGTGGCTTCTAGACTTTTACCGTTAGCTATCTCTACTACGTGTTTGGTGGGTAAAAGTGTTGGGGCACGTTTTAGCAGTTGACACATTTTCACAGACATATAGCGTGTATCCGCACCCGAATCAAACAAAACAGTAACGTAAATATTGTCGAGGAGAAACTTACCCATAACTACATTGGGATCGTTCACTGCGTCGCCTCGACCTAGTACGAATGCACGACCACGAGCTTCATTGCCATTGTTGTTGTTTTCCCCGTTGTTGTTATTCCCGTTGCCCTGATTGTTGTTGCGGTTCTGGTTCTAGTTCAATTGAGGGCAGTCGCGTTTGAAATGGCCTTCAGCCCCACACTGGAAACATCCCCGGTTTCCACGCTGTGGCTGCTGCTGCTGTGGGTTCTGTGGAGCTGGTTGTTGTGGTTGCTGGTTCTGGTTTGCAGGCCATGGGCTCCTACAGTCTTTAGCCTCATGCCCCATCTTAAGACACCTTTGGCAACGACCCTTGCTGCATGGGCCGCTATGGTGCCTGTTGCAACTGTGACACTTGGGGTGAAAACCCTGATATCTTCCCCGTCTATGACCACCAGAGGATTGCTGACTAGGACTCTGGTAGTGGTCAGTCTTCTGTTGCTGAGCTTGAGACTGAACGGATGCTGAACCTTTACTAGAATCTCCATCCCATTTTCTTTTGCTGTCGCTAGTAGTAGCAGGAGTAGCTGAAGGAGTGACTGTAGCAGTAGCGTTGACACGCTTAGGCAGTTTATTCTGATCCACTGCCTGGTCGGTGATACGATGCGCGAGACGCTGAATATCCTGGATGTTGTCGAGATTAGCCGAGGTAACATGGCTCTGGATCTCTGGCGCCAATCCCTTGAGATACATCTCAATGCGCTTGTATGGAGGGTCTACCATAGTTGGGCATAGTACGGCCAGCTCATTCGACCGTTTAGTATACGCTTCGATCTCTGACCCAAACATTTTCAGATTATACAGCTCGTCTTCCAGCTTGTGAATATCTTCACGCGTGCAATACTCACGCTTGATGAGTTCCTTGAAATCGTTCCATGGGGTGGCGTTAGCAGCTGCCAACCCTAAGATCTGAACTTGGGCGTTCCACCAAGTCAGTGCTATTCCTTCCAACGTGCCAGTTGCATACATGACCTTGCGAGCCTCAGGGCACTCGCACATTTCGAATACTGACTCTAGCTTTTCAAACCAGTGGAGGAGTCCCACTGCCCCCTCTGTGCCGCTGAAGGTACTTGGACGACAGTCCATGAAGTTCTTAAAAGTGCAGACAGGTTGCTGCGCGTGTTGACCTATTGTGTACGAATAGGGCAAAGTTTAAATACAAGGGCTAGTTTAGGAGTGTAGGATCTAAAGATCCTAGCGTAAGTTATAACTACAGGATATACTACCTGCTTGAGCAGCTGCAAGTGCCGCAGCAACTTGAGCTTGGACGAGAGCCTCTAACTGGGCTTGTGTCATGTTAATTCTTCCAGACATGATCTTCATTGTAAAAGTAGCATATGTAAGAATGGTTCGCGAATAGGGCGATGACAGAAAAGAGTAAGCACGCAGGGATTCTCATGCTATAGTATCATGTGTATCTAAGCGCAATACGAGCAAAGTTCTAAGCAATTCTAGCAAACAGGCAATAAACATAAACCTTATTACCTAGGATGTCGAGTCTTGCACGTGGAGCGAAGCGTCGTTGTGGATCGTTGAGAGCACTGTTCTGGTTATAGTCTGGTTTTAATAAAACGTCTTCCCATATTAAAACCAAGTTCTCTATAACCAATGGCTCTGATACCAATCTGTCACACCCCCAAAATCCACCCGCGGAGTACCACCGCTTGGAGGCGTGACATGACCAGGATCAAGCCATCAATCATATCAAACATAGCATTTAATAGTAATGAAAGTAATTAATGTAATTCATCATGACATGATTGATGTTTCAAAACCAAACATTGTTTAAGTAGCGGAAGCATAATAATGTAAACTCGAAATAGTCATAAGTTCAAATATCGTTCATGATCCATATCCCACAACGACCCGCTCCTCCCTGTGCAAGCTCCATAATGTACCTAAGGTCCTGCAAGGCATGCAACAAATAATCAACAAACTAGTTGAGCGAGTTCACAGAAAGTAAGTTCATAACAGTAATGCGTAAGTTCATCTAGTGGGGGCTTCCCATACATGTATATACTACTGGTGAGGGATTCTCACATTTATCCTTTATAATGGGGGATTCCCATTATGGTACTTACTAGACTAGTGCAACCATGTGTTCTTCTTAAACCGAGAACAGGAATACGTACTGGGTCACGTAGGCTTTACGTGACGTGTCCTTCCCCGAGGACAGTGGTACGCGTGGGGGCTACGTAGGCTTTACGCAGCGTGTCCTTCCGACCCGGAAGACAGTAGAAGGTCTTGGGTTACGTAGGCTTTACGTAACGTGTCCTCCCGACCCGGGAGACAAATGGCAACTACTTGGGTTACGTAGGCTTTACGTAACGTGTCCTGACTATCCTGAGGACGATGGTCTATAGTCTAGTGAATGCGTAAGTACGAGTAACTCTTTCAATATCAACGTATCCAACCCAATTCCCAACCCGGGAATCCCATGCCTTGGCTGTGTGAACTCACCTTGGTTTGCTCGGCAGATACACAAAGAGTACAGGTAGCAAGTAAATGGTCAACCACGTCCTATCACGGTTATATACAAGTCAGGTTTTGACTTCACGTAATGCACGTATAAAACATACAAGTTAACATGTGTCGAGCACTTAGAGAACATGGTAACACTTAGCAGTCAAGAGCATAACTTGTGCGTTCTAATCTCGGCCCAACATAACCCGGCCCAATTATATACCACTTATTAAACTTGTGCGATTCAATGTCTAAGCCCAAAAGACAATCAGCCCAATTACATACTACCAAATAACATATCGGCACAACCAGATAAACAGTCCAATAACATACAGTCATAAGTCCAAATTATTTGGCCCAACAGATTGGGCTCGTGACAGGCAGGGTCCAATACAGTGTACATGCATAACCGGTCTCGAGTCGCAACCAGCGATCTCGAGTCGTAACAGGGGGTTACGAGTCGCAACGAGAGGTTTCGAGTCGCAAGGGATGGTCTCGGCTCGTCATGGTCTGGTTACGAGTCGCAACGGGACTCGCAACCGTGGTTTCGGTTCATGCTGTGGTGGTCTCGAGTCGCAACCCGGACTCGCAACCTCGGTCCCGTGGTGTGCTGCTTGTGCGATCAGTAAACAAATCCCGTGATTCATGCTATCAGTTACAACAGCTAACAATTTCCAAGTTTTACACAATCAATCCCAATTAATCGGTTTCCTTGTTTATCAAATCAATTAACACAATCCCTACAATTCGGTTAACCAACTATAGATCAAACAAGGCAATTTCATCAAGAACTCTTATGAACCCTAATCCATATTAACATGAATAACATTATAACATTCATACGGATCAATCATATCATTCAAGTATATCATTCGAGTTCAACACATCTCAGTCGATTACATCTATTCCATCCTAATCATGACGCAATAACATAATCAATCCTAGTAACCATACATGTGAGCCGATTAACAATCATTCAGTTTCATATATCAACAATCCGATTTTTATTGCAAAACACATATAAGTCGATTAGCTATAACACATCATCAAACAACAACAACAAACACTTAATCATACTAACCGAATTGGAGAAGGAACAAGGATGATCCGGATGAGAATGATCTTCGGTTGTAAGGGTGTGTGTGTCGTCGGGTTCCAAGCAAACAAGAGAGAGAGCCAAAAGTTGTCTAGGGTTTGTGTGTGATAATGTGTTTTGTAACATTGAGATTTCTAATCCCCAACTATGGGTGTTTACACGGTTTAGAGGGATGGGCCGGCCCTTACATGGGCTGCCCTATTGTTCGTTTACAAGGTGTGGCCCAAAGGGCTTGTGCGACCGGTTAGCCTAGTGCGATCGGGTTATAGTGTGTGGTTTGGGCTCGCGTGATCTTCACATAACATACATACACACATAATGCACATAGTAACATAACGTTCATTTAAATCAAAGCTCGCATAATCATAACACGTTCACGTACGTTACACAACGATAAGTCTAAAGTTCGAGTTGTCACAAAAAAGACTAACCCTTCAAAGGTTGTCAAAATTACCTACCCCAAGCATCTACCAGCAATACGTGGCCCGTCCGCTGGGGTAGGTAAAGGGTGTCCATCATAATAGGTTTAAAGTTGTGCAGGAAAGTAAAACCGGCAGGATCACAATGGTTTCATCCCCCAAACAGAGGATCTCTCCACCATATGCAATCCTACCTATTGTCTGAAGGATCCTAGATCCTTAATCCTAAAAACTATTGTTCAGTACAAACCATCAAATTGTTCAAGACAAACAACCATCTAAACGAAAAAAAATTAGGCTCCGGCTAAGTCTCGAAATTTCCATCATTGCCCAATCCTGCAGCCTAGACCTTCGCTGCATCCTCACCACCAGCTCCACTTGCCTCACCACCCTGATCCTTGCCACTGCCTCCAGCCTCAAGCGTCAAGATCTCCTCAGCCTCTTCATAGTCCTCCAATTCAGCTAGCCTTGCTTTCCAGCCCTCCACGTCCCAGGTGCTCTTGTCAAAAGCAGGATCCTGAGCTTCCATGGCCATTTGCAGCTGGATCTTGTACATTGCTATGGCGGCGGAGACCTTAGCATCCTTGGTGATCTCGTGCTTCTGATAGTCAAAGTTGATCAGCATTTTGGAAGCTTCATTCTTAGTGGCCTGGAGATCCTTCTGAAGATCGGCTATCTTGAGGTCTTTCAGCACAGCAACTTGTTGAAGATCAGCGATCTTGCTATCCTGATCCTCAACGTGGCCAACATAGGTCTCTATCTCAGCAAATTTCTGCAAGGAAGACAAGGAATAACGTCAGAACCAAATGATCCTCAAACCAGCAGGATACACAAGCAGGGACAATGATCCTTACCTCGTTGAAGTAGTCCAGAAAGGTTGGGCGGATCAGAGGCAGACCTTGCAAATCCTCGGCTTCGGAGGCCTTTCTCTTCTTGCCTCCCTTTCCTCTGATGGGTGCCTTGGGGATAGAAGCAGTTGGGCTAGCAGGAGTCTTCTTCCTTGAGGATTTGACATTGGTGAGATCAGTGATGCTGAACTTCGAAGCTGACTTGGTGGACTTTCCGGCACCTACACAACCAAAACAAGATAAGTATCTAAGTTTTACTTGAATTTCATTATCTAATTAAATCTTTAAACAAGGATACTTACTTGACATTGTGACAGAACTAGAGGATACTTCTTGAGAATCTTGGGTGGTAGTCTTGAAAGTTCTTGTTTCAGGGTCCAGTCTCTTGAAAGCCAAGAGTCTCTCTTTAGCAGCCGGAGTCAGTCTGAGATGTGCAACGGAGATAGCTGTACAACAAAAGAACAATAAAAAGTCAGTGATCCTTATATCAAAAGAAAGGTTCTCTGGTGATCCTCCCCAGGATCCTTCATCCTACCATGGGTAGCCCACGTCTTGGGTAGATCCTTCCCATCTGGGATAGAATCTCTCCTCACAAAGAAGAAGCGTGTCACACCCCGAAATATCAGAGCTTGGCGTGACTGGACCGGTATCTTCATTGCACAGCGGAAGCAATAAGCTAAGACTTCTAAACAATGAACGCCTGCTAAGTACTCGAATTTCCCATGGGTTCTCCTATTCCAACCGTTCCATAGTTTTGAAAATGTAACCTGAGAAAGAACATGCGAAAAAGTCAACATAAAGTTCAGCGAGTTCATAGTTTGTTTTGAAAAGATTTAAAATAAATCTTTTTGGTAACCGGGTTAAAAGTTGTTGAGAAAATATAGTAAAATCATTTTCTTGGCATGATATATGAGAAGTGTAAGTCTAGCCCACGAGAGTGTTTGTGCATTGCACGAGAGAGAATGGGCCGAGCCCAAACGAACCTTTGTAAGCAGGATCAGCACTTCCTCTTACTTAGGTATAACTTAAAAACGTTACCAAAGTTTGTAATTCATGTATTTTTGAGTTTCCATCAAATGAATCTTATGAATATATGAAAGTTTTACTGTTGTAAATGGGTATGTAAAGCGTCTATGAACAGGTTGATCGTTAATGTTTCGCGAGGACATTAACGTATGCGGCGACATAGGAAGTACTCAACCTGTGTAGACGGTTTTTAGTGTCGAATCACCTCGACTGTGTCGAATCACGTCGACTGTGTCGAATCACCTCGACTGTGTGAATCACCTCGACTGTGTCGAATCACCTCGACTGTGTCGAATACCCTCGACTGTGTCGAATCACCTCGACTGTGTCGAATCCCCTCGACTGTGTCGAATCACCTCGACTGTGTCGAATCCCCTCGACTGTGTCGAATCACCTCGACTGTGTCACCCGTACCCATTAGAAAATCATGCACGTTTCGTAAATATGCACGCGTTTTGTAAAACCGGTATGTTTGATCGAAATCATTCGTAAACCATTTAAGTTTCTTGAAACTCATTCGCAACACGGTTTAGAAATATTTGTTTTCGTTCATCGAAAAGTTGTTTATTTTTGCAAAACTTGCATGTCTTTCCACCCCGAAAACATTTATAATAATGTAAAACCGTAAAAGTGGGGGTTATGAACTCACCTTGACATTCCTGTGCAAAGCTAGCTTAGTGTGATTCCGTAGTGTCGTTCCAGGAACGTGAAGTAGCTAGCGTGCAACTATGACATTCCTACAAAGGAATTCTTATGAGTTTTCTAATTTAAACGTATCTAAACTACGTGTCCGAGCTCTACCGAGTCGTAAATAAAACGACTCTACGAAGGTGTTATCATTTTGATTCGAAATAGCCAAACTATTGTTACTTGATCCCGTTTATAACCGGGATAAAACTAAGTCACGAAGTCGACTTAGTTTTCGAGTGTTATAATATACATATTTATATATATAAATATAAATATACTTACGAAATCATGTTAGTCGTCGCGAATAGAAAGCGTAGGTGAATAGTGGTACGTATCCGAAATGTCGTATGAAGAAAATAAATAAATACATATATATCTATTTTAAGCCGTGATGGTTGAAAAAAAAATAAGTAATTATATTTATTGTAAAAGCATTCGAAAAGTTTTGTACTTGTTTAATGGTGAAATAAGTTATAACAAAAATCTCAGTTGTAACCAAATACAAAGTGAAACCCATGTTCCATGTTTCAACCACACTATTATACGTTGCTCATTATAAAAAAATATAAATAGAAATGTTTCCATCAAAGTGCTAGTCAATTAAGTGGAAGCAGCTTAAAGATTTGGTGTTTAAAATTTTGCTCTAACATATGTATATGAGTTCATAATATTTTTCTAACTACATTTTCAAGTCATGAACTTGCTGTTTTGTTTTTTTTTTTTTTTTAGATTCATGAAACGTATGAACATCGCATTATAAGGTACCTAGATTGAACCTTTCTTTGTTTCAAATATATCGGTTTTCGTTAACTTAAAACGTCGTCACCATAACGATATCTTTATATTTATTTGTATAAAATGCCTTGAATCCAATAGGCGTCGTTTTTATAACAAAATAAGTTTCGTATGTCGGGTTTTTAACAAAAATCGGACAGAGTCTCCCCTATTTTTCGAATAACCCCGACAACTCAAGTTGAGTTATTTGTCAAAATTCAACAATCACTCAACAAACATTATGTAAATTTTACGTTAAATATATCAAAACGCCGAATACGAAACAAAATCGCTAACTGTAAAACTGTAGTTGGGTCGAGCTCGGTTCGCGTATACTAAATAAAATCTAACGTAGACTAACTCGCTACGTTAACAACTTTACCGGGTCTTTCGTTGGCTTCTGCTGACCCCTCTGTTGACTGAGTTGACTCAGTTTGACCGAGTCTGCTGAACCCGTAACTGAGTTTTGACCGTAGCCGCTTGACCCGAACCAGTTAACTTATGTTGACCCGAAACCTGACCCGGTTTGACTGAGCCGCTGACCCGACCCGTTGACCAGGTTTAACCAAACCTGAAACTTGAACCTGACCGGAATATCAATACCCGCTTGTTGACTGCCTTTGACTGAGGTTGACCTCGAACCCGAACCGAGACTGACCGGAGAGGAACCCGAACCGTACTTGAGTTGAACCAACTAACCCAAAACTCCCAAAGGTTATCTGAGCAGAACCGCATTTCGAAACGTACCGAGCCTGAACCGCGTGTGAAACGAACCCAGCTGGTCAAATCTGAAGTACCACAATAATCACCACCACCGCCGTGCGCCGGTGATGCGGCTGCCGCCGTTGTCAGTCGTGGCGCCGCCACCAGTGGGTGGTGGTCGGCGGTTAGCCTAGTGAGAGGGAGAGAAGAGTGTGAGAAGAATGGAGATATTGAGAGACTACATACGTGCAACCACGTCGGGAACGAAACCTCCGCTGAAGTCACATGCTACCACCGTCGTGAGCGGCGGCGACGGTGTCGGAAACCCCTCCACTGGCCACCGCCCGCTGCCGCTTTGCTCCACCTGCCTTGTCGGATCTTGTTGGTCATGTGGATGTCGAGAGAGATGGAACGAGAGAGTGGAAAGGGGGTGGATAAGACTTGATTTCATTTGTGTGTCTTTGAAAGATGTTGCACAGAAGATGGGAGGGATCATATACAACGTATGCGGCTGGTGAAGTGAAGTAGGATTAGGGTTTTTGACTTTATAACTAGTTATATATACTAGAGTTTCAAGTGGGCTTGGGCCTAGGCCCACAAGCCCGCTTCTCGTGTTAATGTTTCTGGAGCCCGTTTTTGAACCCGAGCGTCGTAAATTGTCGTAAAATATAACTTTAAGTCAAGAATGCAAAAAAAATACGTCGGAAATTGAGGTTTGACGCGTATTTTGTCGGTTGCTTTAAAGCACGTGAAATGTTCCGTTTGTCGTTTTTAAATCCACTTTTCGAACCGTTTTCAACTACGGATAGAAAAATTTAAAATCAAAGCTAAATACATCAATATATATTAATATCGAGACGAAATTCGAATCCGGTGCTTCCATTTCGTCATTGATTGTCAGTGCGTTCCTGTAGTCGCGTTTCTCGCTCATGTTTGCGTATTGTGACGTTCGAAAGCGTGATAATTTCGCAAAATGAAATCCGTAGATTTAAATTATACGTATAAAATCGTATTTGTCGGTGTGGTCAGTATTTTGTACGACATCAGTTCGTTATCATTTAACGTCACGTAGTTTCTCCGCAAATTATCGTTCGCGTACTGTAAAGTCGAGTAGGCGTTCCTAGGCATTACTAAAGCCTAATTAGGTTAATTCGTGCCTTAAACACTATTAATTATCGCCTTAAACGTTCGCTAATCGCGTAATTAGAAGCCGTTAATCACCGGTTGTCACATTCTCCCCCTGTTGTAGAAATTTCGTCCTCGAAATTTAGTCTATGTTATCTCTTCAGAGTTGTGTCGTTTCGCAGGTAAGTCTGAAAAATACCAAAGTTAATAACCGTGTAATCAAAGCAAGAGGTATTCAGATTACGTGAATGTGAGGACATTTTGCATCAATAAGAACCCAATTGTTCAACAGAGTTTGTTCTAGAAATCGATGTCAAGTGAACGAAGTATAGTGATACTATCACGAATGTGACTAGGTTTACTGGGTTCAACAAAAGAGACTATGACCAATAGATGTCCAAACAAATGTTTACGATCTGTAATTGACTTTTAGAAACAATCGAATTCGCTGTCAAACGAAACTTGCTTTGGTCATAGCAATGAACATAGAGATTGACAATGTCAAATGATATAAAAACATGAAATGATTTTTCAACTCTCGAACCAATAAATGAATAAAATCAACGTGTTGACATTATTGAAGTGCTAGGATACACCGAAATGAAATACGACCGAACCTGGTGTATCATCGTCTTAATACATAGTTGCATCAAGACTACTTAAATGATGTGTCAAAAGAAAAAACATATATCATTTAGCATGAGACGGCTGATCGTGATTAGCACAAGCTACAAGTTTATACCGACGCCACAAGGTGTCGTAGTGAATAAAATATTTCAACAATAGCGGTGACCGAAAAAAAAATATCACCTGTGTTTTACATGAAACGCTCGATCATGATTAGCCCAAGCTACAAGTTTATACCGACACCACAAGGTGTCGTAGTTATTGAAATAATTCAATGATAGTGGTGATCGAACAAGTATCACCGTGCCGAAATCAGATGAAAGGTTCAACGAAGTAAATCTGAATGTTTGTTTCGAACAAATCTCATAGGATTTCCAATTGAAAATGAAACAAATAAATAATGTTTTCCGATCGAAGATAAAAAAGAAATGAATATCACAAAATGTTCGATCGATGCTGAAAGAACCGCTAAGAGGTACACTGAAATATGACATGAACTTGTGTACCATTATCTTAATACACGATTGTATTAAGACTGCTTTAATATGATTATTCAACAAAACGGATTTAATACAAACAAACAAATAAATAATTAATTAAATCCTTACATAATGTGTGCAAACGAGATTAGTGCAAGCTTCAGATTTGTGAAAAACGCCACCACAAGGTGGTCGTGCTCAAAGAAACGATTCATTGAAGTCGAGGACCAAACAAGCATGTTATGATTCAAGGCAATTGAAGTGCTTGTTGGGATTATTTCGAATATGGTGGCTTCAATCCATCATATGGAATCCTGAATCGAATATATATTACGAGCAAGTTCAAACAATTGAACTTGGTTTAAGCACAATCCAACAATGGATGCATGTATCAACAAGAAAATTTCGACATGGTTACAATGAAATACCATGTATGTAGCTTGAAAGGAAATGAGTTTCAACGAGTTAATTGACCCGATATCAAAGAGTCCACGTTTTG
Source organism: Helianthus annuus (assembly GCF_002127325.2). Classification (NCBI taxonomy): domain Eukaryota; kingdom Viridiplantae; phylum Streptophyta; class Magnoliopsida; order Asterales; family Asteraceae; genus Helianthus; species Helianthus annuus. The sequence continues at coordinate 156,247,069 of NC_035449.2, read as the reverse complement.
CAATAATATGGTCATCTAGATCAAAATGCAAAGATTGAGTATAACGAAACAATATTTGGACTTTGATAAAGTAATAATTTGGAGTGAAACCACATGCCAATCGAACAATGCATGCGTATCGTATGAATTTGTCAAGAAATGAAACAATTATGTGTTCGCAATCATGAATTAAAATCTTCGTGATGCAATGACCATTAGGGGGAGTAGAAACGCGAAAATCTACTCGTTATATGCAAAAGTCAGAATTTCAATAAAAGAAATTTAAGGACTTTACCTGGAATTTCGCGTGATGATCGGTTGTTATGTGACACTACCATAGAATGTTGTACGTAGCATAATCGCCATTAATGAAGTAGGGGGAATGCGAAGACATGTGACTTCTTTTGTAGCGCCAGTAATTGTGAGTCTCTTCGGAGTAAGTATAGATTGTTGTGAAATCCCAGTTATACATACCTCAGCGTGATTGCGGTCATTTGCAGGATCACGTGGCGAAGTGCCGCATCGCAGTCGGTAGTTCTCCCGCTGCTGGGATTAGCATCGTTGTATCATGCTCAATCATGTTTTCCAAAGGCCTTGCCTCGAAAGTCGTGTGTGATATACTTCGACGCCCGCTGATGTATAGTTTAAGTTTCATGTGCACTCGTTCACTAGCGTTTCATTCCACGTAAACTACCTGCTAGGGTAATTAAAATAGCATAGACAACATAATATAATGGCGTTTGCCCGAGTTGTTAGTCATGGTTTCTAAGTGAGGACCTTTAATGAGTTTCGACATAAGCTTTCCAAAGGTCCTAAATGCATGTTATCCAATACTCTCGAAGTTTTGCTTAATGTATGAATCTGTTTCGTGAACCGTGTATCAACACAACACTTGTGCATGTTTAAAATCAAAACCTTTGGCTCATTGTTCTTGGCAACGGTTGGAACCCATATTCGAGTCCTAGGCGTTCAATATGTATTCACAGTCTTAAAAATCTAAGTACCCAGAGGAAAATGAGGTTAGAGCCTAGGCATCTCTACAGAAACCTAATTCGCTGAAACCTAAAGCTCTGATACCAATCTGTCACACCCCGAAATATCAGAGCTTGGCGTGACTGGACCGGTATCTTCATTGCACAGCGGAAGCAATAAGCTAAGACTTCTAAACAATGAACGCCTGCTAAGTACTCGAATTTCCCATGGGTTCTCCTATTCCAACCGTTCCATAGTTTTGAAAATGTAACCTGAGAAAGAACATGCGAAAAAGTCAACATAAAGTTGAGCGAGTTCATAGTTTGTTTTGAAAAGATTTAAAATAAATCTTTTTGGTAACCGGGTTAAAAGTTGTTGAGAAAATATAGTAAAATCATTTTCTTGGCATGATATATGAGAAGTGTGAGTCTAGCCCACGAGAGTGTTTGTGCATTGCACGAGAGAGAATGGGCCGAGCCCAAACGAACCTTTGTAAGCAGGATCAGCACTTCCTCTTACTTAGGTATAACTTAAAAACGTTACCAAAGTTTGTAATTCATGTATTTTTGAGTTTCCATCAAATGAATCTTATGAATATATGAAAGTTTTACTGTTGTAAATGGGTATGTAAAGCGTCTATGAACAGGTTGATCGTTAATGTTTCGCGAGGACATTAACGTATGCGGCGACATAGGAAGTACTCAACCTGTGTAGACGGTTTTTAGTGTCGAATCACCTCGACTGTGTCGAATCACGTCGACTGTGTCGAATCACCTCGACTGTGTGAATCACCTCGACTGTGTCGAATCACCTCGACTGTGTCGAATACCCTCGACTGTGTCGAATCACCTCGACTGTGTCGAATCCCCTCGACTGTGTCGAATCACCTCGACTGTGTCACCCGTACCCATTAGAAAATCATGCACGTTTCGTAAATATGCACGCGTTTTGTAAAACCGGTATGTTTGATCGAAATCATTCGTAAACCATTTAAGTTTCTTGAAACTCATTCGCAACACGGTTTAGAAATATGAGTTTTCGTTCATCGAAAAGTTGTTTATTTTTGCAAAACATGCATGTCTTTCCACCCCGAAAACATTTATAATAATGTAAAACCGTAAAAGTGGGGGTTATGAACTCACCTTGACATTCCTGTGCAAAGCTAGCTTAGTGTGATTCCGTAGTGTCGTTCCAGGAACGTGAAGTAGCTAGCGTGCAACTATGACATTCCTACAAAGGAATTCTTATGAGTTTTCTAATTTAAACGTATCTAAACTACGTGTCCGAGCTCTACCGAGTCGTAAATAAAACGACTCTACGAAGGTGTTATCATTTTGATTCGAAATAGCCAAACTATTGTTACTTGATCCCGTTTATAACCGGGATAAAACTAAGTCACGAAGTCGACTTAGTTTTCGAGTGTTATAATATACATATTTATATATATAAATATAAATATACTTACGAAATCATGTTAGTCGTCGCGAATAGAAAGCGTAGGTGAATAGTGGTACGTATCCGAAATGTCGTATGAAGAAAATAAATAAATACATATATATCTATTTTAAGCCGTGATGGTTGAAAAAAAAATAAGTAATTATATTTATTGTAAAAGCATTCGAAAAGTTTTGTACTTGTTTAATGGTGAAATAAGTTATAACAAAAATCTCAGTTGTAACCAAATACAAAGTGAAACCCATGTTCCATGTTTCAACCACACTATTATACGTTGCTCATTATAAAAAAATAGAAATAGAAATGTTTCCATCAAAGTGCTAGTCAATTAAGTGGAAGCAGCTTAAAGATTTGGTGTTTAAAATTTTGCTCTAACATATGTATATGAGTTCATAATATTTTTCTAACTACATTTTCAAGTCATGAACTTGCTGTTTTGTTTTATTTTTTTTTTAGATTCATGAAACGTATGAACATCGCATTATAAGGTACCTAGATTGAACCTTTCTTTGTTTCAAATATATCGGTTTTCGTTAACTTAAAACGTCGTCACCATAACGATATCTTTATATTTATTTGTATAAAATGCCTTGAATCCAATAGGCGTCGTTTTTATAACAAAATAAGTTTCGTATGTCGGGTTTTTAACAAAAATCGGACAGAGTCTCCCCTATTTTTCGAATAACCCCGACAACTCAAGTTGAGTTATTTGTCAAAATTCAACAATTACTCAACAAACATTATGTAAATTTTACGTTAAATATATCAAAACGCCGAATACGAAACAAAATCGCTAACTGTAAAACTGTAGTTGGGTCGAGCTCGGTTCGCGTATACTAAATAAAATCTAACGTAGACTAACTCGCTACGTTAACAACTTTACCGGGTCTTTCGTTGGCTTCTGCTGACCCCTCTGTTGACTGAGTTGACTCAGTTTGACCGAGTCTGCTTAACCCGTAACTGAGTTTTGACCGTAGCCGCTTGACCCGAACCAGTTAACTTATGTTGACCCGAAACCTGACCCGGTTTGACTGAGCCGCTGACCCGACCCGTTGACCAGGTTTAACCAAACCTGAAACTTGAACCTGACCGGAATATCAATACCCGCTTGTTGACTGCCTTTGACTGAGGTTGACCTCGAACCCGAACCGAGACTGACCGGAGAGGAACCCGAACCGTACTTGAGTTGAACCAACTAACCCAAAACTCCCAAAGGTTATCTGAGCAGAACCGCATTTCGAAACGTACCGAGCCTGAACCGCGTGTGAACCGAACCCAGCTGGTCAAATCTGAAGTACCACAATAATCACCACCACCGCCGTGCGCCGGTGATGCGGCTGCCGCCGTTGTCAGCCGTGGCGCCGCCACCAGTGGGTGGCGGTCGGCGGTTAGCCTAGTGAGAGGGAGAGAAGAGTGTGAGAAGAATGGAGATATTGAGAGACTACATACGTGCAACCACGTCGGGAACGAAACCTCCGCTGAAGTCACATGCTACCACCGTCGTGAGCGGCGGCGACGGTGTCGGAAACCCCTCCACTGGCCACCGCCCGCTGCCGCCTTGCTCCACCTGCCTTGTCGGATCTTGTTGGTCATGTGGATGTCGAGAGAGATGGAATGAGAGAGTGGAAAGGGGGTGGATAAGACTTGATTTCATTTGTGTGTCTTTGAAAGATGTTGCACAGAAGATGGGAGGGATCATATACAACGTATGCGGCTGGTGAAGTGAAGTAGGATTAGGGTTTTTGACTTTATAACTAGTTATATATACTAGAGTTTCAAGTGGGCTTGGGCCTAGGCCCACAAGCCCGCTTCTCGTGTTAATGTTTCTAGAGCCCGTTTTTGAACCCGAGCGTCGTAAATTGTCGTAAAATATAACTTTAAGTCAAGAATGCAAAAAAAATACGTCGGAAATTGAGGTTTGACGCGTATTTTGCCGGTTGCTTTAAAGCACGTGAAATGTTCCGTTTGTCGTTTTTAAATCCACTTTTCGAACCGTTTTCAACTACGGATAGAAAAATTTAAAATCAAAGCTAAATACATCAATATATATTAATATCGAGACGAAATTCGAATCCGGTGCTTCCATTTCGTCATTGATTGTTAGTGCGTTCCTGTAGTCGCGTTTCTCGCTCATGTTTGCGTATTGTGACGTTCGAAAGCGTGATAATTTCGCAAAATGAAATCCGTAGATTTAAATTATACGTATAAAATCGTATTTGTCGGTGTGGTCAGTATTTTGTACGACATCAGTTCGTTATCATTTAACGTCACGTAGTTTCTCCGCAGATTATCGTTCGCGTACTGTAAAGTCGAGTAGGCGTTCCTAGGCATTACTAAAGCCTAATTAGGTTAATTCGTGCCTTAAACACTATTAATTATCGCCTTAAACGTTCGCTAATCGCGTAATTAGAAGCCGTTAATCACCGGTTGTCACAAAGCGCCGCTTCCAGTTGCTGTCATTCTTGGTGGCCTTGAAGATTGGATGCTCCTCCCCAGGTTTTCGTTTGAATAGATAGCGATGGGAACCAAAGGTGGTCAGGTCATACAGTTCTCCTAACTCAGCCATGCCTAAATCTATCCCCTCCTGCTCAATGATCCTTTCAAGGGTATATAAGACCCTCCAGATCATCGGCATAGCTTGGATGTAGGATATGCCGGTCAGGGAAAAGAAGGATTGGGTGAAAGCTGGGAAAGGATACGTGTAACCTATGGTGAATGGGGTAACAGGGAATGCAACCCAGTTATCAGAGACGTGATCGCTGAGAGCATTGGGGTTAAAGGGTTTGAAAACCGTGTTCGCCGGGAAACAGTAGCGTATCCTGTCAATCTGTGGATCGGTGAAGCAGCATCTTTCCTTTATGGAATCTTCAATGATTCCTTGGCTTTTTAGAGGGCTATTCTTCTGATGATCCTTAGCAGGGGAGTTCCAGAGCAACATTTTGAACGGAATAGTAAAAAGAAAGAAAAACAGAGCAAGCAAAGAGAGAAGATGAAGGAGAGAATACCTGGTTGATCTTCTGAATACGGTTATAAAGGGAGTAGCTTTGAATTTAAATGCGTTCGATCATATCTCTATCTCTATTTATAATCATGATTTTGCAGGAATGTCACTTCTGTGACGTCACGATGCAACGGCTAGTTAGAAATTAATGGCTATAAATCCGTTAAGTTTGTTGCAGATAAGATCAAGAAAACATAATTCGTTACTTTTACATTACACTCCTTATATTTTGGGGGCAATTGTTAGGGGAGGATTTTCTAACAATTAGTGATCCTTACTTATTATCCTGACAAGTGATCCTTACTTCTGTGACACATAGTGATCCTCAGAAGAGCTTCAGGATCAGGATCAGGATCATGGATCACCTTAAGGATCCTCATACTAACGATTGGCTGTTTGTATTTCGTATTGTTTTGCAGGAGTATTGAGCTTGACTTGGTCTTGGCAACGTTACTATGGAATATTCCCCGGGCATTTCGCACTCATTTGAACGAAAATGGACGTTGTGGAGAACGTGGGAGAATGGCACGAAAGTCGGGCAGTTAGTTAACTTAGTTTAGCTTTCATATTTAAAGGGGTGACGAGCTAAAATTAGAACACTTAGCCATTTTTTGCTTACACACACTTTCGTACAGTTGCAGTCACGAAGCTCTCAGCAAACACTTAGCATTTCTCACACTTTCATACGTTTAAGCATAGTGATCCTTGTACTTAGCTCGTCACTATCCGAAGTTGTAAACTTTAATTGATTTATTTGAACTTGGTGATCGGTAGTTTCCATCACCCGAGGTTTTTTATGCCGGAGATCATTCATTGATCAAGGGCTTTTTCCTCGTATAAATCCTTGTGTTGTTCGTGCAATTTATATCATAGTGATCCTTATCATAGTTCTTCATTTCAAGCATCATTCCCCGTAACTTGGAGTTTGGTTGCATTATCCTAGTGTGATTTTTGACCAAAACAGTAGGTATCTTGATGAATTAGTGATATGTTGATGGCACGGCCTTCATATCGTGAATGCACGGTCTTCCCAGTATGATGTTATAGCAGGATAGAGAATCCATCACACAGAAACGTTGTATCGAGTTGACTCCTTCAACGTATACTGGCAACTTTATCTCTCCCACTGTGTTTCTAGCCTCTCCACTGAACCCAACAAGCACGGTAGACTTTGAAGTGATATCCATTAGGGATACATTCATTCTCTTCAGAGTTTCTAGTTGGATTATGTTGACGGAGCTGCCATTATCAACCAGTATCCTGCGTACAAAATGGTTAGCCACATATAACGTTATTACCAGAGCATCATGGTGAGGATCCTGGACAGTATCCCTGTCATCTGCATCAAAAGTGATCACTTTGTCAGTTGTGAGGGTAGTCATCCTGACACGTTTGTCTCCCCTTTCGGCCTTAGCTTCCTTTGCATGTCTCTTTGCTGCGGAATACGAAGTCCCACAAATGTCGGATCCTCCCGAAATGAAGTTGATTATCTTGGCATCCGCGGGAGGTGATGCTGCTCGCACAGGATCCTTCTCAGTATCCTGACCTTTATTCTTCTTTCTTTCTAAGAGATCTTTCAGATATCCCTTGCTTAGAAGATAGCTTATTTCTTTCCTTAGAGCAATGCAATCCTCAGTTACATGTCCGAAATCTTCGTGGAAAGCACACCATTTTGACTTATCTTTCCAGTCAGCCTTTTGTTGATTCTTTCGAGGCCACCTAGCCTTGTCTCCTAGACCCTGCATGGCATACATCAATTCGGGAATGTTAACAGAAAAGCAACATTCAGACAACTCAGGATACTCTTCAGGATCCTCATCTTCGACATCATTCACTCTCTTGTTTTCATTTCTACCATATGGCTTAGGCCGATATGACTTGAATGAGGATTCTGACTTCCTGTTAGTTGACTCATAAGTGTTAGATGAGTTCATCCTTTCTTGCATCTTCCTGTCATCCTCCAGACGGATATATCTCAAAGCCCTGTTACGAGCTTCGTCGAGATTCCTGCAGGGATTCATTACAAGATCCTGATAAAACTGAGAATCCTTTTGTAATCCCATCTTGAAAGCTTGCACAGCTGTTGCAACATCAAGATGTGGGATATCCAAGGATTCTCGACTGAATTTGTTCACATAATCCCTCAAGGATTCCTGAGGCCCTTGAGTTATCCTGTAAAGATCACTTGTTAGTTTCTCAAAACTCCGACTACAAGAAAATTGACTGTTAAATAAATTAACCAAATGAGCAAACGAAGTAATTGAGTGAGGAGGAACGTTTAACAGCCATTTTAAGGCTGATCCTGTGACAACTCGAAATTTCAAGATTTCTATTTCGCATTTATTGCACGTTCTTGTATTACTTAGTCGAGTGATATCACAATTAGTTGTTATGGAATTTGTATATGTTTTGATTCAATGAAGTGTGTTGTATGTTTACGTTTATGTGATTATGCATGATTATGTGTTAATGGTGATAAACTTGTCAAATGCATAAACTTGGTGGTGAAACCGTGAAACTATTTGAGATGGTGTAATACTGTAAAATATATTAGTTAAGGGTGTGGAGGGTCATTAGTGAACTTAAACTATACTTAACCCTAAATCCTTCACTAAACCACACACACAAGAATTCAAGCACGTACTCTCATTTCTTTGGCTCTCTAGCAATCATCACCATCATCATTGGCACTAGATAATCATCACTTGATTCCTCTTCCTCTAGAATCGTTCAAGGTAATTGTTTAATCACTGTTCATGATTAATTGTTGATTGATTTCTTGATTTTGTGTTCATGGGAAACCCTAATTGCTCATGTGATATTCTGTGATTTAATTCTGGATAGTTGAGATTACGACGATGATTAGATGCATGCTTGATAGGTTATTATTGTGATGATTGTTGTGGTTTAGCATCGATTGAATAACCTTGTTATCTGCCGTCATATGATTAAATTTAGGGTTTGCTTGAATGATATACGTAACTGCTTGAATCACAAGATCGTAGGATGGAAGTTGTTGCCTGAGTTTCTGTGCACAGTGAATGTCTGAGTTTAATGATTACATACGTCTGAGTTTATAATGAAAACATCAAATGCCCGAGTCTATTTACAAGTCATGCATGTCTGAGTTTTGTGATAATGTATGCTAGATCCGAGTTTAATGTGTTCTCATATGGCCCGAATATAATGTATGATATTGGTCCGAGTATGTATAAGCTCATGGGGTCCGACTTTGTTTGGGGTCTTTGGTCCGAGTATAATGAGTCACCAAGGGTCCGAGTTTAATTGATTTGTGGTGATCCGAGTTTAATTGATGGACATTAAGTCCGAGTATAATGAGTTCACCAAGGGTCCGAGTTTAATTGATTGTGGTGATCCGAGTTTATTTTGATGATTGAAGGTCCGAGCTTTAGACAAGACCACCTTGTCCGAGTTTAACTCCCCAAAACGCCCTATGTCCGAGTTTAAACAGGAAACCCTCCCCCATTTCCTTGTCCGACTTTAATCACTTGGAATGCTTGTCCGAGTTTGATAAATACACTTGGTCCGAGTTTAATGGTTAGATAGTGGACCGAGTTTAATGACCCTATGTTGGACCGAGTTTAATGAGTATGTATTGGGCCGAGTATAATGAATATATATTGGACCAAGTTTAAAACATGATCAACCATGCCCGAATTTATATGTTGATTATATGTCTGAGGTTGTATGATGATTACATGTACCATCCGAGTTTTGAACAGGGGAGCCCCCCCCCCCCATACTTGTCTGAGTTTTTGAGAGGTGCATGATCCTGTAAATGTTCATATGAATTACGTGAATTGTATGAATGGGTTAACTGTTACGTGATACATGATTGATACATGATATTGGCTATCAAGCACTATGTGATATTAGATTACTAGCGTATCATTTCGAACATGAACTGATTTGTTATACGTGCATACAATAGGACTTGATTAATTACTTGTGAGTGCATAACCTAGCATACCGAGCAAACCAAGGTGAGTTCACACTCCTACTAAGGCATGGGATTCCCGGGTCGTGGGAATGGGATAAAGGTTACCATTGACTAAGAACGTATATATGCTTTTCCTAGACTATCACCTACCATGGTCCTCGGATGTCAGGACGGTTCCGTAGGTTAGGATAACACCTACGTGGTCATATGCCAATTACTGCCTCGGATGTCAGGCACGCACGTAAAACCTACGTGTACGCATTACTTACTTCTATCCTCGGTTGTGAAGGATACGTGCGTAAAACCTACGCACACCCCATACGCGCTACTGTTCTCGGATGAAGAACAGGGATGATACGAGTAGTTGATACGAATAGTCTAGTGGTCACATAACATGGGAAGCCCCCACCTGTATAACTTACTATTGGCCCAGTAGAGCCACCCGTTACTTACTGTTACGCACTTACTTACTGTGAACTCGCTCAACTAGTTTGTTGATCATTCTGTTACATGCCTTGCAGATCGTTAGGTACTTGGAGCTTGCACTGGAGAAGCGGGTCGTTGTGGACAAGGATCGTGGTTTCTACGTTGAACTATTATGACATTTAAAGCTATTAACTATTGTTGGATTATTTACTATGCTTCCGCTACACTTTGAAACTATGGTTATGTTTTGAACACCTATCGTATTGGATGGATGGTTTACATTTATTTTACTTAATATTAATTACATGTTCAATATGATTGGTGGCTTGATCCTGGTCAGTCACGCTCCCAAGCGGTGATACTCCGCAGGTGGATTTTGGGGGTGTGACAGATTGGTATCAGAGCCATTGGTTATAGAGAACTTGGTTTTAATATCGAAAAACGTTTTTATTAAAACCAGACTATAACCAGAACAGTGCTCTCAACGATCCACAACGACGCTTCGCTCCACGTGCAAGACTCGACATCCTAGGTAATAAGGTTTATGTTTGTTACCTGCTTGCTAGAACTGCATAGAACTTTGCTCGTAGTATGCTTACATTACTTTGCTCACTACTTGTTATTGCTTGAGAACACTTACGTGCTTACACTCTTCTGTCATCGCACTATTCGCGAACTTTTCTCACTTATGTTGCCTTTGATGTGAAGATCAATGGCCGCACGAATTAACATGACTCAAGCCCAGCTAGAGGCTCTCATTGCTGCGGCAGTTGCAGCCGTTCAAGCAGGTAGTATATCCTGCAGTATAGACTCATACTAGGGTCTTTAGATCCTACATTAACGCTCGTATTTAACTTTGTCCTATTCGTACACAATAGGTCAACACGCGCAGCAGCCTGTGTGTACCTTCAAGAACTTCATGGACTGTCGTCCAAATTCCTTTAGTGGCACCGAGGGGGCAGTGGGACTCCTCCATTGGTTCGAAAAGCTAGAGTCGGTATTCGAGATGTGCGAGTGCCCTGAGGCTCGCAAGGTTAAGTATGCAACTGGCACCTTGGAGGGAATAGCGCTAACCTGGTGGAACGCGCAGGTGCAAATTCTGGGGTTGGCAGCTGCTAACGCCACACCCTGGAACGATTTTAAGGAACTTATCAAGAGAGAGTATTGTACGCGTGAAGATATTCACAAACTGGAAGACGAGCTGTATAATCTGAAAATGGTTGGATCAGAGATTGAAGCGTATACTAAACGGTCAAATGAGCTGGCCGTGCTGTGTCCAACTATGGTGGACCCTCCATACAAGCGTATTGAGTTGTATCTCAAAGGTTTGGCACCAGAAATACAGAGCCACGTTACCTCGGCTAACCTCGACAACATCCAGGAAATCCAGCGTCTCGCTCATCGCATCACCGATCAGGCAGTGGATCAGAATAAACTGCCTAAGCGCGTCAGCGCTACTGCTACAGTCACTCCTTCAGCTACTCCCGTTACCCTCAGTGACAACAAGAGGAAATGGGAGGGGGATTCAAGCAAAGCATCAGTTTCGGTTCAGTCCCAGAATCAGCAGCGAAAGACTGGCAACTATCAAAGCCCTAACCAGCAGTCGTCAGGTAGCCACAGGCAGGGTGGATATCGCGGAAACCTTCAAAAGTGTAACAACTGCAACAGGCACCACAGCGGCCAGTGTAACAGGGGCCGTTGTCAAAGATGCCTCAAGATGGGTCACGAGGCCAAAGACTGTAGAAGCCCTCGTCCTGCGAATCAGAATCAGCAGCAGCCACCGGCACAGCAGAATCAGCAACAGGGCAACAAGGGGTGCTATAATTGTGGTGCTGAAGGTCACATCAAGAGACACTGCCCTCAGCTAAACAGGAACCAGAACAACAACAACAACAATCAGGGCAACGGGAACAATAACAACAATAACGGGGGAAACAACAACAACAATGGCAACGAAGCTCGGGGTCGTGCTTTTGTGCTAGGTCGGGGTGACGCAGTGAATGATCCCAATGTGGTTATGGGTAAGTTTCTTCTCGACGATATTTATGTTACTGTCTTATTTGATTCAGGTGCTGATACAAGCTATATGTCATTGAAAATGAGTAAATTATTAAAACGTACACCAACACCCCTAGACACCAAACACGTCGTAGAACTAGCCAATGGTAAAAGTGTAGAAGCCGCACATGTAGTCAAGGGTTGTAGTATTGTTCTAGCGGGTCAGACTTTCTCGATTGACCTCATACCCATAGTTTTGGGTAGTTTCGACGTCGTCATCGGTATGGATTGGTTATCCCAACATCACGCGGAGATCTTATGCAAAGAAAAAGTTATTCGTATTCCTCGCTCCAGTCAAGAACCCCTCGAAGTACAAGGTGACAAGAGTGGTGCTGTGGTTGGCATCATCTCTTTCTTAAAGGCGCAGAAATGTTTACGAAAGGGACATACTGCCATTCTGGCACTTGTCACTGACACATCAGCAAAGGTAAAGAAGCTGGAGGATATACCAGTTGTGCGTGATTTTCCTCAAGTGTTTCCTGAAGATTTACCTGGTTTACCTCCTCATCGTCAAGTCGAGTTTCAGATTGAGTTAGCTCCTGGAGCAGCACCAATAGCCCGCGCACCGTATCGTTTAGCTCCAACCGAACTGGAAGAACTGTCGAAGCAGCTACAAGAGCTCTTGGAAAAGGGCTTTATTCGTCCAAGCTCTTCGCCTTGGGGAGCTCCAGTGTTATTTGTGAAGAAGAAAGACGGTACGTTCAGAATGTGCATCAACTACCGCGAACTTAATAAGGTGACGGTGAAGAACCGTTATCCCCTTCCGCGCATAGATGACTTATTCGACCAGTTGCAAGGGTCGTGTTATTATTCCAAGATAGACTTGAGGTCAGGTTATCATCAGCTGAGAGTCCGGGATGAGGACGTCTCCAAAACCGCTTTCAGAACTCGCTACGGTCATTACGAGTTTCTGGTCATGCCATTCGGGCTTACGAACGCGCCTGCAGTCTTCATGGATCTTATGAACAGGGTGTGTAAACCCTATCTAGACAAGTTCGTTATCGTATTCATCGACGACATTTTGATTTACTCCAAGAGTCAGGAGGAGCACGAGCAGCATTTACGTCTTATTATGGAACTACTCCGAAAGGAGCAACTGTACGCCAAGTTTTCAAAATGCGACTTCTGGCTTCGTGAAGTCCATTTCTTAGGCCATGTGGTGAACAAGGATGGGATTCATGTCGATCCATCCAAGGTAGATTCGATCAGGGATTGGCCAGCACCGCGTACGCCAACAGAAATACGCCAATTTTTGGGTTTGGCAGGGTACTACAGGCGGTTTATCAAAGACTTCTCCAAGATCGCGCAGCCGCTTACTATGCTAACACAGAAAGGTGTCGTTTACAGATGGGGTAATACGCAGGAAACTGCTTTTCAGTACTTGAAGGATAGGCTTTGCAGCGCACCTATTCTCTCATTGCCAGAGGGCACAGATGACTTCGTGGTTTACTGTGACGCATCGATACAGGGGCTTGGTTGTGTATTGATGCAGCGGGATAAAGTTATTGCCTACGCCTCTCATCAACTCAAGGTTCATGAACGGAATTATACGACGCATGATTTAGAGCTGGGAGCTGTTGTTTTCGCGCTTAAGATATGGCGACACTACCTGTACGGTACCAGGTGCACGATTTACACCGATCACAGGAGTCTCGAGCATATCCTTAAGCAAAAGGATTTGAATATGCGTCAACGGAGATGGGTTGAACTTCTGAACGACTACGAATGCGCCATCAAGTACCATCCAGGCAAGGCCAATGTTGTGGCCGATGCCCTCAGTCGGAAGGACACTTTACCTAAGCGTGTACGAGCACTACAGCTTACCATCCAGTCCAGTCTTCCTGCACAGATACGAGCTGTTCAGATCGAAGCACTAAAACCCGAAAACGTCAAGGCTGAAGCCTTACGTGGTTCAAGGCAACAAATGGAACAAAAGGAAGACGGCGCCTACTATGTAACGGGGCGTATTTGGGTCCCACTTTATGGCGGTTTACGCGAACTTGTGATGGACGAAGCGCACAAGTCTCGCTACTCGGTACATCCAGGGTCGGATAAGATGTACCACGATATCAAAACAACATACTGGTGGCCAAGTATGAAAGCCCACATCGCCACCTATGTTGGCAAGTGCTTGACCTGTGCGAGAGTCAAGGTCGAATATCAGAAACCCGCAGGCCTACTTCAACAGCCTAAGATACCTCAGTGGAAATGGGAAGAAATTTCCATGGATTTCGTTACAGGCCTACCGAGATCTCAGCGTGGGAACGATACAATATGGGTAATCGTGGATCGACTCACCAAGTCTGCACACTTCCTAGCTATAAAGGAAACGGATAAGTTCTCCACCCTCGCAGACATTTATCTTAAAGAAGTTGTTTCGAGGCACGGGGTGCCCACATCCATCATTTCGGATCGGGATGCACGATTCACGTCAGAATTATGGCAAGCAATGCACAAATCCTTTGGCTCACGATTAGACATGAGCACGGCATATCACCCTCAGACGGATGGGCAGTCTGAGCGAACGATTCAAACACTTGAAGACATGCTTCGGGCATGTGTTATCGATTTCGGCAACGGCTGGGAAAAGCATCTTCCTTTGGTGGAGTTTTCATACAATAACAGTTATCACACCAGCATCCAAGCCGCTCCATTCCAAGCATTGTACGGACGTAAATGCCGGTCACCTCTCTGTTGGGCAGAGGTGGGGGATAGTCAGATTACGGGTCCAGAGATTGTAGTGGACGCCACAGAAAAGATCGCACAGATACGACAACGTATGGCGGCAGCACGCGACCGTCAGAAAGCCTACGCGGATAAGCGTAAGAGACCATTGGAATTTCAGGTCGGGGACCGGGTTTTACTAAAAGTCTCACCCTGGAAGGGTGTGGTTCGTTTTGGCAAACGAGGCAAATTAAATCCGCGGTATGTCGGACCGTTCGAGATCATTGAGAAAATTGGCAAAGTGGCCTACAAACTGAACCTACCAGCTGAACTCGGTGCAGTTCACAATGTATTTCACGTGTCGAATCTGAAGAAATGCCTATCAGATGAGACCCTCATAGTTCCTTTTAAGGAACTCACTATCGACGAGCGGTTGCAGTTCGTCGAGGAACCAGTTGAAATCACGGACCGGGATGTTAAGGTCCTCAAACACAAGAGAATCCCTCTTGTTCGAGTTCGTTGGAACTCCCAGCATGGCCCAGAGTATACCTGGGAACGCGAAGACCAGATGAAAGAAAAGTACCCCCAGTTATTCGAAACCAATGCAACCACTACTGAGGCTGAAGCTACTACTACTGAATTTCGGGACAAAATTCCAAATCAACGGGGGGATGATGTGACACCCCAGGAAAACCAGTGAACGATGTAACTTACCTAGCTTCCTCAGTGAGTGCGTACTAAATTTCGGGACGAAATTTCTTTTAAGTTGGGGATAATGTGACAACTCGAAATTTCAAGATTTCTATTTCGCATTTATTGCACGTTCTTGTATTACTTAGTCGAGTGATATCACAATTAGTTGTTATGGAATTTGTATATGTTTTGATTCAATGAAGTGTGTTGTATGTTTACGTTTATGTGATTATGCATGATTATGTGTTAATGGTGATAAACTTGTCAAATGCATAAACTTGGTGGTGAAACCGTGAAACTATTTGAGATGGTGTAATACTGTAAAATATATTAGTTAAGGGTGTGGAGGGTCATTAGTGAACTTAAACTATACTTAACCCTAAATCCTTCACTAAACCACACACACAAGAATTCAAGCACGTACTCTCATTTCTTTGGCTCTCTAGCAATCATCACCATCATCATTGGCACTAGATAATCATCACTTGATTCCTCTTCCTCTAGAATCGTTCAAGGTAATTGTTTAATCACTGTTCATGATTAATTGTTGATTGATTACTTGATTTTGTGTTCATGGAAAACCCTAATTGCTCATGTGATATTCTGTGATTTAATTCTGGATAGTTGAGATTACGACGATGATTAGATGCATGCTTGATAGGTTATTATTGTGATGATTGTTGTGGTTTAGCATCGATTGAATAACCTTGTTATCTGCCGTCATATGATTAAATTTAGGGTTTGCTTGAATGATATACGTAACTGCTTGAATCACAAGATCGTAGGATGGAAGTTGTTGCCTGAGTTTCTGTGCACAGTGAATGTCTGAGTTTAATGATTACATACGTCTGAGTTTATAATGAAAACATCAAATGCCCGAGTCTATTTACAAGTCATGCATGTCTGAGTTTTGTGATAATGTATGCTAGATCCGAGTTTAATGTGTTCTCATATGGCCCGAATATAATGTATGATATTGGTCCGAGTATGTATAAGCTCATGGGGTCCGACTTTGTTTGGGGTCTTTGGTCCGAGTATAATGAGTCACCAAGGGTCCGAGTTTAATTGATTTGTGGTGATCCGAGTTTAATTGATGGACATTAAGTCCGAGTATAATGAGTTCACCAAGGGTCCGAGTTTAATTGATTGTGGTGATCCGAGTTTATTTTGATGATTGAAGGTCTGAGCTTTAGACAAGACCACCTTGTCCGAGTTTAACTCCCCAAAACCCCCTATGTCCGAGTTTAAACAGGAAACCCTCCCCCATTTCCTTGTCCGACTTTAATCACTTGGAATGCTTGTCCGAGTTTGATAAATACACTTGGTCCGAGTTTAATGGTTAGATAGTGGACCGAGTTTAATGACCCTATGTTGGACCGAGTTTAATGAGTATGTATTGGGCCGAGTATAATGAATATATATTGGACCAAGTTTAAAACATGATCAACCATGCCCGAATTTATATGTTGATTATATGTCTGAGGTTGTATGATGATTACATGTACCATCCGAGTTTTGAACAGGGGAGGCCCCCCCCATACTTGTCTGAGTTTTTGAGAGGTGCATGATCCTGTAAATGTTCATATGAATTACGTGAATTGTATGAATGGGTTAACTGTTACGTGATACATGATTGATACATGATATTGGCTATCAAGCACTATGTGATATTAGATTACTAGCGTATCATTTCGAACATGAACTGATTTGTTATACGTGCATACAATAGGACTTGATTAATTACTTGTGAGTGCATAACCTAGCATACCGAGCAAACCAAGGTGAGTTCACACTCCTACTAAGGCATGGGATTCCCGGGTCGTGGGAATGGGATAAAGGTTACCATTGACTAAGAACGTATATATGCTTTTCCTAGACTATCACCTACCATGGTCCTCGGATGTCAGGACGGTTCCGTAGGTTAGGATAACACCTACGTGGTCATATGCCAATTACTGCCTCGGATGTCAGGCACGCACGTAAAACCTACGTGTACGCATTACTTACTTCTATCCTCGGTTGTGAAGGATACGTGCGTAAAACCTACGCACACCCCATACGCGCTACTGTTCTCGGATGAAGAACAGGGATGATACGAGTAGTTGATACGAATAGTCTAGTGGTCACATAACATGGGAAGCCCCCACCTGTATAACTTACTATTGGCCCAGTAGAGCCACCCGTTACTTACTGTTACGCACTTACTTACTGTGAACTCGCTCAACTAGTTTGTTGATCATTCTGTTACATGCCTTGCAGATCGTTAGGTACTTGGAGCTTGCACTGGAGAAGCGGGTCGTTGTGGACAAGGATCGTGGTTTCTACGTTGAACTATTATGACATTTAAAGCTATTAACTATTGTTGGATTATTTACTATGCTTCCGCTACACTTTGAAACTATGGTTATGTTTTGAACACCTATCGTATTGGATGGATGGTTTACATTTATTTTACTTAATATTAATTACATGTTCAATATGATTGGTGGCTTGATCCTGGTCAGTCACGCTCCCAAGCGGTGATACTCCGCAGGTGGATTTTGGGGGTGTGACAGATCCTGTTAGAGTAGAACCAAATCCCTTGCACAAGCACGCTTCCTTGAGCTCCGGAGGGATAGGGTTAATCTCCATTCTTTCCCTATACTGAGCAATATGCTCCTCAGGATCCGTAGTTCCGTCGTAAAGCTTCGTGTTGGGGGTTTGAAATCTCTTTGGGATCTCAGCATCACAGATAGGATGTGCAAAACGAGATATCTTATGGCTGTCTTGGGACACTTCCGGGATCGGCTGGACCACCCCAGGTACATTGGATATCATGTCCTTCAACTTTTGAAGTTCCCTAGTAAGTGCTGATGTCACACCTGTATCCTGCAAAGATCCACTATTGTTAGTAGCATGAGTATTATTATTATTTGACACGTTACCCGTTGGAGGATTTTGCCCATATCCTAAAGCATATCCTGAGCTCCTCATGGTTGACATCCTGAACAAGGAGGGTATTTCAGGAGTATGATTCTGAGGAAGACTGGGCACAATATTCCCCCTGTTATCCTCAGTATACACAGCTGAACTAAAGTTCAACGCTCTGGGGTGTAATGGAGTGACATTATCCTCAGCAGATCTGCTCGAGCCAGACTTCAGGAGTTGTATTTCCCTTAAAAGCATTTGGTTTGTTTCCTGTTGCTGCCTCATTTGTTCCTGCACACTTCCAAATAAAGTAAGAATTTCATCATTAGAAGCTAGAACGGGAGCAGATTCCTGAACACTGCGGGTAGGGATAATATCGTGAGGTCGTGAAGAGGCTGGCGTCCTTGGAGGAGGTGGTGGAAGCACCGAACCAGTAGTAGCAGAAGTCATAGCAGACACAGTAGAGGAACTCATGTTTGATCTTGAGGCCATTATGGACAATGTGGCAAAAAGTTTTGAAAATAGAAAACTGATTAGCGATTTGACAAAAATTTTTAGTAAAGAGAGCACCACTTGCCCCACGGTGGGTGCCAAATTGTTTTGGTCAAAAATTACCGAAGCAATTAAGTGATCAAATTAGTTAAGTGAGGTAGTGTGCTAAGATTATGTGTTCAAAAATATGTTAATTGAGTTATTTGCAAAAACAGTTTCAGGATACGGCTCAGGATATAGAGTCGTATCTGTGATCAAACAATGAGCAAAAAAGTAAAGTAAATGACACGAGATGTACGAGGAAAGCCCTTGATCAATCTAGATCGCCGGCATAAAACCTCGGGAGCTGACAATCGCAGTTGCCTTGTTCTTCTATTGCTTCAAATATCAGGATACAGTGCAGGATGTGGTGCGGATCGACTAAGTGTTACAACGAAATTTGAATACAAGTGTGTTGTTTGCAATGAGCTAGAAAGTGAAAGTATGCGAGAGTGTAAGTGGAGATTGTGTGCCTTAAACTGATCCGCCCCCATCTATTTATAGTAAAGATAAAATAGCAAACTATCCTAAACTTCCGGGATCCACCGAATATTCCTTCATCGAACGTTGTAGACCTGGTCTTTCGGGCTCAACGTCTCTCCTTCAACAAACTCGTCCGAGTCCTGAGGAGAAGAAGTCCTCTTGACCGTTAGCAAGTCTCAGCCTTTAACCTGCACGTGGTTAATTAATAAACCTCAGGACATCGCCCAAGATGTTACCAATATCCTCTTCCAGCATCCTGGTCACAAATAAACAAACAAAGGCAGGATATTGGTCAGGATATGTATGCTTAGAAAATGAGCCATAACATCTTTCATTCAACAACATCAACTAACTCAAAAACTCTCTCCTTCCCCACCATTCGGCCGTCACCCTCCTCCACCATACCACCACCCTCACTTCACCTTCCAAGCAATCCACATACATCTAGAGGTGCAAGAGATCATACAACGAAGCTTGGCGCTCTCGAAAGTGGAAGGACCTTCTCCATTCGCTATTAACCATCACTTTTCTACTCCCGAACGTCCCTAGCCTTGAGCTAGTGGTAACAACTTAGATCCGTTCATTCTTCATGCTATTTAAGTGGTTAATAGTTGTTTGATGATGAAAATCTATGAAACACTAAAGAACTTGCACTAAAGTCTTGAACATATGGAATAAAAGATGGATAAGAGAAGATATGTGTGTAAATCATGTAGATCTTGTGTTGTTATGATTCTTGTTGATTTTCTGATGATTTTGCTGGTTAATATTGATGTTTGATGTTGTTGTGATCACTAAACCTGTTAACGAAATTAATCGAACACAAATTAAAGAGTTAAAAACTGAAACAGAAAGCTGTTTGGTTTTTACATCCAACTTCAGTTGGCTGTAACAGGACCATAACTTAACAGAAAAATGTATTTTCTGAAGTCTAGATTTATGTACTATGAAATACGGTTCTAATGGCACTGGAATCATAATTTTTGGACTTCGTTTACTATTTTTAAAGACCCGATTTGTAACAGCAGCTAGAGCTGCATTTTTACTGCAAAAAATGGGCGGTATGTTTTCAGTCATAACTTGAGTTCTGTGTCGAATCAGCCCATGAAATCTGTATAGTAGATGGACACTGATGTCGTAGTAATTGTCCCACTGGAATTTCATCAATCCGACTTACAATGAATTTTTAATGAATTATTACGTAGACTGCAGTCAGAAAAAGATAAATCTGAAGTGCAGTCTGGAAAATGATTTTTATAAAATATTCGTAATGAATCGGATCCCGAGATTTTACACAATAATATTTGGATCATTTAGCACCTTCTGCAAAAAGTTGGGAATTTTTGAAATAAGATAACTATTTTATTAAAATGCTCGAAGACAACCCAGTTTTGGATATTTTAGCTGAAACGACATAGGTGGTGATTTGTGTGTCTAAATGTCGAGTATGTTATCTATGAATGGTCTACCTTGTTATGTGTCAATAAAGTGTTATGTGCAATATCGTATGTTTATTTGTGAACGGGAATAGATGGGAAGCTATATGGGCATAAACCGTTAAAAGTGATGCATGTTATGTGTTAGATGCGTCTAGTAATTTTGTGCTTATTTGAGGTCACTAATAAACTAAGTGGTAATCCTACTAGGACGTGATTGACCGACTTTGACTATTAACTATATCTGAGAATCTAACCGAGCAAACCAAGGTGAGTTCACACACTTTCTAAGGCATGGGATTCCCGGTGGTTTGGGAATGGGTTAAAGAATTAAAACGAAATCTACATATCTTACTTAGGTAGGATATGTACGGCCATCCTCCTCGGGTAGGATGCCAGTATTAATCCTGCGTATTCTCTTTGGGAGAACTACGTACGTTCGTCCTCCTTGGGTAGGACAACAACCTTAAAACTTACTAGACAAAACTCTATAATAAGTCCCTCATTTTATATCGACTTAATCGCCGAGGCCAATGGCGAGCGGGTCATCAGTTAATAGCGCTATTAGGTTTAACAAACCTCACACCGTGCCAGTCGGACGGGCATGCACTAATGGACTATGGCAAACCATCAGTGATGATAGACACTGATGTAGGGCACAACTTATTTGCGTAGTAGTCGATATCATACGGTCTAGTAGTTCACATGGGGAAGCCCCTACTAATCATGGACAGGGTATGGGTAATAAAGAATGAACTGGTTAAATTTTCTTTCAACTACGGGGTAACCCCCACGGCAATTACGCCAACGAAAGACAAACCACGTTTTCAGAAACAACTTAAAACTAATCAACCAACTGTGAACTCACTCAACTTTGTTGTTGACTCGTTGTTACATGCCTTACAGGTCTCTAAATGCTTGGAGCTTGCACGAGGAAGGAGTCGTTGTGGAGTACAGACTGTTATGTTCCGTGCTTAATATTTAAATCCTCATGAACTGACTAAACTTACGTTTTGAACTTTAAACTTATAAACTATGGACTTATGTCTTTGGATTTACATTTACGCTTCCGCTGATTAAACTAAACTTAGCTAACTAGCTTTGGTCATCAATCGTATTGTGGTTGATTTCATTTACTTAATTACATTGTTCAATATGATTGGTGGCTCGATCCTGGTCATGTCACGCCTCCAAGCGGTGGTACTCCTCATGGTGGATTTCATTTACTTAATTACATTGTAAATACGAGAACAGTTTACAACAAATAGAACCCAATGGTTCAACAGAAATCGGTATAAATTGGATGAAGTGTAATCAGAATAACTAAGTTTACATGGGTCAGATCAAAAGAAAGATTTAGAATCAATAAGCTAGACTGAATAGGAGTACAAAGATGATGTGTCAACTATCGAATCATAACATGAGGAAAAATCAATGTGTTGACATTATTGAATTACAAAGATACCCCGAAATACAACAAAGTTTGTATGATCGACTTAACACAAAGTTGTATTAAGACCACTTTCAAGGATGATTCAAGTGAAAGGTATATATAGATTAGCTCAAGCTACAAGTTTATATCGACGCCACAAGGTGTCGTAGTGATTGAAATAATAGTAGTGGTGATCGAACGAGTTCACCGTGTTTTGAAATCAAATGAAAGTTCAATGAAGTAAATCCGAATGTTTGTTTTAAACAAATCTAGTAGGATTTCGATTGAAAATGAAAGAATTAAATAATGTTCTTTGATCGAAGATGATAAAGCAATAAAGATCACGAAATGCTCGATCGATGCTGTAAGAACCGTTAAAAGATACACTGAAATATGACATGAATTTGTGTACCATTATCTTAACACACGATTGTGTTAAGATTGCTTTATGATAAACCAACAAAGCGGATTTAATATAAATAAATAAATAAATAATAATTAAATCCGCAAACGAGATTAGCACAAGCTTCAAATTTGTGGAAACGTCACCACAAGGTGATCGTGATCAAAGAAACGATTCAATGAAGTCGAAGACCAAACAAGCATGTTATGGTTTAAAACAAGTGAAGTGCTTGTTGGGATTATTTCGAATATGATGGCCTCAATCCATCATATGGGGCCTTGAATTGAATACGTATTGCGGGCAAGTTCAAACAATTGAACTTGGTTTAAACACAATCTGACATTGACTAAATAAATGTATCGACAAGGAAATTTCGCAATAGTTACGATAACAAAACTATGTACGCATCTTGAAAAGAAAAGAAGTTTTCAAGAAATTCATTGACTTGATAGCAAGGAGTCAATACTTACAAGAATGCAGATTATCCAGATTATGAAGCAATAATTTAGATATAGCGATCATTCAAAGTGGAACCACATGCATAACAAACGATGCATGTGTAACATATAAATTTTTCAAGAAATGAAGCAAATGAGGGTTTGTTATAATGAAAGAAATTATCATGATACAATGACCATTAAGAGGAGTAGAGCTGTGAAAATCTACTCACCATATGCAAAAGTAGGAATTTTAAATAAAAGAATTTTAAGGACTTTCCATGGAATTTCGTGTGATGGTCAATTGTTAGAGGACACTACCATGAAATGTTGAACATGGCGTATTCGTTGTAAATGAGATGAGGGAAATGCGGAGACATGCGTCTTCTCCTTGGTATGATTTGTGTCGTTGCAGGATCGCGTGATAAATCGTCGCATCCTGATCGATAATTCTCCTACTAGTGAAAACTAGCACCGTCGTTGAATTGCTCCATCGTGCCTCCTCAATGATCTTGCCTCGAAATTCGTATGTGACGTATTTCAACCTCCGTTGATGTATAGCTTAAGTTTTGTGAAATCTTACACGTCCGTGCTTTGTTTTGCGTAAATTACCTTCTTGATTATCTAAAATAGCATAGATGTCATAATAATGGCGTCCCAACTTAAGGGTTCCCGTCGTTTATATTGTCGTACGAGTTACGAGACAGATGATCAAACGAAATAATGTTCGATATCGGAATTATAGATATATGTGAAAGATTCCTGATTATCATTGACACACATGCTCATGATTTATTATAAATTGTCAATCGTTAAGGCTTTTGGATTTCCTTATAGATATACATATCTATATAATCATAATATACATACCATTCATAGGGTTAATTTATTTAACAGATTCATATTTTCAAAAGCAGGTCAGACATCAGGTCATAGTGTTATGTAGGGAATTTTGTCACTTGTTTGACATATTATACCCCTTCTTACCCGGTTCGCACCGGAGAGGTAACCCCATCTTACCCGGTTCTCGCCGGAGAGGTAATTATCATTGTATTTCCCATAAATAGATTTTCTCAAATCATGATTTTAAAATGAATCTTTTATCAGGGCTTGTATCAAGAAACAAAGAAATTTGTATTCACATGACGAATTATATTCTAGAATCAAGTAGTACCATTAAGCACGAAATAACAGTGATCAAGTATTATTGCTTATTTATCGTATTTGCAATGTTCTAGTCACTATTCTTTCGGCATACCAATATCTACCATATTATACTTATACAAGTAATTAGCTTCTCTTGAAGCGTTTATTAAGGCATCTTTCTTAAGTTCGAGTCTAAATAGTTTCCTGGGTGCTACTAGATAACATCAATTTTCCTAACTCTTTGTTTAAACATAGGTATTATTACAACACCTAATTGCTTAAACAAGTGGCTCTGATACCACTTCTGTCACGACCCCCGACCCCACCCTGGACGGGAGCGGGAGCCGTGAAGCAGCCAAGTGGTACTAGTGGTTTATTTTGAAAAGTATTGCAGCGGAAAATTTCATCAGGACCGTGAATTAGGGAAAATATCAGAGTTTTGAAACACCAGATTTTATTTATTAAACAGATGGGAAAAAACCCATGTTTTTCAAAGGTAGCTTTAATATGGGATAAGCTCGAATACATAAAACAGCTTTTCTTAATTTAATTTAATTGATAAAATGAGCCACTTCTGTAAGCCTTTTGGTGCCGTATCCAACTCTTATTCCTATCTATTGTAATCACCTGAAAAGCGTTTTAAAAAAGTTTTGTCAGCAGGAAATACTGGTGAGTACATTCAATTTGTGCAAAAGACACATTGTTATAATTTACAGTATTAAGAGCGATTACAATTGCCCCTATCTTATAATTATCTGGTCCAGTTGTCACTCGACTGGATCAATGACTGTGGTCATATCACTATTGTGTCGTGTCACCCAATAATGACGTGTATCACTAATTAGGCTCGCCCACCTAAGAGTGATAATACAGCAGTAATGTGCACAATACCCCACTTACTGCCAGTAATTAAAGATTTGCAAAGACTTAATCCCTGTAATTATAACTTGAAAACATTTAGGGTGTTACAAAGTAGTTTGATAAAAACAGAATGACTCACATTATAAGCATGCAGTCTTGATTTAACAAGCTTCTTGATGTCACACCCTGTCTTTTGCGGAAGCGTATGATGTGTGACTAGCTTGTTATCATTGCATTCGATCATAATAAACAACTACATGATTTAAAACGATGTTCATCCATTCGGAAAATTTTGAGGATCACAAACACTTGTCATTTAAGTTTTAAAACACAACCTTCATCTAGGTTACAATTCAAAAAAAGTGGATGACATCTAAACTTGTAGTCTACTTCTAGTTATAACACTTGCGCCCAAGATCCATCCTGTCACCTGAAATACATGTAATTTTGGAAAACATCAACATAAAGTTGAGCGAGTTCATGCGTTTTGCATACCGAGTATGAAAACATGGTATGTATCTTGTATAAATAAAGTATTCTTGCAAAAATCAAGTTTTCTTGTGTACACCACGTACTAATTGAATGTTTGTACAAAGACATTTCGGCATGTGAGGACATATGGAGCATTAGTGTTGGCTCCTATAAGGCATGTGAGGACTTATGGAGCATTAGTGTTGGCTCCTTTAACTATGTCGATTACCCTCGACTGTGTCGATTAACCTCGACTGTGTCAATTTCCCTTGACTGCGTCGATTACCCTCGACTGTGTCAATTTACCTCGACTGTGTCGATTTACCTCGACTGGGACACCGAAGCACTCAAGAGGTCACATAAGGACCATGAGTGGGGCTCGGCCGTACCCGTTAGATCTAACCCTCGTCCCTAATTACTGAATGTTTTTAATGGCTTGGTACTAGTTTTCACCAAGACTTTATGGCATTTTTAGTATTAAGTCTATGCTCACATGATCTAGTAATTTCTAGGCATTTCTTAAAGCACATCATACTTGGTTCTCGTTCTCACCAAGTGTGCTTCTCGTATTTTTGTATTCTCGATTCGTATTGCACTCGGTACTCGTTCTCACCAAGAGTGCTTCTTGTATTTTTACTACTTGTAAAAAAATTATAATATTTGTAACATGTATTTCACCCCCGAGAGTTATAAAACCAAAAACAGTTAAAGAAAAGGGGGAGCATGAACTCACAACTTTGCGTTCCTGCGTCGTAAACTTCACCGGAGTTGCTTATCTAGCGTCGTGACCTAAACGCGTTTTATTAACGTTAGTCACTAGACTTGTATCGCACAAGTGCAAGTCACTATCTTTTGTATTTGTGTTCTTGTGTTAAAAATATTTATATTTTTAACTATTTGTCTTATATCATTTTCTCAAAAATAAATATACGTATCTTGTATTTTGCACCCGAATTATGTATTTTGTCCAAGTAATATATTTTCATAAATATATCCTCTTGTATGTGTCTAAGCATGTTGTATGTGTATTTTCATGTTTATACTCCTCATGAGTATTTAGTGTATCTTTACGTCTCAATACGCTAGCACGTATAACACATACTATATACACTTAGCACAAAAGTTGGTGATAAAATAATATATATTTTTCTCTCAAAAATATACATATTTATATCCACTTTTATTTTTGAAGAAATCCTCATTTCTTATCACCAAAAATTAGGGAAACCTTGGTAATACCTTTAAATACATTTTTAGGGAATAAGTTCTTCAAAAACTTATATTTTTCTAAGTGTCAAAATTTATAAAAATTTTGACAGAGTTTCCCCTAAAAATGGAGGTTTCCCATGTTTTCAAAACATGTGTTTATTTTCTTTTAAATCGTCAACAATCATCAACAACAATTATCAACAATAATCATCAACAACAATTATCAACAATAATCATCAACAACAATTATCAACAATAATCATCAACAACAATCACTAATTTTCCCCATTTCATGAACTTGCATATTTACAAAAATGTGTAGTAATTTACTAGCACATTTAGTAAGTCTTGTTATCTTTAAAAATAAGTTTAATTTCTTAAAAAAAAACTTTATTCTTAAAGAATATGAAGTTCCACAACTTCTAGTCGGTTTTTACGAAAATTATTTCTTTGTTAAAACTTTTGTTACACTAGTGTTCGCACACTTGTTTGATCACAAAAAATCACTTTTGTTTGTGTAAGATCCGGATTAGAACATGTGATTTCTTTTGACGCTTGGTCTTTTGAAAATACCACTTGTGGACACATAGATCGGCTAGTTTTAGACACTATTTCATAAGTAAAAATACTTTTACACAAGTTCATGTTTCTTGTGTGGTAGAGTTTCACCTTTTAACCCTTGCACCATTTCAAACAAGCTTATGTCAAGATCCATGATCTTAACCAAACAGGGTTAAATGATGATCCGAGCTACCACAACGTAGATCGGGCCTAAATAATCACAAATTTCAATTACTACAACATTTACACAACTAGTGAGCTTTTAACCATCATTTTTCATGTTTTTAGTAGACTTTAATGCATCATTTTGTAAGATTTCGAGTTTTAATCATTACACATCACATTAACCACTTCAAAATAGCTCAAGAATGTGTTTTAAGCAACATACCACTAGCTCGAGGCTAGGGAAGTATCTAGACGCGAATGTGGTGGATAAAAGCTAGAGAAAGAGGTCCTTCGAGCTCCGAGTGCACCAAGCCTTCTTATGCGTGACACTTGACACTTGTATGATGTTGGAATGTGAAGAACAAAATCGAAAAATATGATGGATGATCAAGGGGTGTTCGGCCGAAAGTTTTTGAGGGAGAGGAGAGAGTAGTTTTGTGGTGTTGGGTGGTGAATTGTCTAGTGTGCCATCTCAAGGTATTTATAGACATTCCATATGGCATATTCCTAGCATATTCCTGGCATATTCCTGGAATATTCCTAGCATATTCCTGGCATATTCCTGGAATATTCCTAGCATATTCCTGGAATATTCTTAGCATATTCCTAGCATATTCTTGGAATATTCCTAGCATATTCCTAGCATATTCCTGGAATATTCCTAGGTTTTCTGCGTTGTCTGCGTTTTGCAGTGTAAGCACTGTGTCGCGTAGGAACACACGGTACGTGCTTAAACTTGAAAAATAACGTTTTTAAGCGTTTTAATTTATTTTTCAACACGAACCTGATTAAAATAAAATTTTAATCATAATAGAATATTTGTGGGATTAAATATTATCCGGGCGGCCATCAACGTTCGTTTCGCAGTTTTGTCGCAGTTAGTTCTGCTCTTAAAGTGTGTTTCGGGTGCTTTTTAGTGCTTATTTTTGCTTTCATATAGCATATATATTAAACCCTTGTATGTACTCTTGGGTTTTAGTGTATTCTTGTTATTGGACCTACACCTAGGCTCCAATTTTATTGTCTGACTGCTTTCTGCAGTTCCGTTGACACAGCGTGTCTTACCGGTGAGTTTACTAATATTTTTGACGCAACGCTCTCGTTTTTGCATAAAGCAATATTTTGTAGTATAAAACGTACATGAATTCACTTGTATGGAATTCAGAAACTTATTTCTCTTGTAAACTAGATCATGTATGTTCATTAAGGCACAGATCACTGTTCATTTAGTGTACGGAATGTACGGAAAAGTGACGGTTGTCACAGTCTCCCCCCGTTAAAAGAATTTCGCCCCGAAATTCAAGCGATGCCATCGGTCGCAGGGGAGTTGTGAAACCAATATGGTCACTTATATTTGAAACACGTCTTTGTGTTCTCATGTCATGTATTTTATCATGCTCAAGTAAATCAATCATGTCTTTTCTGCATTTTGTGGACTCTTGGTCCGAAACCTCAACAGGTTGTATAGTATATCATTGACGTGAATCTTATTTGTGGGAACTATGACTGTTCCTTGCGTCAGACTCCTCTAAAGACTAGACACATGAATGTGTCGCGATCACTACTGATCTTTTTCTGGAAGCTTCATCTTGTGAACAATGGTTCTGATCCCTACACCGGGGATTCAATCTTTTCGTTTTCCAATTCACACTACGCCCTTTCTAGGCGCGGCTCTCAATTTAGTCGTGCTTCTTGTCTCAAATTCTTACGCATTCTGCCTCTCATCGGCGTAATCTTTCTGTGTTCTGCGGGCTGTCTTGATATAATCGCATATATGAACGACCTTGCCTCTAGATTTTTCCTGGACCATCTCGGCCAGTTGATCCATTATTCCCGGTCTCCGTTCAACACAACGGGAATTGACTCATTACGTTCCATCTAAAGCTTTACACAAAGCGGTTTAGACGGCGGCGTGATAAATACTGTTGTAGGAAGACTCTACTAAGGGTAAGTGAGTGTTCCAACTTTTTATCAAAGTTTATCACACAAGAACGCATCTTGTTCATACAGTCTGCATCGTTCAACAGCTCAGTTCATATTCGAGTTCTTATGATCATCGGTGTGCTGCAATCCCTTGCGATCAGTAAAGATCGTGCAACATTTTCTTTCAGGTAATAACGCCCAGTTTGCTGCGCGCAATGACTGTACCTATCTCAAGGGTTCTTCTCATGATTCCTTAATCAATGTGCCACGTATGTAATGTCGTGGTCTTGTTGCATCGGCATACAATCGAGACTTTGTCGAGAGGCGTCACATAATTGCAACTCTAGCTCCTTAGCTCTTGGTTGCAGGGTTGGCATGAATCTCGTTCTTATCCATCATGGATCTGAAAGTTCTCACTTCGCGAATTCGAAATCCGCTTTTCGTCATCATAGCGCTTAACTGTTCTTTCTCTAAGAGTTGCAAGGTAAATTGCAGTTGTTGCTCACGACCTTCCTTGGTCATTGGCCATATGAGAATGTAGTCAATAAGTATATGGCTTATCTAGGTATGGCTCACACGTTCGATTTCATGAGGTCCATGAATATTGTCGATGCATGTGTTAGGCCAAATGGTACGACAAGGAACTCGTAACTTCTAAAGCGAGTCCTAAAGGTCGTTTCAGGGACACTTCCTTCTGGTATACACAGTCATGGACATCCTGTCCTCAAGTTGATCCTTGGGTGGCAACTAGGATCTTATGATTTTGTCTGTTTATGTTGCAAGTCGTTAGCAAAGGATTCTGATTCTCAATTCTCAGGAATTTACGCAAAATGAAACTGCCAACTTTCTCCTCATATCCCTAACTAAAGGCGTTATGTCCTTAACTTCCTCTGTCTGGTAGCTCTTGCAGTTACGTCCGGAGCTCATGCTTTACGGACGAAGTTAGTCGGTAAGACATTATTCGACACTGGTGCTGCTCTTGGCACGTGGTTTATCCTAAACTTCTCTTGACGCTGCGAAGGGGCATTTCTGGCAAGTCTTTTGAAAAGGCTACTAGAACTTCTTCCATCGCGGGGATGTTCCCAGGTTATGCAGTCTACTCAGAGGCATTTCTATGCCTCTTCGACCAATGAAGGATGTCGTAGATCTGCCGCCTTATGGGGTCTAGCATCCTTGCGCCTATTACAGTAAAGTTGGGTTTCATCATTCGCACGAGGGATGCGTCTGATTTTCTCGTATTGACGACTTCAGCTGCATACTTGGATTTCCGATCCATGCTGATTATTATGACCTCACGAGTCAATGGTAACAGAAGGTTACGGCCCTCTGAGTGCCTAATCACGATCCTTAATCGCTTCGACTGTTTAAGCTATCCTTCTATATGCCCATTTCTAAAGAATACGGGACGTCTATCTTACTTGAGACTAGGCCAAGAAGTTTCTTAAGTTCTAAGCATGCAAGGTTAAGGTTGATGCCAGTATTAGAAATAGATGCATAAGGGTGGTTAATAGGGAACGTACCCGTAACCGCATCTGGATCCTAGCGTGGTTCACGAGTTTCGATCGTGAAAACCCTTCCTTGCTTGTTTCTTCTTTGGGCAATCTTTCCTAAAGTGCCCTGCTTCACCACATTTGTAGCAACCGGGTATTCTCTTATTTCTTCCATCTGGGTCCTTCGCCCAACAGGCGTCCCTGTTGTGCCCTTCTTTTCCACACTTTCCACACCTAGGCTTCAGACATCGACCTTTATGGTGAAAAGTGCATTCTCTGCACCTCGGCTTAGTCCCCGAGTAAACATTACCACCTGCCCTATTAATGGCTCCATCAGTGCTCCTGCCATGTGGCGAATTCACTTTCTTTCTTTTGTTTGCTTTAGAGCTTCCATAGTTGAGTTGGGTGCTCATCTTTAGGTTTGAGGACTTCCTCTTCTTGTTGCTTGACGACTCCACATGAGTCTCTTTCTTGTTATCCTTAGATTCCGAAAATTTTCCCGCACGTAGAGCCTCTTCAGTAAGGGTGACACTCATATCGATAGCCTCTGCGATGGTTGAGGGTTTTGAGGTAGTAACCATGCCCCTAATCTGGGGTGCAAGTCCCCAAATGAATCGTTCTATCCTCTTGAATTCCGGCTTGACTAGGTAGGGGACGACCCTAGACAAGTCATGAAATCGCTGGACGTATTCAGGAATCTTCGGTCCGTCCATTTTCAAATTCCAGAACTCCACCTCAAGCTTCTGGATTTCAGTCCTAGAACAGTATTTCTTTTCCATCATTTCCTTGAGCTCGTCCCAGCTCAGTGCATAAGCAGCATCTGCACCAAGGGTCTGAACCTGAAGGTTCCACCATGAGAGTGCGCCATCCAGAAATAACCCTGAGATATAGGTAACGCTTTGTTGGGGTGAACAGTTACTCATTCTTAGAACTGAGTCCATCTTTTCTGTCCAACGAACAAATGCAACGGCACCTCCTGTGCCATCAAAATTCAAAGGCTTGCAGTCCAGGAACTGTTTATAGGTGCAGCCAGTTGGAGGGTTATTCTCAGTCGTGCCATTGATGTGCTTAGAGCGGAGGGCTTCATGTCGTGCAATTGCCTGCGAGATGCATTCTTGCAGCTCGGCTTCTGTTCTTGGTAGCGTACTGGTGTTTGTGTCTCGCCTGGGCGGCATTCCCTTCTGCCAAAACGGTATGAAGTAGGTTAGGCAACATTCCAGGTGTCTATGAGGTACATAGCACCATAAGCCATTATGTAATCACCCAATTTCACATGTATACATAAATACTCAATGTATGAGCGGGAAACAGTTACTGAGCCTTCACTTAGGCTTGCCAACTTGGCTTAAAACGAACTTGAGGTTACATTGCCTCGGTCATTTAGGTTTCAGTTATTTCCCGCTACATTGGTTTTCTTAGGTTTTTGGCTTTACTAGGGCGTACATTTTCCCTTAGAGGGGGTTGCTCGTGTATGGGTGATAGAGAGTGCAAAGTCGCTGAATCTCTTGAATGTTTCTCATCTTCACTTGCTTAAATGTCGTTTTCCTCAAACGTCTCGTACGCAGGTAGAAGTGTCACTCACGAAGTAGGCTGAGACAGGCTTCCTACTTTCTTACGTGCTAAAGCACTGATCTATGTGATGTTCTACCAGATGAAGGTGAGGACACCTATACATTGAATTTGGTGTGGTTTTCATTAGCTTGACCCGTAGAGTCCACCAGGATTTCTGTGCACTACAAGTCGTTATTACGTGGGCCCCCGTAATAATAAATTGTCTTGCACAGTTACCCCAATTTTCTCTCGTCCAAGCAGATGATTGATCTAGGAGGGGACACTATTGTCCTTACACTCCTTGCCATGGAAAGGACCATTGCGGAGGTCCATGCGCTAACATTCGTTACTGTTATGCGCGTATAGGCACGATGATTAGATGGAATAGGAATGGAGAGAATTCCTAGTAGTTGGAGGGGCACCTTCGTGATGAATACTTCATCTTCCTTTTCTAGTCAAGTATGTTGTCAATTTTGCTTCACATAATCCGGAGGGATCTCGTCCCGTTGATTAAGAGTTCGTTCAAGGTCGCCGCCTCTGCCTCGTCATCACCACCGTAGTTTGGCATCTTCACGTTCGAGAGGGAAGAGCAGCCATCTCCTACAGAAGTAAGCTCAGAGTCTTGTCTGGTAATCACTCCCAGCCACGAGCTTTGCAAAGGACGCGAGGTCGATAGCTTCATCGTGCGAGTCACGTACCGTAATAGGAGTCGGAGTCGAAAGAATTTTATTCACGTCAATAATCATTCCGTACACTTATTCGTATGCATGAATACAAATAACAAACATGCTACTTAGCATAATCAAGTAACTTAATGCATTATACCACGTATAACTCTCGTTTTGGGGGGGGGGTCATTTTGTCAAGTCTAACTTTTGTAGACTATGCCTTGGTTGGCACCTTACTCTATGGGTATTCCTCACTAATGTCCTTGCCTTGTCTTTTCTTTGAAAAGTGTCTGACTCGTGGATCTTGGCGCTTTCGTGAATGCAATGAAAACCATTTTGTAAAATGTTTTTGTGAAAGCACTTTAGTGATTGTAGTCTAGACTCGAGAAGGAATCCTAGTTCACTACAATCGAAGCTCTGATACCAAACTGTCACACCCTGTCTTTTGCGGAAGCGTATGATGTGTGACTAGCTTGTTATCATTGCATTCGATCATAATAAACAACTACATGATTTAAAACGATGTTCATCCATTCGGAAAATTTTGAGGATCACAAACACTTGTCATTTAAGTTTTAAAACACAACCTTCATCTAGGTTACAATTCAAAAAAAGTGGATGACATCTAAACTTGTAGTCTACTTCTAGTTATAACACTTGCGCCCAAGATCCATCCTGTCACCTGAAATACATGTAATTTTGGAAAACATCAACATAAAGTTGAGCGAGTTCATGCGTTTTGCATACCGAGTATGAAAACATGGTATGTATCTTGTATAAATAAAGTATTCTTGCAAAAATCAAGTTTTCTTGTGTACACCACGTACTAATTGAATGTTTGTACAAAGACATTTCGGCATGTGAGGACATATGGAGCATTAGTGTTGGCTCCTATAAGGCATGTGAGGACTTATGGAGCATTAGTGTTGGCTCCTTTAACTATGTCGATTACCCTCGACTGTGTCGATTAACCTCGACTGTGTCAATTTCCCTTGACTGCGTCGATTACCCTCAACTGTGTCAATTTACCTCGACTGTGTCGATTTACCTCGACTGGGACACCGAAGCACTCAAGAGGTCACATAAGGACCATGAGTGGGGCTCGGCCGTACCCGTTAGATCTAACCCTCGTCCCTAATTACTGAATGTTTTTAATGGCTTGGTACTAGTTTTCACCAAGACTTTATGGCATTTTTAGTATTAAGTCTATGCTCACATGATCTAGTAATTTCTAGGCATTTCTTAAAGCACATCATACTTGGTTCTCGTTCTCACCAAGTGTGCTTCTCGTATTTTTGTATTCTCGATTCGTATTGCACTCGGTACTCGTTCTCACCAAGAGTGCTTCTTGTATTTTTACTACTTGTAAAAAAATTATAATATTTGTAACATGTATTTCACCCCCGAGAGTTATAAAACCAAAAACAGTTAAAGAAAAGGGGGAGCATGAACTCACAACTTTGCGTTCCTGCGTCGTAAACTTCACCGGAGTTGCTTATCTAGCGTCGTGACCTAAACGCGTTTTATTAACGTTAGTCACTAGACTTGTATCGCACAAGTGCAAGTCACTATCTTTTGTATTTGTGTTCTTGTGTTAAAAATATTTATATTTTTAACTATTTGTCTTATATCATTTTCTCAAAAATAAATATACGTATCTTGTATTTTGCACCCGAATTATGTATTTTGTCCAAGTAATATATTTTCATAAATATATCCTCTTGTATGTGTCTAAGCATGTTGTATGTGTATTTTCATGTTTATACTCCTCATGAGTATTTAGTGTATCTTTACGTCTCAATACGCTAGCACGTATAACACATACTATATACACTTAGCACAAAAGTTGGTGATAAAATAATATATATTTTTCTCTCAAAAATATACATATTTATATCCACTTTTATTTTTGAAGAAATCCTCATTTCTTATCACCAAAAATTAGGGAAACCTTGGTAATACCTTTAAATACATTTTTAGGGAATAAGTTCTTCAAAAACTTATATTTTTCTAAGTGTCAAAATTTATAAAAATTTTGACAGAGTTTCCCCTAAAAATGGAGGTTTCCCATGTTTTCAAAACATGTGTTTATTTTCTTTTAAATCGTCAACAATCATCAACAACAATTATCAACAATAATCATCAACAACAATTATCAACAATAATCATCAACAACAATCACTAATTTTCCCCATTTCATGAACTTGCATATTTACAAAAATGTGTAGTAATTTACTAGCACATTTAGTAAGTCTTGTTATCTTTAAAAATAAGTTTAATTTCTTAAAAAAAAAACTTTATTCTTAAAGAATATGAAGTTCCACAACTTCTAGTCGGTTTTTACGAAAATTATTTCTTTGTTAAAACTTTTGTTACACTAGTGTTCGCACACTTGTTTGATCACAAAAAATCACTTTTGTTTGTGTAAGATCCGGATTAGAACATGTGATTTCTTTTGACGCTTGGTCTTTTGAAAATACCACTTGTGGACACATAGATCGGCTAGTTTTAGACACTATTTCATAAGTAAAAATACTTTTACACAAGTTCATGTTTCTTGTGTGGTAGAGTTTCACCTTTTAACCCTTGCACCATTTCAAACAAGCTTATGTCAAGATCCATGATCTTAACCAAACAGGGTTAAATGATGATCCGAGCTACCACAACGTAGATCGGGCCTAAATAATCACAAATTTCAATTACTACAACATTTACACAACTAGTGAGCTTTTAACCATCATTTTTCATGTTTTTAGTAGACTTTAATGCATCATTTTGTAAGATTTCGAGTTTTAATCATTACACATCACATTAACCACTTCAAAATAGCTCAAGAATGTGTTTTAAGCAACATACCACTAGCTCGAGGCTAGGGAAGTATCTAGACGCGAATGTGGTGGATAAAAGCTAGAGAAAGAGGTCCTTCGAGCTCCGAGTGCACCAAGCCTTCTTATGCGTGACACTTGACACTTGTATGATGTTGGAATTTGAAGAACAAAATCGAAAAATATGATGGATGATCAAGGGGTGTTCGGCCGAAAGTTTTTGAGGGAGAGGAGAGAGTAGTTTTGTGGTGTTGGGTGGTGAATTGTCTAGTGTGCCATCTCAAGGTATTTATAGACATTCCATATGGCATATTCCTAGCATATTCCTGGCATATTCCTGGAATATTCCTAGCATATTCCTGGCATATTCCTGGAATATTCCTAGCATATTCCTGGAATATTCTTAGCATATTCCTAGCATATTCTTGGAATATTCCTAGCATATTCCTAGCATATTCCTGGAATATTCTTAGCATATTCCTAGCATATTCTTGGAATATTCTTAGCATATTCCTAGCATATTCCTGGAATATTCCTAGGTTTTCTGCGTTGTCTGCGTTTTGCAGTGTAAGCACTGTGTCGCGTAGGAACACACGGTACGTGCTTAAACTTGAAAAATAACGTTTTTAAGCGTTTTAATTTATTTTTCAACACGAACCTGATTAAAATAAAATTTTAATCATAATAGAATATTTGTGGGATTAAATATTATCCGGGCGGCCATCAACGTTCGTTTCGCAGTTTTGTCGCAGTTAGTTCTGCTCTTAAAGTGTGTTTCGGGTGCTTTTTAGTGCTTATTTTTGCTTTCATATAGCATATATATTAAACCCTTGTATGTACTCTTGGGTTTTAGTGTATTCTTGTTATTGGACCTACACCTAGGCTCCAATTTTATTGTCTGACTGCTTTCTGCAGTTCCGTTGACACAGCGTGTCTTACCGGTGAGTTTACTAATATTTTTGACGCAACGCTCTCGTTTTTGCATAAAGCAATATTTTGTAGTATAAAACGTACATGAATTCACTTGTATGGAATTCAGAAACTTATTTCTCTTGTAAACTAGATCATGTATGTTCATTAAGGCACAGATCACTGTTCATTTAGTGTACGGAATGTACGGAAAAGTGACGGTTGTCACACTTGATTCTACGCCTTCTGATAACTAAGCATTTACTTTATAGTTCTGAATCTTCAGATGATAAAATATCTTGTTTGATAGTAAGTTTATGGATCGGAGTTTGCTGATAGTTAAACATATAGTTTAACAGAGTGGAATATTTATTAGTGTAAAACCATATCAAACCTAACGATGGTCACGAGATCAAAACCTTAACGAAATTCACAAAGTATAGTCTTATTTAGACAACACTTTGGCATTCGTTAGTTGGTTCCCGAATCGATCGGAAAGGATATCGTATCGGTGATTATTGGTTAGAACACCAACGTATAGAGAGAAGAATAGAAGAAATGAGCAAAGAATAATGAAATCCTAGGATCCTATTTATAGGTAAGGAGTATGAAATTTCTAGGAAGTTTCCTTTGTACTTTCTAGGAAATTACATATACCTTTTCTAGGAAGTTACCTATACATTTTCTAGGAAGCTTCCTACCCACATATATATCCTCTTACACCTTCCTACCAACTTCCTCATATATATATATCTATTTTCATGTATATCTATTTAGGTGTTTAATTTACTTAGTTAATTAATCTTACTTAGCTGATTAATTAATTTTACTTAGCTTAATTAATCTTACTTAACTGATTAATTAATCTTACTTAGCTTTTAAGTTTACTTATCAATTAAGTTTCTTAATTGCTAAGTTTTACTTAACTATTAAGTTTACTTAATTGCTAAGCATTCTAGTTAAACAGTTCCCTGAGTATGAGTTCTAATTCTAGATACAATGGAACTCGTATTAGTGTATTAACCTAATACAACTTTAACGATAATTACGAAATCAAAACCCTCACGATGAATGACAAAGTATAGCCTTATACGGGCAGCACTTAAACATTCATTGGATCGGTTTCGATTGATCGGATAAAGTATCGTACCTGTGATTAGAGTTATTACCCTAATAATGGGCAGAGTTTCGGGTTTTAGAGTATAATACCGAGCTAATAGTTTGTTATAATTGTGACACTTCGGATTTTCCCGGATAACCTTTCGATGTAGCATGTGTGTACGTAATCTATTAAAATGAAAATTTGAACTATTGTGTTACATGTTATGTGTATTTATGTATATGTGTATATAGATATATATGTGCGTGTTATATATTAGAGCCGAAACCTCAACCCGACTCGAGACATGCTCGGTCTCGAGTGAACAGCAAGTGTTGGGCCGGTTAGGGCCTTGTGACCGAGAACCCAACCCGGAACCCCCTAGCCCCAACTCGAGATCCTATATAACCCAACCCTCACACCCTTTTTCCATTTTTCACCCTCATCTCCTCTCACTAAACCCTAAAACCCTAAGATCATCAACCTCCTTTCATCTCCTCTTCCTACTCGGAACCAACCGGAGACACCAAGACCCCCGGATCGAGCTCAAGATCACCACCCGAAAATCGGTTCATCGGATCTTCACACCCTCAACATCAACCGGTTAGTGTTTTGTTGGTTAATATGGTTCTCGGTTGATTATTAGTGGTATGTTAGATAGCATTGTTATTGGTTAGTGCTTGATTAAGTTTTATGCACATTATAAAAGCTTTAGCCGAAATTGTGATGACTATGTGTTTGAATGTTCTTGTTTGTAACATGCTAAAAATAGAAGGGTGAATATTGTGTGATCTAGCTGAGTGATTAACATGTTTCGGATGTTTTGGATTAATGATGATACTTAGCAACAAAAATACTTCCAAGATTGCGAATGAAGGGCTGGGTATGCATGTTTCGGGTTGGATATAAAAGTCTAAACATGATGAACAATTTATGATTAAAGATGAACAGTTTGAAGGTTGCTTGAATATTCAAAATTGGTGAGTTTGATCTGTTTTAGACAAAGGTTAGACAACAAAACATGTTTATGCAATTTCATTGGTTAGTACAATATTTCATGAAAATGCAATGTTAGTGGATAGTACATCTGCTCAGGTTCTAGAAGATCCTCAGTGCACGTAATCACGGTTGCGAGTCGCAACCTTTGGTTGCTACTCGAGACCACATCAAGCTTTGTCGAGACCTCCCAGTTGCGAGTCGCAATCAACACGAGTCGAATCCGGTTGCGAGTCGTAACCACTGCTGCTAAGTCGGAACCGCTAGTTGCGAGTCGTAACCTCTGGTTGCGACTCGTAACCAAAACGTGATGAACCGAGACCTCGGTTGCGAGTCGTAACCTCGGTTGCGAGTCGTAACCACCCTTATCTCGACTGGGCTATTTTGGTGTTATTGGGCTTTGACTGTTGGGCTTACTGTTGACTGGACTACGTGTTGTTGCTGCTGATTGTATGTTTAGGACTGGCCCAATAACCCAACTGTTTATTGTTATGCATGTTATACGTGTTTGCTGTATGTGTTGCCATACGTGTTCGCTATATGTTTATTTGTACCCAACTTGACCCATACTTGGTAACCATGCTAGGACGTGGTGACCAACTTACTTGACCGGGTAAAATAATCTACCGAGCAACCCAAGGTGAGTTCACAACTTAAAAGCATGCGTCCCGGTGGTTTGGGACACGAGACTAAAACAACCCTATCCCCTTGTAAAGGGGATACCATTTACATTCCTTCCCTAGTTACTGGGAACAAACTTACTTTACCTTCCCTTGTGTTGGGAAACCTTTTAGTTAATTACTGTTTATACGGAATGCAACCAAACGGCACTAAACGCAACTCTATCACTCAAGTCCCTACTACATAATACCGATTAGTCGCCGGGGCCAGGCGAACGGGTTATTAGTTGATAGCGCTATTTAGGTTTTACCAACCTCACACCGTGCCATGGTATGGGATCGGTCGTGAACTAATGTACTCAGGCATCCGTCAATGATGATAGAACATTGACATCGGGGCATCCTGCGAAAACGCAAACGGTTACCTAGTGTTCGGTATTGGAAAAACAGTTTAGTCGCTAACTTTTGGGGTAGCTCCCCATGGCATGTATAAACGGATAAATTAACTGGTGAAACAAGTTTTTGGTAATTAAAACTGGACAACTAGTGAACTCACTCAGCATTATTGTTGACCCCCCTTACTGCATGCTTTGCAGGTGGCCAGTGACTGGAGCAGCTGCTTGGGATGTGTAGTGGTCGTCTGCCCGTGTGTTGGGCATTTATCATGTCTTACCTTACGAACATTGTTTAAAACTGTTTATTTATGCTTCCGCTACTTATTTCTGTTTGAACTTGAAACCTTAAACTCTGAACTTGATATTTGCTAATCTTGTGGTTAGTAAGTATTACTTTTGTTATCAATTTAATTAGTCAGTATAATTGGTGGCTGGATCCTGGTCAGTCACGCCCTCGAAGCGGGTGTTATCCGCAGGTGGAATTTGGGGGTGTGACAGATTGGTATCAGAGCCATTGGTTATAGTGAACTTGGTTTTAAAAAGGGGAAAATCTTTTTCAGAAAAAAAAACCAGACTATAACCCGTGACTCGTGACGACACTACACTCCAAGTGCAAGGCTCGACTTATCTGACCTCATAGCTCGGACCCATATTTACTTGCTTATTTGTCTTATGCTTTTTGCTTTATTATACGTACTAGTTTGCCGGATTAGATAGATACGCCTCCCCTCTTCTATCTTATTCTCGCTATGTTACGACACCACACTCATACTATGTTTTCTGGTTATGAAGACAATGAGTGGACGCGGACGAGGAAACGTCAACATGACTCAGGCTCAGTTCACTAACCTGCTCAACACAGTGGCTGCAGCTTTCGCAGCTCACCCTATAGGTAAGCTCGTTGTTTTAGGATGTTTAGATCCTACCGCCACATCGTCTTTTCGCCTCTAAACCTATTTCGCATCACTCCTCGCAACAGGTCAGCCTGCGCCTGTGCAACCACGTGTCTGTACCTTCAAGACCTTCATGGATTGCAAGCCTCTTCCATTCAGTGGCACTGAGGGTGCCATAGGTCTCCTGCACTGGATCGAGAAGGTCGAAGCTGTCTTCGCTGTCTGCGAGTGTCCCCCTGCTAATTGGGTGAAGTTTGCTACTGGTACTCTAGAGGGAAGCGCACTTTCATGGTGGAAGGCGCAAATTCAAATGCTTGGTTTGGAAACTGCTAACGCTACTGCATGGGAAGATTTCAAGGATATGATCAAGGAAGAGTACTGTCACAGGGATGACATCCACAAACTCGAGGATGAGTACTATGAACTCAAGATGGTTGGGTCAAAGATTGAGACCTACACCAAGCTGTCCAACGACTATGCTGCTCTTTGTCCAAACATGTCCCGACCCATGTACCGAAGGATCGAATTGTACATCAAGGGTTTAGTCCCGGAAATCAGGAGCCACGTAACCTCGGCCAACCTCACTGCCATACAGCCCGTGGTTCGTCTTGCCCACAAACTCACCAACCAGGCTGTGGAGGAGGGCAGGTTGCCCAAAAGGATCAGTGCTGCGGAAGGAACTTCTAGTGATGGTAAACGAAAGTGGGATGGAAATCAGGGCAAAGATGCTAACTCTACTCAGGCCCCAGCTCAGCAAAGGAAAACTGACAACAACAAGGGCACGCAGCAACAGGGTGGCTACCGGGGAAGCTACCCTAAGTGCAACAAGTGTAACAGGCACCACAATGGGGCATGTAACAAGGGCCAGTGTCAGCGATGCCACAAGATGGGGCACGAAGCCAAGGATTGTAGGAGTCAGTTCCCAGCAAGGCAGAATCAGCAACAACCCCAACAGCAACAGCAGCAGGGAAACAACCGGGCATGTTTTAAATGTGGGGCAACAGGGCACATGCGAAAGGATTGCCCTGAGCTGAATCAGAATCGCAACAACAATCAGGGAGCTGGGAACAATGAGCAAAACAACAATGCTGGAAATGGTGCAAGGGGAAGAGCTTTTGTGATTGGAGCTGGAGAAGCAAGGAACGACCCCAACGTCGTGGCGGGTAAGTTCCTACTTGATGATCGTTATGTTTCTGTGTTATTTGATTCCGGTGCCGATGCCAGTTATGTATCCCTTCGCATTAGTAAGAAACTTAAGCACCCGCCTGCATTATTAAGTTCTAAGCACATCGTCGAGATAGCTAATGGTAAGAACATCGAGGCCACGCACATGATCCACGACTGCACACTAGAATTGTCTGGCCACACGTTTAGTATCGATCTTTTCCCCGTTAAACTTGGAAGCTTCGATGTCGTCATTGGTATGGATTGGTTATCCAAACATCGCGCTGAGATCCTCTGTCAAGAGAAAGCAGTTCGTATACCTCGTCGTTCTGGCCAACCCCTCATCGTCCAAGGCAACAAAAGTGGAGAAGTCACAGGCATTATCTCGCTCCTGAAAGCCCAGAAGTGTTTACAGAAAGGGCACACCGCTATCCTCGCTCTCGTCACCGACACCCATGATAAGGAAAAGAGGATTGAAGATTTTCCTTGTGACACCTCAGATCTTTCCGGATAACCTTTTGATGTAACAAACGTGTACGTAATCGACTAACAGTAAAAATGTATGAAAAACTATTTGTTATTATGTGTTATATGCCGATTTGCTTATGTGTATGTATATATATATGTATAAGTGTTATATATGTAAACCGAAACCTCGACCCGACTCGAGACCCAGAATGGTCTCGAGTGAACAAGTGACTTGGGCCGTTTGGGCCTTGTAACCGAGAACCCAACCCGGAAACCCTTAGCCCAACTCGCAACACTATATAAACCCGACCCCACCTCCCTTAGCCATTTTACACACTCCCTTCTCACACTCTCATCTCTCACACAAAACCCTAAAGTTCTAGCAACCAAGACCACTCTTCTCATCCTTCTCCCTCTTCTCGGGTTCAACCAACATCAAGAACATACTCGGCTTTAGCTCGGAACCGCCAACCGGAAGCTCATTCACCGATCCATCATACCCGCACATCTTGAATCTATAACCGGTTAGTGGTTTTAGCTCTTTCTAGATGTTCATGTGTTAATAAGGTCACTAGGACAAATATATGTTATGTGTTACTATGATTCTTGTGTATGGATGATGTTTGTTTGACATGTGTGTGTGGATCAAAATGTGTTAAATGGGTAACCGGTTAGTGTTTGGGCTTTTATATGATCCTTATTGGTTTGTGCTTGTTAATGTTGATGATTAAAAAGATGTTTGTGTGTATCTCGGTTTGTTAGAAAGTTTAGATGGATTGTGGTCATTATAAATGTATGTTTCGGATACGTGCAAATTGCTTGAATAATTATATCAAGGGCTTGATTATGAGGTTTTAAGTGCACGGTTTTGGGTTTTAGTAATATGTCTTTGTTTGAATGATTTTCAGTTTATTGCTTGAATGTTATGTAAAATGATGATGAACATGAAGAACAATTTGAATGCCTTTGAAATATTTTGAAATGTGTATATTTGATCTGTTTTGGCTAATGATCAGACAAACAAACATGTTTTAGTGGAAATGGTACAACATTTACATGAAAATGCAATTTCATTGGATAGTACAAGTCTGCAGGTTCTAGAAGGGATTGCCATGCAAGTTATCACGGTTGCGAGTCGCAACCTTTGGTTGCTACTCGAAACCACGCGTGACCAGTCGAAACCTCCCAGTTGCGAGTCGCAATCAGCATGCATCAAACCTGGTTGCGAGTCGCAACCACACCTGCTAAGTCGCAATCTCCGGTTACGAGTCGTAACCAAAACATGACGGACCGAGACCACAGTTGCGAGTCGCAACCTCGGTTGCGAGTCGCAACCACCTTAGTTTCGACTGGGCTGTTTTATGTTATTGGGCCTTGACTGTTTGTCTTGTTGTTTTGGGCTTCAACTGTTGGGCCTCCTGTTGACTGGACTTCATTTTGATCTGCTACTGTATGTATACATGTTACTGTTTGTATTGCTGCCTGTTGACCGCTTGTATACGTGTATGCTATACGTGTTTGCTTGTACCCAACTTGACCCATACTCGGTAACCTTGTTAGGACGTGGTGACCAACACACTTAACCAAGTAACGTATCATACCGAGCAACCCAAGGTG
Source organism: Helianthus annuus (assembly GCF_002127325.2). Taxonomy (NCBI): domain Eukaryota; kingdom Viridiplantae; phylum Streptophyta; class Magnoliopsida; order Asterales; family Asteraceae; genus Helianthus; species Helianthus annuus. Next base: position 156,203,200 of record NC_035449.2, on the reverse strand, counting down.
AGTTCACAACTTAAAAGCATGCGTCCCGGTGGTTTGGGACACGAGACTGAAACAACCCTATCCCCTTGTAAAGGGGATACCGTCTACATTCCTTCCCTAGTTATTGGGAACAAACTTACTTTATCTTCCCTTGTATTGGGAAACCTTTTTGGTTAATTACTGTTTATACGGATTGCAACTAACGGCACTAAACGCAACTCTATCACTCAAGTCCCTACTACATAATACCGATTAGTCGCCGGTGCCAGGCGAACGGGTTATTAGTTGATAGCGCTATTTAGGTTTTACCAGCCTCACACCGTGCCATGGTATGGGATCGGTCGTGAACTAATGTACTCAGGCATCCGTCAATGATGATAGAACATTGACATCGGGGCATCCTGCGGAAACGCAAACGGTTACCTAGTGTTCGGTATTGGAAAAACAGTTTAGTCGCTAAACTTTTGGGGTAGCTCCCCATGGCATGTATAAACGGATAAATTAACTGGTGAAACAAGTTTTTTGGTAATTAAAACTGGACAACTAGTGAACTCACTCAGCATTATTGTTGACCCCTTACTGCATGCTTTGCAGGTGGCCAGTGACTGGAGCAGCTGCTTGGGATGTGTAGTGGTCGTCGGCCCGTATGTTGGGCATTTATCATGTCTACCTTTTGAACAATGTTTAAAACTGTTAATTATGCTTCCGCTACATTTTACTCTGAACTTAAGACTTTGAACTTTAAACTTAACACCGGCTAATCGTATGGTTAGTAAGTATTGCTTTTGTTATCGACTTAGTTATTCAGTATAATTGGTGGCTGGATCCTGGTCAGTCACGCCCTCGAAGCGGGTGTTATCCGCAGGTGGATTTTGGGGGTGTGACAGATTGGTATCAGAGCCATTGGTTATAGTGAACTTGGTTTTAAAAAGGGGAAAAATCTTTTTGAGAAAAACCAGACTATAACCCGTGACTCGTGACGACACTACACTCCAAGTACAAGGCTCGACTTATCTGACCTCATAGCTCGGACCCATAGTTACTTGCTTACTTGTCTTATGCTTTCTGCTTTACTATACGTACTAGTTGCCTGATTAGATAGATACATCTTCTCTCTTCTATCTTATTCTCGCTATCACGCACTCATACTATGTTTTCTGGTTATGAAGACAATGAGTGGACGCGGACGAGGAAACGTCAACATGACCCCGGCTCAGTTCACTAGCCTGCTCAACACCGTGGCCGCAGCTTTCGCAGCTCACCCTATAGGTCAGCCTGCACCTGTGCAACCACGTGTTTGTACCTTCAAGACCTTTATGGATTGCAAGCCTCTTCCTTTCAATGGCACGGAGGGTGCCATAGGCCTTCTGCACTGGATTGAGAAGGTCGAAGCTGTTTTTGCTGTCTGTGAATGCCCAACTGCTAATTGGGTGAAGTTTGCTACTGGTACTCTAGAGGGAAGCGCACTTTCATGGTGGAAAGCGCAAATTCAAATGCTTGGTCTAGAGACTGCTAACGCTACTGCGTGGGAAGATTTCAAGGATATGATCAAGGAAGAGTACTGTCACAGGGATGACATCCACAAGCTTGAGAATGAGTACTATGAACTCAAGATGGTTGGGTCGGAGATTGAGACCTACACCAAGCTGTCCAACGACTATGCTGCTCTTTGTCCAAACATGTCTCGACCCATGTACCGAAGGATCGAACTGTACATCAAGGGTCTGGCTCCAGAAATTCGAAGCCATGTAACTTCAGCCAACCACACTACCATTCAGCCGATCGTTCGACTTGCTCACAAACTTACTGATCAGGCTGTGGAAGAGGGCAGGTTGCCCAAAAGGATCAGTGCTGCGGAAGGAAGTTCTAGTGACAACAAACGAAAGTGGGATGGAAATCAGGGCAAGGATGCTAACCCTACTCAAGCCCCAGCTCAGCAAAGGAAAACTGACAACAACAAAGGCACTCAGCAACAGGGTGGCTACCGGGGAAACTACCCTAAGTGCAACAAGTGTAACAGGCACCACAATGGGGCATGTAACAAGGGTCAGTGTCAGCGATGCCACAAGATGGGGCACGAAGCCAAGGATTGTAGAAGTCAGTTCCCGGCAAGGCAAAATCAGCAACAACCCCAACAGCAACAGCAGCAGGGAAACAACAGAGCATGTTTTAAATGCGGGGCAACAGGACACATGCGAAAGGATTGCCCTGAACTGAATCAGAATCGCAACAATCAGGGAGCTGGGAACAATGAGCAAAACAACAATGCTGGAAATGCAAGGGGCAGAGCGTTCGTGATTGGAGCTGGAGAGGCTAGGAACGATCCCAACGTCGTGGCGGGTAAGTTCCTACTTGATGATCATTATGTTTCTGTGTTATTTGATTCCGGTGCCGATGCCAGTTATGTATCCCTTCGCATTAGTAAGAAACTTAAGCATTCGCCCGCATTATTAAGTTCTAAGCATACCGTCGAGATAGCTAATGGCAAGAACATCGAGGCCACGCATGTGATCCACGACTGCACCCTAGAATTGTCTGGCCATACGTTTAGTATCGATCTTTTCCCTGTCAAACTTGGAAGCTTCGACGTTGTTATTGGTATGGACTGGTTATCCAAACATCGTGCTGAGATCCTCTGTCAAGAGAAAGCAGTTCGCATACCTCGCCATTCTGGTCAACCCCTCATCGTCAAAGGCAACAAAGGTGGAGAAGTCACAGGCATTATCTCGCTTCTAAAAGCCCAGAAGTGTTTGCAGAAAGGGCACACCGCTATCTTAGCACTCGTCACCAATACTCGCGAAAAGGAAAAGAGGATTGAAGATTTTCCTGTAGTACGCGACTATCCCGAGGTGTTTCCTGAGGAACTACCTGGACTCCCTCCCCATCGTCAGGTCGAATTTCAAATCGAGCTAGCTCCTGGAGCAGCACCCATAGCTCGTGCACCGTACCGTCTAGCCCCTGCAGAACTGAAGGAACTCTCTACGCAACTACAAGAACTTTTGGATAAAGGATTTATCCGTCCTAGTTCATCACCCTGGGGAGCCCCAGTGCTCTTTGTCAAGAAGAAGGATGGCACATTCCGAATGTGCATCGACTATCGTGAGCTGAACAAGGTTACCATCAAGAATCGTTACCCCCTCCCGCGCATCGACGACCTATTCGATCAGTTGCAAGGATCGAGCTACTATTCAAAGATTGACCTGCGATCAGGCTATCATCAGCTGAGAGTTCGTAATGAAGACATCTCCAAGACTGCATTCAGGACTCGTTATGGTCACTATGAATTCCTCGTTATGCCTTTTGGAATGACCAATGCGCCGGCTGTGTTCATGGATCTTATGAACCGCGTATGTAAGCCTTACCTCGACAAATTCGTGATTGTGTTTATCGACGACATCTTGATTTATTCAAAAAGTCAAGAAGAGCATGAACAGCACCTACGCCTTATCCTCGAACTCCTTCGCAACGAGCAACTGTACGCCAAATTCTCTAAATGTGACTTCTGGCTTCGAGAAGTCCATTTCCTCGGCCATGTAGTTAATGAGAACGGAATCCACGTCGACCCAGCTAAGATCGAATCGATAAAGAACTGGCCTACACCTAAGACCCCCACTGAAGTTCGTCAATTCTTGGGTTTAGCAGGCTACTACCGCAGATTCACTCAGGGATTCTCAAAGATTGCACAACCTCTCACAACACTCACTCAGAAAGGCGTCGCCTACAAGTGGAATGCAGCACAGGAATCTGCTTTTCAGAGGCTTAAGGATAACCTCTGTAGCGCTCCTATTCTCTCATTGCCCGACGGTACTGACGACTTTGTGGTTTACTGCGATGCGTCTATTCATGGACTCGGTTGCGTGTTAATGCAACGCGAGAAAGTTATTGCCTACGCCTCACGACAACTCAAGACGCATGAAAAGAACTACACGACGCATGACTTGGAACTGGGAGCAGTGATCTTTGCTCTTAAGATATGGAGACATTACCTGTACGGTACCAAGTGCACTATTTACACCGATCACAGGAGTCTCGAGCATATCTTTAGGCAAAAGGAGTTGAACATGAGACAACGTCGATGGGTCGAACTCTTGAACGACTACGAATGCGCCATCAAATACCATCCGGGCAAGGCCAATGTCGTGGCAGACGCCCTCAGCCGAAAGGACACTATACCAAAGCGCGTGCGAGCACTGCAACTTACCATCCAGTCTAACCTCCCTACCCAGATTCGAAATGCTCAAGTTGAAGCATTGAAGCCGGAAAACATCAGGGCTGAGTCTCTGCGAGGGTCGAGACAGCAACTAGAACAGAAAGAAGATGGTGCTTACTATGTAACAGGGCGTATTTGGGTTCCACTCTTTGGAGGTTTGCGTGAACTCGTGATGGACGAAGCCCACAAGTCCCGCTACTCAGTACATCCTGGTTCGGACAAGATGTACCATGACTTGAAGACTACGTATTGGTGGCCTGGCATGAAGGCCCACATAGCAACATACGTCAGCAAATGTTTGACTTGCGCCAGAGTCAAGACGGAATACCAGAAGCCGGCAGGCCTACTCCAACAACCGGAAATCCCGAAATGGAAATGGGAACAGATTTCCATGGATTTTGTCACAGGGCTACCTAGGTCTCAACGCGGAAATGATACTATTTGGGTAATAGTGGATCGACTGACCAAGTCCGCACACTTTCTGGCTATTAAGGAAACAGACAAGTTTTCTACCCTGGCGGAGATTTACTTAAAGGAAGTAGTTTCGAGGCACGGAGTGCCAACCTCGATTATTTCAGACCGAGACGCTCGATTTACTTCAGAATTGTGGCAAGCTATGCACAAATGCTTTGGCTCACGTTTGGATATGAGCACTGCTTATCACCCGCAAACGGATGGACAGTCCGAACGCACCATCCAAACTCTCGAAGACATGCTTAGAGCGTGTGTGATCGACTTTGGCAAGAACTGGGAGAAACATCTACCGTTAGTAGAGTTCTCTTACAACAACAGCTACCACACCAGTATTCAGGCAGCACCTTTTGAGGCATTGTACGGTCGTAAATGCCGGTCACCTCTCTGCTGGGCGGAAATCGGTGATAGTCAAATCACGGGCCCAGAGATGGTGGTAGATACAACGGAAAAGATTGCCCAGATCAGACAACGCATGGCGGCAGCTCGTGACCGTCAGAAGAGCTACGCTGATAAGCGTAGGAAACCATTGGAATTCCAGGTCGGTGACCGGGTTCTACTTAAAGTCTCACCCTGGAAGGGTGTGGTTCGCTTTGGTAAACGGGGCAAGCTTAATCCGCGATACATTGGACCATTCGAAATTACCGAGAAGATCGGTAAGGTTGCTTATAGATTGAACCTGCCTGAAGAACTGAGTGCGGTACACAACGTTTTTCACGTATCCAACCTGAAGAAGTGTTTGTCGGATGAAACACTTGTGATTCCTTTTAAGGAACTAACGATTGACGAACAGCTACACTTTACTGAGGAACCGATTGAGATCACTGATCGAGAGATCAAAATCCTCAAACGTAGCCAGATACCTCTCGTACGAGTCCGTTGGAACTCGCGACGTGGCCCAGAGTATACCTGGGAGCGGGAAGACCAGATGAAGCACAAGTATCCCCAGTTGTTCCCTAACGAAAACCCCAGCACTGAAGCTACGAACGAATTTCGGGACGAAATTCCAAACTAACGGGGGGATAATGTGACACCTCGTTGAAACGCTTTCAGTTACACTAGCTTGACAGTGGCTGCCTTAACTTTCGGGACGAAAGTTCCTAAAACTTGGGGATAATGTGACACCTCGGATCTTTCCGGATAACCTTTTGATGTAACAAACGTGTACGTAATCGACTAACAGTAAAAATGTATGAAAAACTATTTGTTATTATGTGTTATATGCCGATTTGCTTATGTGTATGTATATATATATGTATAAGTGTTATATATGTAAACCGAAACCTCGACCCGACTCGAGACCCAGAATGGTCTCGAGTGAACAAGTGACTTGGGCCGTTTGGGCCTTGTAACCGAGAACCCAACCCGGAAACCCTTAGCCCAACTCGCAACACTATATAAACCCGACCCCACCTCCCTTAGCCATTTTACACACTCCCTTCTCACACTCTCATCTCTCACACAAAACCCTAAAGTTCTAGCAACCAAGACCACTCTTCTCATCCTTCTCCCTCTTCTCGGGTTCAACCAACATCAAGAACATACTCGGCTTTAGCTCGGAACCGCCAACCGGAAGCTCATTCACCGATCCATCATACCCGCACATCTTGAATCTATAACCGGTTAGTGGTTTTAGCTCTTTCTAGATGTTCATGTGTTAATAAGGTCACTAGGACAAATATATGTTATGTGTTACTATGATTCTTGTGTATGGATGATGTTTGTTTGACATGTGTGTGTGGATCAAAATGTGTTAAATGGGTAACCGGTTAGTGTTTGGGCTTTTATATGATCCTTATTGGTTTGTGCTTGTTAATGTTGATGATTAAAAAGATGTTTGTGTGTATCTCGGTTTGTTAGAAAGTTTAGATGGATTGTGGTCATTATAAATGTATGTTTCGGATACGTGCAAATTGCTTGAATAATTATATCAAGGGCTTGATTATGAGGTTTTAAGTGCACGGTTTTGGGTTTTAGTAATATGTCTTTGTTTGAATGATTTTCAGTTTATTGCTTGAATGTTATGTAAAATGATGATGAACATGAAGAACAATTTGAATGCCTTTGAAATATTTTGAAATGTGTATATTTGATCTGTTTTGGCTAATGATCAGACAAACAAACATGTTTTAGTGGAAATGGTACAACATTTACATGAAAATGCAATTTCATTGGATAGTACAAGTCTGCAGGTTCTAGAAGGGATTGCCATGCAAGTTATCACGGTTGCGAGTCGCAACCTTTGGTTGCTACTCGAAACCACGCGTGACCAGTCGAAACCTCCCAGTTGCGAGTCGCAATCAGCATGCATCAAACCTGGTTGCGAGTCGCAACCACACCTGCTAAGTCGCAATCTCCGGTTACGAGTCGTAACCAAAACATGACGGACCGAGACCACAGTTGCGAGTCGCAACCTCGGTTGCGAGTCGCAACCACCTTAGTTTCGACTGGGCTGTTTTATGTTATTGGGCCTTGACTGTTTGTCTTGTTGTTTTGGGCTTCAACTGTTGGGCCTCCTGTTGACTGGACTTCATTTTGATCTGCTACTGTATGTATACATGTTACTGTTTGTATTGCTGCCTGTTGACCGCTTGTATACGTGTATGCTATACGTGTTTGCTTGTACCCAACTTGACCCATACTCGGTAACCTTGTTAGGACGTGGTGACCAACACACTTAACCAAGTAACGTATCATACCGAGCAACCCAAGGTGAGTTCACAACTTAAAAGCATGCGTCCCGGTGGTTTGGGACACGAGACTGAAACAACCCTATCCCCTTGTAAAGGGGATACCGTCTACATTCCTTCCCTAGTTATTGGGAACAAACTTACTTTATCTTCCCTTGTATTGGGAAACCTTTTTGGTTAATTACTGTTTATACGGATTGCAACTAACGGCACTAAACGCAACTCTATCACTCAAGTCCCTACTACATAATACCGATTAGTCGCCGGTGCCAGGCGAACGGGTTATTAGTTGATAGCGCTATTTAGGTTTTACCAGCCTCACACCGTGCCATGGTATGGGATCGGTCGTGAACTAATGTACTCAGGCATCCGTCAATGATGATAGAACATTGACATCGGGGCATCCTGCGGAAACGCAAACGGTTACCTAGTGTTCGGTATTGGAAAAACAGTTTAGTCGCTAAACTTTTGGGGTAGCTCCCCATGGCATGTATAAACGGATAAATTAACTGGTGAAACAAGTTTTTTGGTAATTAAAACTGGACAACTAGTGAACTCACTCAGCATTATTGTTGACCCCTTACTGCATGCTTTGCAGGTGGCCAGTGACTGGAGCAGCTGCTTGGGATGTGTAGTGGTCGTCGGCCCGTATGTTGGGCATTTATCATGTCTACCTTTTGAACAATGTTTAAAACTGTTAATTATGCTTCCGCTACATTTTACTCTGAACTTAAGACTTTGAACTTTAAACTTAACACCGGCTAATCGTATGGTTAGTAAGTATTGCTTTTGTTATCGACTTAGTTATTCAGTATAATTGGTGGCTGGATCCTGGTCAGTCACGCCCTCGAAGCGGGTGTTATCCGCAGGTGGATTTTGGGGGTGTGACATTCCTGTAGTACGAGACTATCCCGAGGTATTTCCTGAGGAACTACCTGGACTCCCTCCCCACCGCCAGGTCGAATTCCAAATCGAGCTAGCTCCCGGGGCAGCACCCATAGCTCGTGCACCGTACCGTCTAGCCCCTGCAGAACTGAAAGAACTCTCTGCGCAACTACATGAACTTTTGGATAAAGGATTTATCCGTCCTAGTTCATCACCCTGGGGAGCACCAGTACTCTTTGTCAAGAAGAAGGATGGCACATTCCGAATGTGCATCGACTATCGTGAGTTGAACAAGGTTACCATCAAGAACCGTTACCCTCTCCCGCGCATCGACGACCTATTCGATCAGTTGCAAGGATCGAGCTACTATTCTAAGATTGACCTACGATCAGGTTATCACCAGTTGAGAGTACGTGACGAAGATATTTCCAAGACTGCGTTTAGGACCCGTTATGGTCACTATGAATTTCTCGTTATGCCTTTCGGAATGACCAACGCACCGGCAGTGTTCATGGATCTTATGAACCGCGTATGTAAGCCTTACCTCGACAAATTCGTGATTGTGTTTATCGACGACATCCTGATTTATTCGAAAAGTCAGGAGGAACATGAACAACACCTACGCCTTATTCTGGAACTCCTTCGCAAGGAGCAGTTGTACGCCAAATTCTCGAAATGTGACTTCTGGCTTAGAGAGGTCCATTTCCTCGGCCATGTAGTTAATAAGAACGGAATTCATGTCGACCCAGCTAAGATCGAATCAATAAAGAACTGGCCTACGCCTAAGACTCCCACTGAAGTTCGCCAATTCTTGGGTTTGGCAGGCTACTACCGCAGATTCATTCAGGGATTCTCAAAGATTGCGCAACCCCTCACTATACTCACTCAGAAAGGCGTCGCCTACAAGTGGAATGAAGCACAGGAATCTGCTTTTCAGAGGCTTAAGGATAACCTCTGTATCGCTCCTATTCTCTCATTGCCTGATGGCACTGACGACTTTGTGGTTTACTGCGATGCGTCTATTCATGGGCTCGGTTGCGTGTTAATGCAACGCGAGAAAGTTATTGCCTACGCCTCACGACAACTCAAGACACACGAAAGGAACTACACAACGCATGACTTGGAACTGGGAGCAGTGGTTTTTGCTCTTAAGATATGGAGACATTACCTGTACGGTACCAAGTGCACTATTTACACCGATCACAGGAGTCTCGAGCATATCTTTAGGCAAAAGGAATTGAACATGCGACAGCGTCGATGGGTCGAACTCTTGAATGACTATGAATGCGCCATCAAGTATCATCCGGGCAAGGCCAATGTCGTGGCAGACGCCCTCAGCCGAAAGGACACTATACCAAAGCGCGTGCGAGCATTGCAACTTACCATCCAGTCTAACCTCCCTACCCAGATCCGAAATGCTCAAGTTGAAGCACTGAAGCCGGAAAACATCAAGGCTGAGGCTCTGCGAGGATCGAGCCAGCGACTAGAACAGAAGGAAGATGGCGCTTACTATGTAACAGGGCGCATTTGGGTTCCACTCTATGGAGATTTACGTGAACTCGTGATGGATGAAGCCCACAAGTCCCGCTACTCAGTACATCCTGGTTCGGACAAGATGTACCACGACTTGAAGACTACATATTGGTGGCCTGGCATGAAGGCCCACGTAGCAACATACGTCAGCAAATGTTTGACTTGCGCAAGAATCAAGACAGAATACCAGAAGCCAGCAGGTCTACTCCAACAACCAGAGATCCCGAAATGGAAATGGGAGCAAATTTCCATGGATTTTGTTACAGGGCTACCTAGGTCTCAACGCGGAAATGACACTATTTGGGTAATAGTAGATCGATTGACCAAGTCCGCACACTTTCTGGCCATTAAGGAAACAGACAAGTTTTCTACCTTGGCGGAGATTTACTTAAAGGAAGTAGTTTCGAGGCACGGGGTGCCAACCTCAATTATTTCCGACCGAGACGCTCGTTTTACTTCGGAATTGTGGCAAGCTATGCACAAATCCTTTGGCTCACGTTTGGACATGAGCACCGCCTATCACCCGCAAACGGATGGACAGTCTGAACGCACCATCCAAACCCTAGAGGACATGCTTAGAGCGTGTGTGATCGATTTTGGCAAGAACTGGGAGAAGCATCTACCGTTAGTAGAGTTCTCATACAACAACAGCTACCACACTAGTATTCAGGCAGCACCTTTTGAGGCATTGTACGGTCGTAAATGCCGGTCACCTCTCTGCTGGGCAGAAATCGGTGATAGTCAAATCACGGGCCCAGAGATGGTGGTAGATACAACGGAAAAGATTGCCCAGATCAGACAACGCATGGCGGCAGCTCGTGACCGTCAGAAGAGCTACGCTGACAAGCGTAGGAAACCATTGGAATTCCAGGTCGGTGACCGGGTTCTCCTTAAAGTCTCACCCTGGAAGGGTGTGGTTCGCTTTGGTAAACGGGGCAAGCTTAATCCGCGATACATCGGACCATTCGAAATTACCGAGAAAATCGGTAAGGTTGCTTATAGATTGAACCTGCCTGAAGAACTGAGTGCGGTACACAACGTTTTTCACGTATCAAATCTGAAGAAGTGTCTGTCAGATGAAACGCTCGTAATTCCTTTCAAGGAACTGACTATTGATGAACAGCTACACTTTACTGAGGAACCGATTGAGATCACTGATCGAGAGATCAAAATCCTCAAACGTAGCCAGATACCTCTTGTACGAGTCCGTTGGAACTCGCGACGCGGCCCAGAGTATACCTGGGAGCGGGAAGACCAGATGAAGCACAAGTATCCCCAGTTGTTCCCAAACGAAAACCCCAGACCTAAAGCTACAGCCGAATTTCGGGACGAAATTCCAAACTAACGGGGGGATGATGTGACACCCCGTTGAAACGCTTTCACTTACGCTAGCTTGACAGTGGTTGCCTTAACTTTCGGGACGAAAGTTCTTAAAACTTGGGGATAATGTGACACTTCGGATTTTCCCGGATAACCTTTCGATGTAGCATGTGTGTACGTAATCTATTAAAATGAAAATTTGAACTATTGTGTTACATGTTATGTGTATTTATGTATATGTGTATATAGATATATATGTGCGTGTTATATATTAGAGCCGAAACCTCAACCCGACTCGAGACATGCTCGGTCTCGAGTGAACAGCAAGTGTTGGGCCGGTTAGGGCCTTGTGACCGAGAACCCAACCCGGAACCCCCTAGCCCCAACTCGAGATCCTATATAACCCAACCCTCACACCCTTTTTCCATTTTTCACCCTCATCTCCTCTCACTAAACCCTAAAACCCTAAGATCATCAACCTCTTTTCATCTCCTCTTCCTACTCGGAACCAACCGGAGACACCAAGACCCCCGGATCGAGCTCAAGATCACCACCCGAAAGTCGGTTCATTGGATCTTCACACCCTCAACATCAACCGGTTAGTGTTTTGTTGGTTAATATGGTTCTCGGTTGATTATTAGTGGTATATTAGATAGCATTGTTATTGGTTAGTGCTTGATTAAGTTTTATGCACATTATAAAAGCTTTAGCCGAAATTGTGATGACTATGTGTTTGAATGTTCTTGTTTGTAACATGCTAAAAATAGAAGGGTGAATATTGTGTGATCTAGCTGAGTGATTAACATGTTTCGGATGTTTTGGATTAATGATGATACTTAGCAACAAAAATACTTCCAAGATTGCGAATGAAGGGCTGGGTATGCATGTTTCGGGTTGGATATAAAAGTCTAAACATGATGAACAATTTATGATTAAAGATGAACAGTTTGAAGGTTGCTTGAATATTCAAAATTGGTGAGTTTGATCTGTTTTAGACAAAGGTTAGACAACAAAACATGTTTATGCAATTTCATTGGTTAGTACAATATTTCATGAAAATGCAATGTTAGTGGATAGTACATCTGCTCAGGTTCTAGAAGATCTTCAGTGCACGTAATCACGGTTGCGAGTCGCAACCTTTGGTTGCTACTCGAGACCACATCAAGCTTTGTCGAGACCTCCCAGTTGCGAGTCGCAATCAACACGAGTCGAATCCGGTTGCGAGTCGTAACCACTGCTGCTAAGTCGGAACCGCTAGTTGCGAGTCGTAACCTCTGGTTGCGACTCGTAACCAAAACGTGATGAACCGAGACCTCGGTTGCGAGTCGTAACCTCGGTTGCGAGTCGTAACCACCCTTATCTCGACTGGGCTATTTTGGTGTTATTGGGCTTTGACTGTTGGGCTTACTGTTGACTGGACTACGTGTTGTTGCTGCTGATTGTATGTTTAGGACTGGCCCAATAACCCAACTGTTTATTGTTACGCATGTTATACCTGTTTGCTGTATGTGTTGCCATACGTGTTCGCTATATGTTTATTTGTACCCAACTTGACCCATACTTGGTAACCATGCTAGGACGTGGTGACCAACTTACTTGACCGGGTAAAATAATCTACCGAGCAACCCAAGGTGAGTTCACAACTTAAAAGCATGCGTCCCGGTGGTTTGGGACACGAGACTAAAACAACCCTATCCCCTTGTAAAGGGGATACCATTTACATTCCTTCCCTAGTTACTGGGAACAAACTTACTTTACCTTCCCTTGTGTTGGGAAACCTTTTAGTTAATTACTGTTTATACGGAATGCAACTAAACGGCACTAAACGCAACTCTATCACTCAAGTCCCTACTACATAATACCGATTAGTCGCCGGGGCCAGGCGAACGGGTTATTAGTTGATAGCGCTATTTAGGTTTTACCAACCTCACACCGTGCCATGGTATGGGATCGGTCGTGAACTAATGTACTCAGGCATCTGTCAATGATGATAGAACATTGACATCGGGGCATCCTGCGGAAACGCAAACGATTACCTAGTGTTCGGTATTAGAAAAACAGTTTAGTCGCTAACTTTTGGGGTAGCTCCCCATGGCATGTATAAACGGATAAATTAACTGGTGAAACAAGTTTTTGGTAATTAAAACTGGACAACTAGTGAACTCACTCAGCATTATTGTTGACCCCCCTTACTGCATGCTTTGCAGGTGGCCAGTGACTGGAGCAGCTGCTTGGGATGTGTAGTGGTCGTCTGCCCGTGTGTTGGGCATTTATCATGTCTTACCTTACGAACATTGTTTAAAACTGTTTATTTATGCTTCCGCTACTTATTTCTGTTTGAACTTGAAACCTTAAACTCTGAACTTGATATTTGCTAATCTTGTGGTTAGTAAGTATTACTTTTGTTATCAATTTAATTAGTCAGTATAATTGGTGGCTGGATCCTGGTCAGTCACGCCCTCGAAGCGGGTGTTATCCGCAGGTGGAATTTGGGGGTGTGACAATAATAGAGGCTAAGAGAAAGAAAAGAATTGAACGAATTAAAATGTGCAGAGCTCGTTCTATTTATAGCAGAAACAGAAGTCTCTCGCGCCCCCGAGAGTTTCTTCTTCCTTCTTCGCGGTCCGCGAGGAACCGTTGGGCGGTTTAGGGTATGCTCAACGTGTCCGGATAGAAACAAGTCTCTCGCACCCTGTGAGAGATCTTTCTTCGTTGGTCGCGGCCCGCGATAGAACAAAAATTAATTTTTATTTGATTTTTTAAACAGAATTTCATCATATGTGTTTGGGATTACGATTACGGATTATTGTGGGACTTATTTGAGGGTTGTTACAGTTTGCATGCAAACTGAAGTTTTGGTCATAAACAATCTGTAAAAATATTTAATTTAAGATGTTATATTAGTAGGATATCAAATATATGTGTGGTTTATGCTTTATGGGAAAACTATGAACCGTAGGGGCATTTTAGTCATTTCAGACATAGTTTTAGGGACTTATTTGGGATCCTGAGTTCATGACTTATACCTACTGTAAAAATACTTAAAATGGTTAATAAAATTAGTAGGTAACAAGTCTTGGGTGCTAAGTATAGTTTAAAACCATACTATGCACCTAAATAGTGTAAAACTCGATAAATGACGATAATTCGTATGTTTAAGGAATTCTGAGATTATGACCAGCTTTGAATAGTCAAAATACTTTATTTATCATAACACATCACTAGCAAAAGTTTTTGCATGTATATTATGTTAAAAATCCATTTTAAGTACGAAAAGGGCATTATCGTCATTTAATAACCTTATACAAGATCATATGCATAAACTCAACAATAAATCAGACTTGATATCCCAATTAATCCTAAATATGATATCATAACAGTAGATAATGAGTTTTTTATGTTAAATTATATTTAAAACTCATTCTATGTGAAAAAGGGTATTTTAGTCCTTTTTAAAAGCTTAATTTTCGATTAATTAAGCATACTCAGTTTATGACCAGTTATAAATGTTAAAATATGCTAAACATGTTAACATATTAGAATGTAATTCATTTGCATGCTTGATTATGTTTAAAACCTCATTTTTGAATAAAAGGGCATAATAGTCAACTTTAAGCATAATAACGGAAACAAGTAAACGAACTCATATTACTCTGTGACCATATAATATAACCCCCGAGGGTTATACTACAACATAATATGGTCACAAAGGAACCTTAAATTAGTAATATACTAGTCTAATTCGGTTCATAATCGAAAGTCAATACCGAAGTCAAACTTTGTGACTTTCGGTTACGAACCGACCCTAAAACTGGAATTGACGAGCCGAACATGTTTACACATGTTCTAATAATTATTACCAAGTTGTTTTATTTTTAAAACATATTTTAACACATGTTTAAACTCAATTTATGAATATTTCAAAAACTAACCCGTTGACTTTTTAAAATAATAACATGTTGTCTCGTTAAATGACCAAGCAAACGTGATTCTTAGGATGTCCCCTTTTAAGGGATTAACACCTACCTAATTACGATCACGTAGCCATGCTCGTTTCGAACAATGGCTGGACCATTAAGGTCTAAACCGAAAGTCAAGCATTTATCGAAAATGCTCGACTTTCGGCTTTTAAAAGCCTACTAGATAAAAAGTAACTGAAAGGAACACTTACAAATTGATCCTTAGATGAAAATAACTTGGTTTGGAGATTCCCAATAGCTAGGATGCTCCAGAAGTGAGAGATAGAAGATTTTAAAGAATGGTGCAAGTTGGAACAATGAACAAGAGCCCCTTTATATAGTTTTTGAGGACTTGTGATGTCATTCCAGGTGTTTAGAGCCTTCTTAGGATGATGCTAAGTGCCCTTACACATGATACAAACCAGATACAAGCCCCTAGGATCAATGGTCTGCATTTGCTTGCAGTGGCTGCCAAGCCAATTTTCGACCTGCAGACACCCCTTACAGACCGTAAGGGGGTTGTGTCCGCGGTCTGTAAACACCAGCTCAGCCCAAAAAGTTTTAAAAGTTTACATATTAGGCCCCTCGACTTATATAACTTCTTGTATTGTCTTGTAACTTATAAAAGGCCATGTTTAGCCAATGCTTGGCGTACTTGGGAGTATGAATAAATATCATAAGGCTCCCGGCTCGTCAAAAGATCACCCGGAGGTACTAGTTTCTACATTTGACTCTTTTAACCCTTCTTTCCGTAAACTTGCGCATTGTATCGTATAACGACATCAAAGCCATCTATGGTCAATATCAAACACTCCCAAGAGTATGATTTAACATTACGAAGCCTCGGGTTCATTAAAAGGTCATTCAGAGGCAAGAATAAACATATTGACACTTTTAACCCTTTTGTTACCCTAACTTTCAATTGTTTTCACAAACGGATTCTTGCGTCCAATAATTGACTCGCTTGAGAGTACGGACATTATATAAGGTAACTCAGAGGCATAAGTTTCGCATGTTGACACTTTTAGTCCCTCCGCATGTGACACCTGTGTCACCATCACCATCACACAAATACCAAACCAATGAAATATTGTATTTCATACTTGGGATTTGTATAAATATGTGTATCGTTTGCACATATTGATTCTTGTTCGATTTTGGGCCTTAAATCGCTTTCTGGAAGGTTATACGCGATCTGATGCGTAAATATAACAGTTTAATGCAACAAACACTCCGGAACAGTGAAATAGGCTTAACATACCTTAGATAACACTTACATAACTTAGAAATAAGTTTTGGATAGTTTGGTATGTCGAAATCAAGTTTATTCGCTTACAGGGACTAAATTCGACAAACTGTGATAGTATGTTAATTTGTACTGTAACAGACTTTCTGGAACATGGCCATAAGTTAAACACACCCTAAAAATCCTTTACATAGCTTAGAAATAGGCTTTGAGGTGTTCGGTGTGCTAAAATAAACTTTATGCTCATTCAGGGACTAAAAGCGTCAAAAAGTGCATAAGTTTGCATTTTCGCGCATATTTTACGTTCTGAATACTTCCGGACATCCAAAAATTTATGTAAGCCTTAAAATATTATGTTTTAGTGTTTGGCTTGTCAAAAATCCATTCATCGCGCAATTTGGATCGTTTTTGCGTCCGTTACGACTTCCGTCATAATTAACCGAACAACGCAATCATACGACCAAACGAACCGACATCCGGGTTATTTTTGAGCACATTCTATGTTCCCTATACTTTAACTTCATTTTATAGCATTAAGTAGTTGTATGATGAGTAGTTCTTATGCCTTAGGTAAATTACCAAAATGCCCTTTTTGCGCTAAAATTCATTTTAAGCCTATGTAACATAACTTTTGACATATAAATTGTTTTGGCAACCATATTAAACATGTTAAGGCATATCTTGCTTGTCATAAGACTAGTTAGGCATTCCGAACGCGTTTTACGCGAACGACGCGTTAAAGTAGCATAAGCTACCTAAACGGGTCGTAATGGGTCGTAAGCACTTAGGATAGGTTTCGTTTTAGTACGTAGGCTTTGTTAAACCATATTACATAAGTTCCCATACTTGTTTGGTTTACGAACCCTCGTACTACCCGATCCCCCAATAGGTCCGTTTATTAATATAGATACCTATATAGGTGCCGTTTGATTCCATGATCTTCTAGCTTTGCTTGGTGGTTATCCTAGGACTTATAAGCAATCTCAAGTGAGTACATAGTCCCCTCTTTTACTGTTTTTCAAACATTTTGGTGTGAAACACATGTGCCTACTTGTTACTTTCATGCTTTTCATAATTTCATATCATATACTTGCTATGTTCATTAGTACACTAGTAGTACATGATTTCCTTATGTTTTTGCTATGTATGCCCATTGTGTGTATACTTAGTACATCGTTTTACATAACATTTAATGCTATGTATGTTCATCATACTTAGTACATTTTACATCACATGCTATGTATGCCCATTGTGTGCATACTTAGTACATCGTTTTACAAGACATCTTATACTTGGTATCATGCTATGTATGTCCATCCGTCGCATACTTAGTACATTGTTTGTGCATTCTTATTTATGGTTTGGTTATTACATATTTCACTTTCCATACATGACATTTTGTTTACACATTACTTGATTGACATTTGACAACGGTTTAGACATGGGCAATTTACATTGGTGGTTTATGTGGGTAAGTGATTTGAGTAACGAGACGTGTGTAATGTGATACAAGCATGGTGGATACGCCGCTGGTACTTCCTATATATAAGTGCTTGTATTATATTACATGGCGTAGCGTTATTTAAATCATTCATTTGGATTTATACATTTTTACACAAATAACATATTTTTCACAAGACATTGTTTTACAAAACAGTTTGTTTTATACAAACTCATTTTTACTTGGTTATTCATTTAACCTTACATCATTCTTTTAACTATACATATCTATCATCAATTTTTCAAACGTTTTATAAAAGCAAACACTTAAACTGGATTCATGACAAGTTTTTGGTTAAACATTTTCTTAAACCTAAGTCATGGATCCTATTTTTCATAAAACCTATGTACTCGCCGGCATTTTTATGCTGACGTATTTTCACATGTGTTTCAGGTACAATAGTTGATGATATTTGATGATGATATTGATGCATGCTCACATAGGATTGGACGAGGCCTTAGTGACATTAAAAGATGCAAGACTAGTTAATTTTTGTTATGTTTCTTTATTGTTAAGACATTGTAACTCATTTAATTCAATAAAACGAAATTTATTTAATCCATGGTTGTGAAACAATGATTCTGTTACAACACTCCCCGACGTTTCCGCCACGTTTTGTTGTTTTACGTGGTCGGGGTGTGACAGAAAAGTTGGTATCAGAGCCAACGGTTATAGAGAATTAGGTTATTAGTAATGCTTTGACCTAGACTATAACCTTCCTAGGACCCTAACGCGAGTTTACTTGCGTTTAGTCATAAAACAATACCGTCACTTATCCTTAAGTGACAACCACAACGAGAACATAAATTTGATCTGCTTTGAAAACTAATCATCTGTTCTAGGATGATTGATTACTAGGTTTTGAACCCTTTAAGTTTTCAAAATTTCGTCAAAGTTTGGATCTAAATAATGTGAACACGTGCAAACTGGAAGAGTGGGTGCCTGTACCCTGGGTCTTCTGTCTAAGGCTAGAGTGTTCGTACAAATCCGCAGTATCGGACCAGTCACTCTTACCTGGGAACTCTTGGGGTGAGTGTCCACTTATAGGCGAGCATGTCTTCGCGATACATTATAATTGACCCACTTACTTTGATTAGTCACTATCTCATTTTTTTGCCTTTGGTAACAAACAAATGGTCATAATCTTCATGCGTTGTCATTCTCTTTTGACTATCTTTTGCTTGTTTCCTCCTATGCCTTCCATTGTCTCCAAGATGCCTCTTCATCGCAACAACACTCAAATGTCCGAACCAGGTGCTGCAATTACCCAGCGAATAGGCGTCGTACTCCAGAGGACCGTTGATTTAGCTAGCACCATGACTCGCCTCAGGGATGAAACTGTATAAGGGAACTGCTCCTTGGTGCAATCAATGCCACCGTCATCATCCGAATCAAATACCCTGTTTCAAGTGTACCCACAGTGGACGATGGGGACATTTGGTTAACATGTGCCGCTTTGCAATCCAAAGCAAAGCTGTTACAAACCCTGCTGTTGCTTAACCTTCAATTTCTACTTCATATGTCGCCTTGGCATATCTAGCGCCTCAACCTCATGAACTTTCTACCTTGTGTATCGACGTAAGCATGCCTAGTGCAAGGTGTCGGAACACCTCACGTTACACAAACTCCAAAATCCATATAGGATCTTTCTATCCTCATAATTAGATCCTTGTGGGTGAGTAACATTCATCGGCGTCCTTAATTGAATTCTCTGTATGATTCAATACGTACATTACAATTCAATAAGGACAAAGCCTAATTCCTATTAAGATTTTTCTATCTTCATAGATAGATTCTTGAAAATGATTAAAGTGCCAAATAAAATCCACGGATTGGATTCCTGGTATGCTTTAAGTATCCGCGTTCAAAGATAACAATTTAAAGGTCAAATTAAACAATTATGTGATTATATGCTTATGTGTTCCCTTTTATGTTTTTGGTGTAATCCAAGTTTTCGTTATCCAAATCCTCGTAGAATCTTCCATATCATTCGTATAAGGGATTCATAGTAGGATATCCAAAGTTACTATATTAAATCCTCAATGGGCTTTTACGTGATAGTAAAGACCCTTGGATTATATTGTACTATTCCATAATTAGACCCCTAGAGTGGTCTAGTTAAGCAGATTGATCCAAAAATCTGGTTAGGAACATCATGTGATGATATAGCTGAAAAGACTCCTTGGTGGTCAAATTAAAGTGATCATTTGTCGATCTAATTAAAAGGACCCTATGGTAGTCTAGCCACACTCATCACAGGTTTGATTTTCTTCCCCTACACATTATGAAATGCACTGTGCGGACTGTGCAAGGAATTACGTAACTATGGACGCGTACATAATTATGGAATTTAGTGCACAGAAACCACAGCAAGTTTTGTCATGTATCTAGAGTTAACCCCGTTCATTTTCGTATCTGAAGAAATTGTGGAAAATGACTCATTCCGTTCATTTTCGTTTCTGAAGAAATTATGGAAAATGACTCATTCCGTTCATTTTCGTATCTGAAGAAATTGTAGAAAATGACTCATTCCGTTCATTTTCGTTTCTGAAGAAATTGTAGAAAATGACTCATTCCGTTCATTTTCGTATCTGAAGAAATTGTAGAAAATGACTCATTCCGTTCATTTTCGTATCTGAAGAAATTGTAGAAAATGACTCATTCCGTTCATTTTCGTTTCTGAAGAAATTGTGGAAAATGACTCATTCCGTTCATTTTCGTATCTGAAGAAATTGTAGAAAATGACTCATTCCGTTCATTTTCGTTTCTGAAGAAATTGTAGAAAATGACTCATTCCGTTCATTTTCGTATCTGAAGAAATTGTAGAAAATGACTCATTCCGTTCATTTTCGTATCTGAAGAAATTGTAGAAAATGACTCATTCCGTGCATTTTCGTTTCTAAAAGATACCCATTAAGGAAAATGACTCATTCCGTGCATTTTCGTTTCTAAAGGATACCCATTAAGGAAAATGACTCATTCTGTGCATTTTTCGTTTCTGAAAATTTTCCTCGAAGGGAAATGAATATCCCTGATTTTTTTCCTTCATTTCTATTTCTGAAAAGTCTCTGTTAAGGAAATAATAGGATATTGCCTTGCATATCTTTGGTGGCTATTTGACACAAAGTCACAAAATAGACTCCTACGAATAAATTTCGGGACGAAATTTCCTAAAGTAGGGGAGACTGTGACACTTGTGTCACCATCACCATCACACAAATACCAAACCAATGAAATATTGTATTACATACTTGGGATTTGTATAAGTATGTGTATCGTTTGCACATATTGATTCTTGTTCGATTTTGGGCCTTAAATCGCTTTCTGGAAGGTTATACGCGACCTGATGCATAAATATAACCAGTTTAATGCAACAAACACTCTGGAATAGTGAAATAGGCTTAACATACCTTAGATAACCCTTACATAACTTAGAAATAAGTTTTGGATAGTTTGGTATGCCGAAATCAAGTTTATTCGCTTACAGGGACAAAATTCGACAAACTGCGATAGTATGTCAATTTGTACTGTAACAGACTTTCCGGAACATGGCCATAAGTTAAACACACCCTAAATATCCTTTACATAGCTTAGAAATAGGCTTTGAGGTGTTCGGTGTGCTAAAATAAACTTTATGCTCATTCAGGGACTAAAAGCGTCAAAAAGTGCATAAGTTTGCATTTTCGCGCATATTTTACGTTTTGAATACTTCCGGACATCCAAAAATTTATGTAAGCCTTAAAATATTATGTTTTAGTGTTTGGCTTGTCAAAAATCCATTCGTCGCGCAATTTGGACCGTTTTTGCGTCCGTTACGACTTCCGTCGTAATTAACCGAACAACGCAATCATACAACCAAACGAACCGACATCCGGGTTATTTTTGAGCACATTTTATGTTCCCTATACTTTAACTTCACTTTAGAGCATTAAAATGGGATTAACGGGGCTTAAACGTGCCAAAACGCATCAAAAACCAAGTTCGGAGTCACAGGGGCCTGTTCTGCCATTTTGTGAAAAGTTTCTGCCAGCACCAGAGGTCCTTACGGACCGTAAGGGACCTCATATGGTCCGTAAGCCACCTTCAGACCAGCAGAATGCAGAAACATTGAACCTGGTCCTTTCCACTTGTTCCCATGGTTTTTAACCCCTGATTTTCATTCTATGGATTGGTATTTCATTACCCATTGTATTTAAAACCTTGTGCCCACTTGTATGGCCAAGATTTGTGCCCTCTTTTCCAAGAAATGATCCTAACGGTTCTTATTTATCTGTAAATACCCACCTTGTCTTGCTCATTCCCTCACATTTGATCTGAGTTTTTCTCTAAGTGGTTGTGTTTTACACTTCATACCTGAGATTACTTCGAATCGAACCTTGCGGGGACCTTCTGTAAGTTTTCTTTCGCGTTTATCGTTCGTTTTAGCGTTAAAGTCAAACTGCGTTTGACTTTCTGCATTGACCAGTTTATGGTCAACGCAAAGTTCGTTTGAACTTCATAACGTGAGCGTAATCACAATGGTTATAGTCCCTAGTGACTATACTTACTGATTACCACGTTATCTAGGCTCAGTGACGAGTCGTAGTTTCGGCCAAAATGCGTTTCCAAGCGTATTTTGTAACCAAACTACTCTAGGGTATCAAAACCGTTTGTTTTGATACCAAACCTATTTTCTAACTTTACTAAACATGTTCTAGCATGTTTAGCTCGTCGCCTTTAGAATTGTGCTTGTTTAGGGTCGTAAAGGTAAGCGATCTAATCAATCGCTTATACTTTCGAACCCGACCCATTTGGTCGATCATTAGGATCCGACCAAACACTTTAGGTGACCATAGTTGTATAGGGAATAACCTTCCGAGGTTATACCTTATGGTCACGTCGCTTAAGTAGTTGTATGATGAGTAGTTCTTATGCCTTAGGTAAATTACCAAAATGCCATTTTTGCGCTAAAATTCATTTTAAGCCTATGTAACATAACTTTTGACATATAAACTGTTTTGGCAACCATATTAAACATGTTAAGGCATATCTTGCTTGTCATAAGACTAGTTAGGCATTCCGAACGCGTTTTACGCGAACAACGCGTTAAAGTAGCATAAGCTACCTAAACGGGTCGTAATGGGTCGTAAGCACTTAGGATAGGTTTCGTTTTAGTACGTAGGCTTTGTTAAACCATATTACATAAGTTCCCATACTTGTTTGGTTTACGAACCCTCGTACTACCCGATCCCCCGATAGGTCCGTTTATTAATATAAATACCTATATAGGTGCCGTTTGATTCCGTGATCTTCTAGCTTTGCTTGGTGGTTATCCTAGGACTTCTAAGCAATCTCAAGTGAGTACATAGTCCTCTCTTTTACTGTTTTTCAAACATTTTGGGGTGAAACACATGTGCCTACTTGTTACTTTCATGCTTTTCATAATTTCATATCATATACTTGCTATGTTCATTAGTACACTAGTAGTACATGATTTCCTTATGTTTTTGCTATGTATGCCCATTGTGTGTATACTTAGTACATCGTTTTACATAACATTTCATGCTATGTATGTTCATCATACTTAGTACATTTTACATCACATGCTATGTATGCCCATTGTGTGCATACTTAGTACATCGTTTTACAAGACATCTTATACTTGGTATCATGCTATGTATGTCCATCCGTCGCATACTTAGTACATTGTTTGTGCATTCTTACTTATGGTTTGGTTATTACATATTTCACTTGCCATACATGACATTTTGTTTACACATTACTTGATTGACATTTGACAACGGTTTAGACATGGGCAATTTACAATGGTGGTTTATGTGGGTAAGTGATTTGAGTAACGAGACGTGTGTAATGTGATACAAGCATGGTGGATACGCCGCTGGTACTTCCTATATATAAGTGCTTGTATTATATTACATGGCGTAGCGTTATTTAAATCATTCATTTGGATTTATACATTTTTACACAAAAAACATATTTTTCACAAGACATTGTTTTACAAAACAGTTTGTTTTATACAAACTCGTTTTTACTTGGTTATTCATTTAACCTTACGTCATTCTTTTAACTATACATATCTATCATCGATTTTCAAACGTTTTATAAAAGCAAACACTTAAACTGGATTCATGACAAGTTTTTGGTTAAACATTTTCTTAAACCTAAGTCATGGATCCTATTTTTCATAAAACCTATGTACTCGCCGGCATTTTTATGCTGACGTATTTTCACATGTGTTTCAGGTACAATTGTTGATGATATTTGATGATGATATTGATGCATGCTCACATAGGATTGGACGAGGCCTTAGTGACATTAAAAGATGCAAGACTAGTTAATTTTTGTTATGTTTCTTTATTGTTAAGACATTGTAACTCATTTAATTCAATAAAACGAAATTTGTTTAATCCATGGTTGTGAAACAATGATTCTGTTACAACACTCCCCGACGTTTCCGCCACGTTTTGTTGTTTTACGTGGTCGGGGTGTGACACCGCATACATCTTTTCACTTTTTGTCAACTTTAGTCCCTCAAAGTCAACTTTTTACACATTTAAGGTTTAGGACACGTGTCTTCACATCATTGGACACGATTTTACGAGGTGTTACAATTTGATAGGTTAGGGCACATCTTTGCAAGCTCATGAGAATGTTTCATGTAAGCTTCATGTCACACCCCAACCGATGGCGGAAACATCGGAGTGAGACGAACACTTGATTGTTCGTAACATCATAACACTAATTGTGACAATATATGATTAATCAAAATTTCATAAATACTAATTGTCATACACCATTCAACAAACGAACACTTGATCAAATTGTAGCCACAGGAAACATAAAGCATAAATAATTGTATATAATTTAGGCGTCTATCTAGTCCACCCTAAACTTGTTTCCTTCGCTCATCTCCTATCAACCTACAACATGTATTAAAATATGATCAACAAATATATTGGCGAGTATACAAGTTTGAATACATAGCATAATATGAAAATGTTTTAACTGTACTCATATCCAACATGATAAATGTATATAAGTTACTAACATTCTGTACGAGTGTAAGCTATATGTCAAACCAGAGTTTAACGCAATCGTGTTTACCCATCATCGTCGAAACAGAGGGGGTGTACTATGCTTTACTTCACAATACCACAAGTATACGGGCGGGGCGTTAATCCTATGGCGCTATAATTGTTAAGGTAGGCTTGCAAAGTTAATGAGCATATAGACACAATGTAAACATAGCATATGAGTTTAACAAGTATAACAAATTTCATGTTTAATGGTGGATAGAGTGTGATTGGTAAACATGTTCAATAGTGTTGAGTGTTTTTTATAAGTGTATATCTTGCACCCAAAGTGATTAAAATGAAAAAGGGATCGAGTATACTCACAGTTTTGCGTAGAGTTCCAGGAAAACCGGGAGCGGGTTGTTGAAGGTTGGAACACCAAATTCACCCTGAAATGGGTAAACAGAGGTGTAAGTATCCTGATGTGAAAGAGGTTCGGGTCAGATTGTAAAATACGAGAAAAGTACGGAACAAAACGAGTAACAGAACCTTTCAGACGATAGGGCCTTTCGTACGAAAGGGCAATGGCCTTTCGTACGAAAGGGCAATGGCCTTTCGTGCGAATTGGTGTTTCCTTACGGGCAATTGGTCTATTTTAAAACGCGTAAAACTTGATGGTAAACTGATTTGAACATAAATAGTAGAGTAGTTGTTAAACTAATTAAAAACAAAAGTAAAATGGCCAAACAGCTAAGTAAGGACAACCCAGGTGTGCCAACACGACATGGAAAGAGTGAACTAAGTGTCGGAGGCTGGATAGGGTTAACTTACTTTGTGACTAGCAAACTGTTTGGGTTCATCACTGATGAACTGATATAAAACAGAAGTGAAATCGAAAATGAAATAATTCACAACAGTCCCTTTCGTGCGAAAGGGTACACCCTATCGCGCGAAAGGGTACACCCTATCGCGCGAAAGGGATCTCCTTTCGGGCGACTGGTGATTGTTATGACGAAAACAAATGTTACATCTGTCCGGAACAGATCAATACTTGGTGGAAATTAACCCTAATGCAAACATTTAACTATGAAATGAGTTTAGGGTCTGATGGGTTCCAGATTCCATCAAGATCGTATATAAATTAAGACAAAATACATGATGAAGTTGTAAGATGTTTAAAGTTTATAAATCTTGATCTTGAATCTCATATGGTGATGCTCCAACAGCAGTTTGCCCAAGCAAACTAGTGGAAACCATCCCTGAGATGGGTTGAATCAAGAAATTTTGCAAGAAAAGTTTAGGTATTAGAATCAAAATGCATGAAATATGTTAAAGAAATAAAAGAGATGAAAGAAAGCATACAAAAATGCTTCTGATTGTAGAGAGGGAGTTCAGAGCATTCTGGAGAGTGTAAGGTGAAATGAGCAAGTAAAAGAGTGGAGTAGTACACCTATTTATTGGTGTAGGGTGGAATTAGGGCAACAAACGAGTTCGGATGAGAGGGGATTTTGGGGCAACAAGCCTAGTCGCTCGAGAGGGGTCCTCTCGTGCGAAAGGGTCTTTCCCTTTCTTTCGAGATTTAAGTTCGATTATGTTACGTGTTTTTACTGGTTTTTACGTGTATTGGACATAAATGTGTATTGTGCAATTATGAAACATGTATAATAGTGTTTAAAATGTCGACTGTGAGTATAAATATGCAAACATGTCTAACATAAATAACATGAATATGAATAAAATACTTGTGTTTTCATTATGATCAATTGTCTTGGATTACAAAATGAAACGAGATAGAATACGCCATGAGTGCAAGTGTCTAAAAATAGAATGAACAACAATACTTGATAAATCGGGAAAGTACAAATGTGCGAAGCATTACAGTCTCCCCTACATTAGGAGATTTCGTCCTCGAAATCTATTCAAGAGGAAGGTTGAACAAAGAGATGTGGATGCTTGGTATTCATCTTGCTCTCGAGTTCCCAAGTGAATTCGGCACCACGTTTTCCTTCCCATCGAACCTTGATGGAGAGTGCGAAACCCGAGTGTTAATGTGCTTATCTTGTGTGATTTATCGCCGTTTACGTGATTATACGTTTGGAATATGTGCACCACGAAAGTTTGTGGTTTTGCAGGTTAATCGCGTAATTCGGTGAATTTAAAGTGCTTAAAGATGATGCGGAACATCCGTGAATGATAAACATAGCTAAAGGTGTTAGTCAGAAGTTGTTTCGGGGTAGAAAATAGATTGGAATCGAAAGGTGTTAGTCGGAAGTATAACGTAAGTTACGGTGTAGTTCTGTATGCTACGGATTGGATTATTTAATATGAACAGAAACATTGAACAGTAGGCTACGGTTCACATGCGTAACCTACGGCAGAACAACTTTTGGAGAGATCACTAACTCACGTGAAGGAGGGATTAGTTTTGGCGGCTGACATTAGGGTATCATCATCATCATTACTCTCAAAGCAAATAGTCAACAACAACATCATCTCATGCAAACTGGATGCGGAGACTTGTGTGGACTATTAGAAAAAGAGAGCATACATCATCAGCAATACATGTGGAAGTCATCATGAGGAGAATATTATAATTGTCATTTAACTCATGTGGACTCATTGGTGAACGGTTTTTGGATAATACAAATGACATAGGAACACCATAGTGGGCCGCACATGAGACATCAATTGGATGCAGCCCATACGAAGTCAACAGCAACATCATCATTATCTTGGACTTTGGAGGTGACAAAAGGTTTGGGCTTTCAATTAACAAAATAATCAACAGATCTTGTACGGAGACTAGGTGGACTTTTGGGGGCTGCTAGTTGGACTTCATTGGGCCGCCACACAAAGGAGGGGACATCATCAATCTTGACGGCACATGTGGGACTATCTTGGCAGCCACACACGAAAAAGAGGGACGAAACATTGGAGACTTTGGATTGGGCCAAAAAACCTCACGCAGCACAAGAAGACAAGAGGATAAAAACATCATCTCGACGACAGAGGGTTTCAACGATGGTTCGACTGTGTGAATATCATCCCACCAACATGAGCGGCTAGTCTCTTAGTGGTTTCCTCCGGATAGAGGGTTTTGTAAGTTGGATAATTTTATGTGTTTGTGACAATCGTATAACTCGGTGATCTAAGCATTCGATGCTTTTCACCTTGATTTGATTTATTGATTGTAGACAATTGCATTTATTTAAACCTTAATTTCTAAGCATTCAGTTCCCGAGAGTTCTAGTAATTGGGATATATTTGACATGGGGTTAGGGTTTCTAATTGTAATTGATAATCATTCGATAACCTCCCGTTATGTATTGACCGGAGTACTTAGTCGTTGGTTATCACAATTGATGAATTAGGTTAAACACTTATGTCTATGTGAGTGTTTCGATTAAACACATAATTGAATCTAGCTATAAAACCTGAAATCTGGAGAAACCATTGTTCTTTCTATAGATTTAAATCTCACATTTAGTTTCTAATTTTTAGTTAATCCACAAATCAAACAATCATCAGTTTATTTTTTTTCTAGTTGTTAATAAATACTTAACATTACACACTTGTTTTGGTCAAAAATCACACAAGGATAATGCAACCAAACTTTATGTAAACGGGGAATGATGCTTGGTATGATGAACAAAGTGAAGGATCACTTAAATGTAATATACGCAAGTGACACAAGGATTTATACGAGGAAAAAGCCCTTGATCAATGAATGATCTCCGGCATAAAAAACCTCGGGTGATGGCAACTACCGATCACCAAGCTTCAATATAACAAACAATATTTTTACAACTTCGGATGGTAACGAGCTAAGTACAAGGATCACTATAGTATCGTGTGTCAAAGCGTGTGAGAAATGTGTTGTGTCTTCCGAATGTTGAAGAGTGCTACTTATACAAGTGTGTGTGGTCATATTTTAGGTAAATAACCTAACTATTAGCTCGTTACCCCTTCAAGAATAGAAGTAAATTTAGCCTAAATTATCGCCCTTAAATTGTGCTGAGTTTCCATATTGTCCACAACGTCCATCTTTGATTATGCATATGCCAAAGTAGCGTGACAGGTTCCTTGTTTACGTTGCTAAGACCAAGTCCAACTCGTAATTCCTGCAAAACAACATATAATCCAAAGAGAACAATCGTTAGTGTGAGGATCCCTAGGTTGCTCCGTGATCCTGATCCTGGAACTCTTCTGAGGATCACTATCTGCCAAAGAAACAAGGATCACTGGTTAGGATCACGTGAAAGGATCACATGTAAGGATCATAAGTCATAAAAATCCAGCCCTAACAATTCCCCCCAAAATATAAGGAGTAATATTGTAAATAAACGAGTTGTATTTTGTTGATCTTATCCGCAACAAACTAACGGATAACTAGCCGTTGGAGACGGACTAGCCGTTGCAAACCTGACGTCACTGAAGTGACTCTCCTGCAAATCATCATTATAAATAGAATTAGGGATGGGATCGTTTGCATTTAAATTCGAGAACTCTTCCCTTTATAACCGCGATCAGAGAATTGAACAGGTATTCCCCTTCTCCTTCTACCTTGCTTGCTCTGTTTTTCTTTTTCTTTCTATCGTCTTGAAAAGATGTTGCTCCGGAACTCCCCGCACAAGGATCCTAAGAAGATCAGTCCCTTGAAGGGTCAAGGGATCATCAAGGATTCTCCCACTGAGAGGTGTTGTTTTACCGACTCTCAGATCGACAAAATTCGTCATTGCTTTCCGGCGAACACCCTTTTCGAATCTTTTACCCCCATTGCTTTGAGTGATTTTATTTCTGATACTTGGGTAGCTTTCCCGGTTACTCCGTTCTTGATAGGATATTCGTATCCTTTCCCGCAGTTCACTCAATCCTTTTTCTCTCTTACCGGCATCTGCTATATCCAGGCTATGCCCATGATCTGGAGGGTGTTATACACCCTTGAGAGGATTATTGAACAAGAGGGGATAGACCTTGGTATGGCGGAGCTGGCTGAGATGTATGATCTTACCACTTTCGGATCCCATCGCTATTTGTTTAAGCGAAAAGCTGGGGAGGATCACCCTGTCTTCAAAGTTACCAAGAACGATATGAACTGGAAGCGACGGTTCTTTTTTGTTAGGAGAGATACCATCCCTGATGCGAAGGATCTGCCCAAAGAGTGGGCTACTCATGGTAGGATAGAGGATCCTGGAAGGATCATCATAAGACCTGTTCCTTAGGATGAGGATCACTGATATTTTCTTGTTTATTGTGCAGCTATCTCCATCTCTCGTCTGAAGTTGACACCTGCTGCAAAAGAGAGACTTTTGGCCTTCAAGAAGCTTGATCCGGAGACAAGAACTTTCCAGGTTGCTACCCAAGATTCCCAAGAAGTATCCTCTGCCTCTGTCACAATGTCAAGTAAGTATCCTCATTTAGAAAGTAATTCGATGAAGGATTTTCAAGTTTAATTAGAACACTTATCTTATTTTGGTTGTGTAGGTGCTGGAAAATCTTCTAAGTCTGCCTCAAAGTTTGGCATTGATGATCTTGCTAATGTCAAATCTGCAAGGAAGAAGACTCCTGCTGCTAGCCCAACTGCTTCAGCCCCTAAAGCACCTATTAGGGGTAAAGGAAAGAAGAGAAAGGCCTCTGAGGATTTACAAGGCCTGCCTCTGCTCCGCCAACAGTTTATGGACTACTTCAACGAGGTAAGGATCATTGCCCCTGTTTGTTATCCTGACAGTTTTGAGGATCACTTGTTTCTGACGTTATGCCTTGTTTTCCTTGCAGAAATTTGCTGAAATAGAGACTTATGTTGGCCACGTCGAGGATCAAGATCGCCAAATTGCTGACCTCCAACAGATGGGTGTGCTGAAGGATCTCAAGATTGCTGATCTTGAGAAGGAGCTCCGGGCTACCAAGGATGAAGCTACCAAAATGCTGATCAACTTTGATTATGAGAAGCATGATATCACCCAGGATGCCAAGGTCTCTGCTGCGATAACCATGTATAAGATCCAGCTGCAGATGGCTGCGGAGGCTCAGGATCCTGCCTTCGACAAGAGCACATGGGACGTGGAGGGCTGGAAGGCGAGGCTGGCAGAGTTGGAGGATGATGAGGAGGCTGAGGAGATCCCGATGCTTGAAGGTGGTGATGCTGGCAAGGATCAGGGTGGAGAGGCAAGTGGAGCTGGTGGTGATGGTGCAGCGAAGGTTTGAGCTGCAGGATTGGGCGATGAAGGAAACTTCTAGACGTAGCCGGAGCCAAATTTTTTTTGTGTTTGTTGATGTTTTTGAACAATTATGGTCTGTAACTTTGAACAATAGTTTTAGGATTAAGGATCCAGGATCCTTCAGACAATAGGTAGGATTGCAAGTGGTGGAGGGATCCTCTGTTTGGGGGATGAAGCCATTGTGATCCTGCCGCCTTTTATTTACCTGCATGCTATGACCGCACAAACAATGGACACCCTTTGCCAACCCATGTGGACGGGCCACGTTTTGCTGGTAGAAACGTGGGTTGGCAATTTTGACAACTTTGAAGGGTTTCAAACCTTTGTTAATAAAATAACTCTAATCTTTTTGGCTTATCTCGTATTGTTGTCCTTTTAATTTCCAATTGTTTTGATACATGTTTGTTTGAGTAAGAAAAGTTAAGCAAATTATGTTTAAGAAATTTAGGATATGATCCTGGATCAAATATCCTATAATCGAAAATTTTCAAAGTAGTTTTAAGGATCATAGGTTCAGTTGTCAAGGTCTAAGGGTTATTCAAATGAATAATGAATGAAATTAAAAATAGTTAGGGATCATACCTGAGGATCCAAGTTAGGATCCTAACCTTTAATCAGGATAACCATAAGTAAAACTTTAATGGATAATAAGGATTAAGGATCCTTAATTGTTTAACTTCGAAAACCTGAAAAAATGGAATATAACTTGGGACTAAGCCAATATAAAAGATAAGTTAGTAACTGGGGACAAGCCCAAAGGATAACTGGGGACAAGACCGAAGGATAACTGGGGACAAGCCCGAAGGATAACTGGGGACAAGCCCAAGGATCGTATGTAAACTGGAGTATGGCCCTTACTGGCGACTATCCATACTTAGTGACATGAAAATGCCAAAACCTTAGCTAACGTGAAAACGTTAGAAACCTTAGGAACGAATGTATGGTACGTCTACCATTATACGTAGGATCCTAGGCATAGCCAGTACGATGAGGTTATCAGCCCCTGGAGTGGGTACTGGTCCCAAAGACATGAACTATACCAGGATCATCGTGCGCTACAGGCGAAAACTGGGGACAAGCCCAAGGATAACTGGGGTTGAACCCAAGGATCTGAGATGCTTTTGAACACTATCAATAATATGCTGAGGATACCTGGACTATCAGAACTCAAATTCTCGTGAGAGGAGGATGAAGGATACATGATCCTTATCCTTAGGTAAAAATAAGAAAATGGAATAGTTTAGGATTAGGATATTACCAGAGTAAGGATCATTGACATCATCGGGATCCTTCGAGGATGCTTTCAATGTAAGGATCATATGTGCCAGGAGGATCCTGTTCACATGAAATATTTCTTTAAGTGAACAGCATTCCAGGCTCTAGGTAACAAATTTCCTTCCATGGTTAGCAATCTATATGCCCCATTTCCTGCTTTAGCTTCAATCAAGTAAGGGCCTTCCCACTTTGGTGCTAATTTCCCGTCAGCAGGATTGATGGTATTTTGGAATGCTTTTCTCAATACCATATCCTCCACTTGGAATTTCCTTATCCTGACATTTTTGTTGTAAGCACCAGCCATTCTTTGTTGGTAGCTCGCCATCCTTATCCTAGCCAGATCCCTGATTTCCTCAATAGTATCCAAGTCCTGAGCCAAGTTTGCAGCATTTCCTTCAGGATCACGAGTACTTGTTCTAGCAGTTGGAACCACCATTTCTGTTGGGATCACTTCTTCTGCCCCAAACACTAAAGAGAAGGGTGTTTGACCAGTAGCATTCTTGGGAGTTGTCCTATCAGCCCAAAGCACATAAGGCAATTCCTCTGCCCATTTCCCCTTCTTGGATCCAAGTTTCTTCTTCAGATTATTGATGATGATCTTGTTGGATGATTCTGCTTGACCATTGGCTTGTGGGTGGACTGGTGCTGATGTTATCATCTTAATCCCCCAGCTGTCACAAAAGTTAGTAGTCCTGCTCCCAATAAATTGGGAACCATTATCACATACAATTTCAGAAGGAATGCCAAATCTAGTTATGATGTTTCTTTTAATAAAGGATATAACTTCCTTTTCTCTGACTTGGGCAAAAGCTTCAGCCTCTATCCATTTGGAGAAGTAGTCAGTCATAGCAAGCATGAATACTTTTCCACCAGGTGCCTTAGGGAGCTTGCCAACTATATCCATCCCCCATCTCATAAATGGCCAAGAGGATGGGATAGGATGTAGAAATTCAGCCGGCTGATGAAGGATATTGCTGTGTCTTTGACAAGGATCACACTTCTTAGCATACTCCACAGCATCCCTTTTTCATAGTTGGCCAGTAGTATCCTGTCCTTATGATCCTTGAGAACAATGCCCTGCACCCAGTGTGGTTTCCACAATCTCCTTCATGGAAGTCTTTTAACACTTCTTGAACTTCAGGATCCTCGATACATCTTAAATATGGTCCTGCAAGAGATCGCTTATATAGCACATTATTTAAGATTGTGAATTGAGATACCTTAATCCTGAAAGCCCTAGGATTTTCTCCCATAGGAATCTCCCCGTGTTGTAAGTATCTCATGATTGGTGAGATCCATGATCTTGAATAAGATTGAGTCTCCTCACTAAGGATCATTGCAGTATCCTCTTCTATTTCCATGGCCACCTGATTTTCAATAGCAGGAGCCAGGATATGGATGATGGGGATACTTATATCCTCTGGGATCTTCAAAGATGATCCTAGATTGGCCAATGCATCAGCTTCTGTATTTTCCTCCCTTGGTACCTGTGTTAAACTGAAAGAAACAAAGGAGAGTGCCAATTCTTTGACTATCTCTAAATATTTGGTTAGTTTTTCACCTTTCACAGCATAGGATCCATTAAAGTGATTAGTGATTAACAATGAATCCACGTATACCTCAAGATACCTGATCCCCATATGCTTAGCAATTTGTAAGCCAGCGATTAAGGCTTCATATTCAGCCTCATTATTAGTGGCTTGGAACTCACAAGCTATGGAATGGGGTATTATGTCCCCCTGTGGCGATTTAAGTAGTATACTGAGCCCCGTGCCTTTAACATTTGAGGATCCGTCAGTATATAGTATCCAAGGATCCTTGGTTTCATCCAGCTGCTGGACTTCCAATTCGGCTTCCTTTTGTAAATCACTACTGAAATCAGCCACAAAGTCTGCTAATGCTTGGGATTTGATGGCTGTTCTGGGTTCATATCTTATATCATGGGCACTAAGCTTTACTGCCCACTTAGCCATTCTTCCGGACATCTCTGGTTTCCTGAGGACATTCTTAATTGGGAAATTAGTTCTGACAACAATAACATGTGTTTCAAAATAATGTCTTAGTTTAGTAGATGCCATAATCAGTGCAAGAATAAGTTTTTCAAGGTGTGAATACCTGGATTCAGCATCAAGTAAACTCTTACTTATATAATAGACGGGATATTGTGTACCTTCATGATCCTTAACAAGGACTGCACTTACTGCTTTTGAGGATACCGCAAGGTATAAGGATAACACATCTCCTTTTTCTGGTTTCATCAATGCTGGTGCTGAGGACATGTATTCTTTTAGGGCTTGTAAAGCATTCTCATGCTTTTCAGTCCACTCGATTTTTTTATTCTTTCTTAGGATATCATAG
Source organism: Helianthus annuus (assembly GCF_002127325.2). NCBI lineage: Eukaryota > Viridiplantae > Streptophyta > Magnoliopsida > Asterales > Asteraceae > Helianthus > Helianthus annuus. Next base: position 156,168,542 of record NC_035449.2, on the reverse strand, counting down.
AATTCTTTACATCTTTCTGAGGATTTGGATATAAATCTGTTTAGAGCTGCTATCCTGCCTGTTAGCCTTTGCACATCCTTAGCGTTGGCAGGGGATTTGATATTCACCAAAGCTTTGGCTTGCTTCAATGCCCCTCTGGGTTACCATATATCCTAAGAATTTGCCTGCTTTAACACCAAAGTGACATTTTGAAGGATTAAGCTTCATGTTATAATTATCAAGGATATCAAATGCTTCCTCCAAGTCCCTTAGGTGATCCTCAGCTTTCTTGGATTTTACAACCATATCGTCTATGTATACTTCCATAGTTTGTCCAATTTGATCTTTGAACATCATGTTTACCAGTCTTTGATATGTTGCACCTGCATTTCTTAATCCAAAAGGCATAGCAATATAACAATATAAACCGGTTGGGGTCATAAAAGCTGTATCCTCTTGGTCAGATGGCTCCATCTGAATTTGTTGGAATCCAGATGATGCATCCATAAAGGTTAACAGTTCATGCCCCGCCGTTGCATCCACCATGGAGTCAATGTGGGGTAATGGGAAAGGATCCTTGGGACATGCCTTATTCAAATCAGTGAAATCGACACATACCCTCCACTTTCCGTTTTTCTTTTGAACAACGACCACATTGGCTAGCCATTTTGGATACTTTACCTCTCTAATCATACCTGCTCGAAGTAATCTTTCTACTTCTTCCTGGATAATGGCATTTCTTTCCGGTGCAAACTTCCTCCTTTTTTGATGGATTGGTTTGATTGACCTGTCAATGCCAAGTTTATGAGTGATAATATCCTTAGATATACCTGTCATATCCTCGTGTTTCCATGCAAAGGTAGACTTTCTTCTTTTGAGGAAGGATACTATGTCTTCTTTCATCTGGCCAAGGATCCCTGATCTGATATAGATTTTTGATTCAGGATCATTAGGATCCAAAAGGATTTCGTCCACATCCTGTTCTCTCGCCTCCAAGACATTCCTTGGAGGATACTGTAATTGCTATTGCTCCCTTGGCTTCGAGGCTGGTTTCATTGACGAGGTGTAACAATCCTTAGCCTCCTGCTGATCACTGTCGATCTTGATTATTCCCCATGGGCTAGGGAGCTTCACACATTGATGGTAGGTGGATGGGACTGCCTTCATATCATGTATCCAGGGTCTGCCAAGGATAACATTACAACAAGACAAACAGTCAATAACACAAAATTTTTGATAATTATGTAATCCTTCCACATAAATTGGGAGTTTGATGTCCCCCAGGGTTTTCTTAGTTTCGCCACTGAATCCCACAAGTACGGAGGATCTTGGTGTGATATCTGATTCAGGGATACCCATCTTCTTCAGAACATCAAGCTGGATAATGTTTACTGAGCTTTCTCCGTCGATAAGGATCATGCGGACAAAGTGGTTAGAGATAAAGAGAGTGATGACTAGACTATCATGATGAGGATCCTGGATGTTAATTCTATCATCCTCATCGAAGGTTATAACTTTTCCTTCCGAGACACTTGATGTTCGAATAGGTCTTTCTCCGTTATCCATTTTAGCTTCCTTTGCATGCCTTTTAGCTGCCGAGAAGGATGTACCACATATGTCTGATCCTCCAGAAATAAAGTTGATTACTTGTGCATCTGCCGGAGGAGCTGGAGCTTTCTCAGGGATCCTCTCAGGATCCTGAGTCCTTTGCTTTTTTCTTCCCAACAACTCTTTTAGATGCCCCTTGCTTAGCAGATATCCAATTTCCTTTCTTAACGCGATGCATTCTTCGGTTAAATGCCCAAAATCCTCGTGGTATGCACACCACTTTTTTTGTCTTTAGTTTCAGTTGGTTTGTCGTTTTTTCTGGGCCATCTGGCTTTTTCTCCTAGATTCTGCATTGCAAGGATTAGTTCATGATTATCAACGGAAAAACAATATTCAGAAATCGGAGGATAATCCTCATCATCCTCTTCTTGGTCAACGGCATGCACGTTCTGGTTGTCATTCCTATTGTAAGATTTGAATCTGTTGCTTTTGAAAGAGGATCCTTGCTTTTCTTGTTTTGAGGATCCTACTTGTCTTTCCTGGATCCTTTTGTCATCCTCTAGCCGGATGAACCTGAGTGCACGAGTTCTTACTTCATCTAGGTTCCTGCATGGTGTCATAACAAGATCATCATAGAACAGTGAATCCCTAAGCAATCCCATTTTGAAGGCCTCAACAGCTGTGGCCATATCCAAGTTGGGAATGTCCAAGGATTCTTTACTGAATTTGGTTATATAATCCCTTAATGATTCATTATGACCCTGAGTTACCCTATATAAATCACTAGTCAATCTTTCAAATTTTCTACTACAAGAGAATTGATTATTGAATAAATTAACTAAATTAGCAAATGAGGTAATAGAGTAAGGGGGAAGACTTAGCAGCCATTTAAGAGCTGATCCAGTAAGAGTGGATCCAAATCCTTTGCATAGGCACGCTTCCTTTAATTTTTCTGGAATTGGATTGATCTCCATCCTCTCCCTGTATTGTGCTATGTGTTCCTCAGGATCCGTTGTACCATCATACAGCTTCATAGTAGGAATATGGAACCTTTTGGGTATCTCAGCATCACAAATTGGTGGTGCAAAACGAGATACCTTATGGCTTCCGTCTGCAATTTCCGGGATAGGTTTGACTACCCCTAGAACACTTGATATCATATCCTTCAATTTTTGTAGTTCTCTGGCCATAGCATGATTGATACCTGTATCCTGCACGAATCCATGGTTAGTGGTATAAGAATTATTAAAAGTGTTACCTCCCATCGGGTTCAAGTTAGGAACATTGGATGTGAATCCATGTTGCTGGGATTCTGGGATGATGGAGGGACCAGTGGAAGCAATGGTTTGCATTTGAATAAAATCTCCTTGATGGACATCTGGACTTCCTGTTTGCAAATTCTTCAAGGATCCTGGTATCTGAAGGGATCCCTAAATATGGGATGATCCTAGAACGAAGGAGGATCCTTGAACCTGGGATAATCCTGGAACGAAGGAGGATCCTTGAACCTGGGATAATCCTGGAACGAAGGGGGATCCTGAGTTCATGAAGGATCCCATATGCTGAGTATAGGATCCTGCCGGTTGGAAATATGATCCTGATGCCTGAGTCACTACTGCTGGGCCGAAATGCACTCCTCTTAATCCACCCATATGTTGAACGTCTGGGGCCTCTGATGGCTGTGAAGTAATCATCGGAGTATCAAAATTCAAAGATTTGGGCATCAGTGGGGAATGATCCTCTGTCGTTCTCTTTTGTCTTTTGAGATCTCCGATTTCTCTGAGGATCCTGTCATTAGTTTCATCCTGCTGCTGCATACGATCCCTCATCTGCAAAATCAAAGTAAATATATCACTAGTACTGGGAATAGAAGAAGTTAGAGCAGAAGATGATGGTTTAGAGGAGATAGGAGTTGGTCTCTTCTCAGCATTTTTCTGAGATCCAGCTGGTGGTGGAGGCAAAGGTGGAATGCCATTAGACGAATTGACTGCAGACATCGCTATGGAAGTATTCTTCAACGATGAAGCCATGCAACACTTCCGGAATGATCACCAACAGAAAAACTTTCTTATGAATGAAGCACCAATTGCCCCACGGTGGGCGCCAAACTGTTTTGGTCAAAAATCACACAAGGATAATGCAACCAAACTTTATGTAAACGGGGAATGATGCTTGGTATGATGAACAAAGTGAAGGATCACTTAAATGTAATATACGCAAGTGACACAAGGATTTATACGAGGAAAAAGCCCTTGATCAATGAATGATCTCCGGCATAAAAAACCTCAGGTGATGGCAACTACCGATCACCAAGCTTCAATATAACAAACAATATTTTTACAACTTCGGATGGTAACGAGCTAAGTACAAGGATCACTATAGTATCGTGTGTCATAGCGTGTGAGAAATGTGTTGTGTCTTCCGAATGTTGAAGAGTGCTACTTATACAAGTGTGTGTGGTCATATTTTAGGTAAATAACCTAACTACTAGCTCGTTACCCCTTCAAGAATAGAAGTAAATTTAGCCTAAATTATCGCCCTTAAATTGTGCTGAGTTTCTATATTGTCCACAACGTCCATCTTTGATTATGCATATGCCAAAGTAGCGTGACAGGTTCCTTGTTTACGTTGCTAAGACCAAGTCCAACTCGTAATTCCTGCAAAACAACATTTAATCCAAAGAGAACAATCGTTAGTGTGAGGATCCCTAGGTTGCTCCGTGATCCTGATCCTGGAACTCTTCTGAGGATCACTATCTGCCAAAGAAACAAGGATCACTGGTTAGGATCACGTGAAAGGATCACATGTAAGGATCATAAGTCATAAAAATCCAGCCCTAACAACACTTTCCACAATCCTCCTCTGGTTCAATATCCGACTTACTCTAGCTACTAGTTTATTTCGGTTTTTGCATGTCCATAACGACAGACATCAAAATGGCGCCGTTGCCGGGGAGGCGTGCGCAAAGTGTTTAGTGTTAAGTTTTAGTTTTAAAAAAAATTAAAAATAAAAATCCAAAAATAGTGTTAGTTTTGTTTTGTTCAGATTTATGCGTGGTGCTTGTGTTTCTGTGTTTGTGCAGGATGAAAGATCTTACATTATTTTGCGGCTCTTCTAGATGCATTTTGTGTAGGGAACCACTTCACCCGTGTATCGGTTGCCACGAGGCCCGATTTAGACTGGAAAGAGCGAAATTGGCAGAACCACCGATGCCTTGCTATGATAATCCTTCCCCTCCACCATATTTCTATGACTCTGATACAACAGTGGAGGATGATTATTACTCGGATGGATATGATCAGGACGAGGATGCTTATTATGAGCCAAGGACGGATGGACGATGTTTCTGTTGCGGTCATTATCATACTTCTTATGATGAGGATGTGTGCGCGGTGTATTTGGAAAATCCAGAGTATTGGAATAAAAAAATGATGGATGCATACATCTCAAAACCGTATCAGGGATACCGACAGTATCATCCCGAGGAATATTCTAAGCCTGAGGGTGTCTATACTTATCAAACCGAGGAGGAGAAAAAGATTGCTACGTTGGAAGCGAGTTTGTCCAAACTCGAACAATATTTATTAGCACCCAACCTTTCCGATGAAGATCGAATCAGCTGCCTAATTTCCAAGTGTCAGAAGTTAAAAATGAAGATAGAAATAGAAGAGTGTCTCTCACCATTACCTGTTGATATTAGAGATTATTCTCACATGGAGGAGGAGGTTGTGGAGGATAATACCACAACAATGAATCCTTTATCTGATGAAGAGTCACTAGTGAATCAGATGGTGTGTGAGGATGATGAGGCAGAGCAGTCTGATGAGATGGATGTGTGTACTGAACCTCTTCCCATATCAATCATTCCAATTAATAAGTGTGGGGAGGAGGGTTCGAGGAAAAATATGAGAAGGGTGAAACTACAAGACATCCAGGTATACCTCGTGAAGTGGATTAGCGAAACCCGCAAGTGCAGTCTGAACATGCCAATTATACTTACAAACCTATGGAGATGGCATGTAAATTTCCGGGCATTCGTTGGAAATGTTTTGGGTAAGTGTGCACTGAGACCACCGTAACGCATATCAGGTACAGTCTGGCTGAAGACCTTTAAACTTAGCGCTCTCGGGAGGCAGCCCGAGGATGTAGAGTATTGTAATTTGGTTTGGTTGTGTTTTGGTGTGTTTGTGTTTTGACAGGTTTCTACGTTCCATCTTCACGGATGCAATGAATCAAGTGTGGGGATGTTTGGCAACATCCCCGGTGAGATCTCAAAGAATCTATGAGGGGCGTATGTTCCGGTTAGATCGCAGCAGCTGTACCACTACAAACACTCACTTGTTTTCTGATCAGGTGCATGTGTTTATCTATCCTGTGTTTTATTTGTTTTTTTGTATTTGGTGGTGTGAAATCTTTGTGTTGGGAGTGGTTTCTTTATGTTGAGTCGTCTAGTTATTAGCCGTTCATGATTTGCGGGTGGTATCTCTCGAGTCTAGATTATAAATTGCACCATACATTGGGGACAATGTATTCCAAGTGTGGGGATGTGGTAACTCGAGAGAGGGTTGGTAGGATTGTTGATCTTAAATGCTTGAATTGGTTGAAATTGGTAAAAAATGAAAAATTTTGAAAATTTTGTTCTCAAGTATGCTTGAACTACATGAAAACCAACATTTTCAATCGCTAAAGAATTCCTACTGATATTAAACTAACTTAGATCCCTAGTCATGGTTGTCCCTTTAAGTTTCATGAGAGTATATCTGACAGTTGTTTTAGAGAAGAATTAAAAAGAGATGCCTAACTAGGGGTAACATGCTTTAGGAATTACACATGCTATATGTCGGTAACCCTTATTCCTTTTATTCGGTGAGATATTTGAGCCTACTAGATTTGTTAGTTGAATTGCAATACATCTTCATTTGCTGAGAGTAGGCCATATGTTGCTTTGTGTTAGAACTTGTGTGGTTTGATACGTGCCCAGACTGTGATTTAGCGTATACACATATATGATAAAGGCATTAGGATCCATTCATTGTGTTATATGTTGATTGTGATTTCACCCACCTTAGTTAACCATGTTAAGCCTTTCACCCTTTGTTTGTTACACCTCGTTTGACACGTTCAAATACAAACCATGAGTGGCAATTGTGTGTTAGATGTTTATTGAAAAAAAAAAGAAAAAAATTGAAAAGAAAAAAAGGAGAAAGAAAAAGAAAAAAAATCATTGTTATGTTCGTGTTGAATAAATGGGTCGAAAATAACCCATGTGTTAGTATTATTGCAAATAAGTTGTCATGGTTTGGTATATTCATTTGTGTTCGCTATAAAAAACCCAAAAATATATTCCTACCTTTACCCTTAACCCAAAACCCAAAAGTCCTTTTGATATGTGTTACGTTATTTGATACAGTGGAGGTATGATTGCTATACAAGCTTATGATTGCAAAGTAACGTATTTGGTTTTGAGTGAATTATATACTAGCACATTACACGCTAGTCTTGATTGAACCGAGAGGAGTGGTCATTGTGAGGGGCGTGTGGCATGTGTGTAGTAATATAAGCATTTTAGTTTTAGTTAGGCAAGTCTTAAGTTGTTTTAAATGTCAGATTGTAAATCTCGATTGTGTCAGTCTATGGGACGGGCATGCCTTGGGACCTTAAATTGTTAATTCGGTAAGGGATTTAATGGTGGTTTGTTAAAAAGGTGAGTAATGTTTGTAATGGTTGCTTAAGGAAATCAATGTTAAGTGTGGGGATGTGATGGAGAGTGCGAAACCCGAGTGTTAACGTGCTTATCTTGTGTGATTTATCGCCATTTACGTGATTAAACGTTTCGAATATGTGCACTACGAAAGTTTGTGGTTTTCCAGGTTAATCGCGTAATTCGGTGAATTTAAAGTGCTTAAAGATGATGCGGAACATCCGTGAATGATAAACATAGCTAAAGGTGTTAGTCGGAAGTTGTTTTGGGGTAGAAAATAGATTGAAATCGAAAGGTGTTAGTCGGAAGTATAACGTAAGTTACGGTGTAGTTCTGTATGCTACGGATTGGATTATTTAATATGAACAGAAACATTGAACCGTAGGCTACGGTTCACATGCGTAACCTACGGCAGAACAACTTTTGGAGAGATCACTAACTCACGTGAAGGAGGGATTGGTTTTGGCGGCTGACATTAGGGTATCATCATCATCATTACTCTCAAAGCAAATAGTCAACAACAACATCATCTCATGCAAACTGGATGCGCAGACTTGTGTGGACTATTAGAAAAAGAGAGCATACATCATCAGCAATACATGTGGAAGTCATCATGAGGAGAATATTATAATTGTCATTTAACTCATGTGGACTCATTGGCGAACGGTTTTTGGATAATACAAATGACATAGGAACACCATAGTGGGCCGCACATGAGACATCAATTGGATGCAGCCCATACGAAGTCAACAGCAACATCATCATTATCTTGGACTTTGGAGGTGACAAAAGGTTTGGGCTTTCAATTAACAAAATAATCAACAGATCTTGTACGGAGACTAGGTGGACTTTTGGGGGCTGCTAGTTGGACTTCATTGGGCCGCCACACAAAGGAGGGGACATCATCAATCTTGACGGCACATGTGGGACTATCTTGGCAGCCGCACACGAAAAAGAGGGACGCAACATTGGAGACTTTGGATTGGGCCAAAAAACCTCACGCAACACAAGAAGACAAGAGGATAAAAACATCATCTTGACGGCAGAGGGTTTCAACGATGGTTCGACTGTGTGAATATCATCCCACCAACATGAGCGGCTAGTCTCTTAGTGGTTCCTCCGGATAGAGGGTTTTGTAAGTTGGATAATTTTATGTGTTTGTGACAATCGTATAACTCGGTGATCTAAGCATTCGATGCTTTTCACCTTGATTTGATTTATTGATTGTAGACAATTGGGATAATCATTCGATAACCTCCCGTTATGTATTGACCGGAGTACTTAGTCGTTGGTTATCACAATTGATGAATTAGGTTAAACACTTATGTCTATGTGAGTGTTTCGATTAAACACATAATTGAATCTAGCTATAAAACCTGAAATCTGGAGGAACCATTGTTCTTTCTATTGATTTAAATCTCACATTTAGTTTGTAATTTTTAGTTAATCCACAAATCAAACAATCATCAGTTTATTTTTTTTATAGTTGTTAATAAATACTTAACATTACACACTTTCCACAATCCTCCTCTGGTTCGATATCCGACTTACTCTAGCTACTAGTTTATTTCGGTTTTTGCATGTCCATAACGACAGACATCAAACCTGGACTATGGGAATTCTACTGCGCTGTAGTTTTTTGGTTCACTGATCCATGATTTCGTTCGGTTTTTCCACAAAGTGAAGAGTCTCATTGATTTGCAAGTCATCGATAGGAACTTGAAGTCCTTCTTCAGCTAAACACTTCTTGAGATTTGAGACATGGAACGTTGGATGAATGTTGCTAAGTTCCTGAGGTAAGTCGAGTCGATATGCTACCTTGTCAATCCTCTCGAGTATCTTGCAAGGACCAACAAAGCGTGGAGAATGCTTTCCCTTTTTACCAAAATGAATAACTCATTTCCAAGGAGAGACCTTGAGGAGCACTTGATCTACCACATTGAATTCAAATGGCTTGCGTCTTCTATCTGTGTAGCTCTTTTGTCTGCTTCTAGACTTGAGGAGGTTGTCTTGGATTTGAAGGATCTTATCCGTTGTTTCTTAGATAAGCTCAGGACCAGTAATTTGGGCGTCGCCAATATCGTGCCAACAAATAGGAGATCGGCACTTGCGACCATATAATGCTTCAAAAGGAGCCATTTGAATACTGGAGTGGTAGCTGTTGTTGTACGAGAACTCGATCAAAGGTAAATGTACATCCCAATTACCACCAAAGTCGATAACACAAGAGCGAAGCATGTCCTCTAGGGTTTGGATAGTACGTTCAGTCTGTCCATCCGTTTGCGGATGAAAAGCCGTACTGAGATTCAAGTGAGTACGCATAACGGTTTGAAATGTTTGCCAAAGGTGAGAAGTGAAACGACCATCGCGGTCAGAAATGATGTTAATGGGTATGCCATAACGACGTATGACTTCATCCTTGTAGATTCTAGCTAGTTTCTCAACTTTGAAATCCTCACGAATGGGGAGGAAGTGAGCAGATTTGGTCAGACGGTCAATGATCAGCCAAATCCTATCTTGACCAGAAGGAGTGTGAGGAAGTTTGGTTATGAAGTCCATAGCAATGCTATCCTACTTCCAAACTGGGATTTCTAGTTGTTCAAGTAAACCAGAAGGACGCTGATGTTCGGCCTTGACTTTCGAGCAAGTGAGGCATTTTAAAACAAAGGTGGCAATGTCTTTCTTCATACCAGTCCACCAATAGAACGTATGAAGATCGTGGTACATCTTATCAGCACCAGAATGAATAGAGTATCGTGATTTGTGCGCCTTCTTCATTATGAGTTCACAAAGTTCATCACGATTTGGCACCCAAACGCGATCGAGGTAGTATTGGATTCCATCAGATTTCGTCATGCATTGGTTTTCAGCACCACACTTCATCTCGTTATAGATGTTTGCTTCGTTAAAAGAAGTAAACTGAGCTTCACGAATGCGAGTATGAAGATCGCTGGTGATTTAAGAACAACGAATGCTGCTAACATGAGATTTGCAACTGAGTGCGTCGACCACAACATTCGCTTTGGGGTGGTAACGAATATCATTGTCGTAGTCGTTAAGCAATTCTACCCAATGACGTTGACACATGTTTAGCTCTTTTTGGTTAAAGATATGTTGTAGGTAGTATAGGTAGTATCGCCAAATCTTTAACGCAAAAACATTTTGTACCATATAGGTAGTATCGCTAAATCTTTAACGCAAAAACAACTGCGCCAAGTTCGAGATTGTGAGCAGTATAATTCTTCATGTATTTTCAGCTGCCTCTATGTATACGCGATAACCATGTCTCGTTGCTTGAGAACGCAACCAAGACCTCAGTTTGATGCATCGCAATATACAACGAAGTCGTCGTTTCCGTCAGGAAGGGCGAGAACAGGAGCATTGCAAAGCAAGTCCTTAAGCATTTGAAAAGATTCCTCTTGTTCAGGACCCCAAACAAAAGGTTTCTCTTTCTAAGTCAACAACGTGAGGGGAACGGCGATTTTCAAAAAAATTGAGATGAATCGACGGTAGTAACCCGTCAATCCTAGAAAAGAACGGATTCCTGACGGAGATTTAGGCGCGATCCAATTCTTCACTGCTTCAATCTTCGAGGAGTCAACATGAATTCCTTTTTCACTCATGACGTGTCCAAGGAATTGAACTTTTTTTATCCAAAACTCACACTTGGAAAACTTTGCGTACAGTCGTTCGCTACGTAGGAGTTCAAGAATCAAGTGCAAATGACGTTCGTGCTCTGCTTGATTTTTCGAATAAATGAGGATGTCATCGATGAACACGTTCAAGAAACGGTCCAATACACACGCGGTTCATTAGATCCATGAAGACTGCAAGTGCATTGGTCAAGCCAAAGGGCATAACCACAAACTAGTAGTGACGATATCGAGTGCGAAATGCAGTTTTAGGGATGTCTTCTTCGAGAACAAGAAGTTGATGATAGCCTGAACGAAGATCGATCTTAGAAAAGTACGTTGCGCCTTGGAGTTGGTGAAAAAGATCATCAATGCGAGGAAGAGGGTAACGGTTCTTGAGAGTGAGTTTGTTAAGCTCACGATAATTGATACACATGTGGAACGCACCATCCTTCTTTTTGACGAAAAGCACCGGCGCGCCCCAAGGAAAAGTACTTGGGCGTATGAAACCTTTATCAAGCAATGTTGGTGCATCCGTCTGTCGACTACGTCTTGGATCGAGTCTTGTAGTGTATAGGATAGAACAGGGCACAACAATCAAGAATCTTGTATTAGATAGGGTTTCGCTCATGTGTCATCATCTTGATTTCGCTCATGTGTCAAAGCATGATTTCGCTCATATGTCAGTCTTGGGGTTTCGCTTGTATAGTCAGTGTATGAAAGAGCGAAATCTGTTCACCTATATATAGGTTGTAAGAGCGAAATCACAGTCAGAGTTGTAGGTGTTGTCTTCCGGTAAGCCACGAAGTGCTGCCAAAGTGTTGTCAGAGCTTGTAATCGCATCCGTGATCAATACAACAACAGTTTAAAGTGAATACAGCTGTAATCGCACCAAAGCATTAGTTTCTGCCTCTTGTTTTGGATAGGAATTCTTCTGATCGACTCAATCAGGGCCGAAAACGATCCTTCAAGTGGTATCAAAGCTCAGGAGGAAGAGTTCTTGTCATTTCAGCTGCATATTCTGATTTTCTACACTTTCTTTGACATTTTTGAAAATTTTTCACGGTAAAACCAGCTCAAATTCACACACAGCACTCGTGATCATGCATTAAAAAATCCTTGAAAGTTTCAAAGCTAAAATCGACCTAAAACTTTGTATTTTGAGGTTTCGCTTTTAAGGACTCGTGAAAATGATGATGTCATCAACTGATTTCGCTCATAGTTCACTCTTGATTTCGCTCATACGGTCATCTTTCGTCTGATTTCGCTCCAAGGGTTCAAGGACTGATTTCGTTTTTGTGGTAACTCAGTGATTTCGCTTTTAGTGACAACTTGAGATTTCGCTTTTAGTGACAACTTGAGATTTCGCTTATTGTGACAACTCAGGGTTTCGCTTATTTGACAACTCAGGGTTTCGCTTTTTGTGACATTTAGGGTTTCGCTCCAAGGAACAAGTTTGATTTCGCCTTTGTAGAACTTTGGGATTTCGCTCCAAGGATCAATTCTGCCTAAGCTTGGAAATTTTTTGAACTTGTGAACTTTGAACAATGGATAACGAGTTCTATAACGCTTTTGCTAGTCCGATTACAATCACACAGAATGCTTTACTTGAAAACGAAACCGGGACATCTCAAAAACCGCCTAAGCTCATGGATATTGATGATTACAATGCATGGCCTGAACGGTTTGGAAACTGGGTTGAGGCTTATCATTTGGATGCGTGGGAACACACTGAAGAACCATATGTTAGGCCCACAAGAAATAATGCTCAGTTAACAATCAGAGAAATGAGTACTAAGGATAAAAAGAAATATAGGGATGAGAAACTGATGGTGAGTCTGCTTCAGCAAGCGATAAAAGAAGATATTTCGATACTTCTTCAACATGATGGAACTGCTTATTCAATTTGGACAGAATTGGAAGCAAAATTTGTTGGAAGTGATGATATGCTCAAAAACAAAATGTCTCTCATGAAGAAAGAGTTTGATTTGTTTCGGGGATTAAAATCTGAAAACACCAAGCAAATTATAGAAAGATATTGTAACTTGGTGAGAAATATGTCGAAACTTGGTATTAAAAAGGATACTGATGAATTGATTGAAAAACTTGCAGATGCGCTACCACATGAAACATGGGGAACATTTCTGATGATGCTGAGATCCAACAGAAAGGATTATAAAAATTTGACACTGGGAGATTTCATCAAACACCTGGAAGCTCAAGAGATGGAGCAGAGGAAGATTGTCAGGATGAAGAACTATGATGGAGAACAGGATATCAGCTTGTATTACAAAGGTGGTGTCAACGAAAAGTCAAATTTTTCTCCAAAAGTCGAAACTTCTTACAGTGCAAAAGATTCTTCTGAAAAGAAATCATCCCAGGGATCAAGCAGCACAAGATTTTCATCATTCGATCCAAACATTTCAGTAACAAAGAATGGAAGAAAACTTTAGTGCAATCAAATGTCTTTATTGGGAATGATTTTAGAACCATATAGTAGTTTTGTGGCCGGAAAGATCGGTAATCCAATGCTCACGAAAGAGGATTACGATCAAATAGATGCTGAGGAAATGGAATTGATGGACATTAAATGGTGCATGGCTAGTGTGTTGAGACGAGCTGAGAAGTTTAAACAAATTACGGGAAGAGATGATTTCCGTGATGAAAATGTTTCAACTTTAGGCTTTGATAAATATAAAGTTACATGTTTTCGTTGCAGGGAAAAGGGGCATTTCAAGAGGGAGTGCAAAAATCGTGAAGCTAGTGGAGCCCAGAATCCTTTTGGAAACAACGATTATCACAAAAAGGCGATTTATCATCAAGTCACACCACCAGCACCGCATCAGGCACAAACTGCACACGGGAGAGATGTGATTGAAGGTTCAAAAAGAGCATGTCTAGTTAATCAGGGCAAATATGATAATTTTAGCTGGGATAAGTATCTTCCAACAAACAGCAAAGTGTGTTTGGCAGAACAAGATGATGAAAAATTGGCTGAAGGTTTCTGTTGGGACAATTTTTGCCCAGATCAAGAACTTATGGCCAAAGAGATATCTAAAAACACTTCAAATGTTAACGCTTTCATTGCAAATGCCTACGATTTGAAATGTGCCGAAAAGTGAAGAAAAGTAATGGAAGCTGCTGAAGCAAGACGGAGAAAGCTTGAAGAAGAAGAAGAAGAGGAAGAGAGATTAAAAGCTGAAGCTGAAGCCGAGAAAAAGAGAAGAGCTGAACTTTTACGATCAAACAGAACAGTCAAGGATGTTCCTGAATTTGAAGTCAAAGTTGATACAGAACTTGTTAAAGCTCCTGAAAAGTGCATGAACTGTGATTCTTTAATCAAGCAGAACAATGAGTTGCTGCATAACATAAACAGATTGAAAGAATCCTATGATACAATGAACAGAGAAATCAACAAGTATACTGATTCAAATGGTGAACAAGCTGTGGCAATGAATACACTGAAGAGAGCTTACATAGGACAGCTTGATAATGTCAATTTTCACATAAAGAAGTGTGCTGAGCTGGAATTAAAGCTGGAAACACAAAGAATCAAAACTGAAAGAGTCAACAAGTTATTAGAAAGTTACTCATGTTCTACTTTTTTTGTTGACAGGATTTATCCGGTTGTGGAGAATTTGAAGACTTTTGAAGAAGTAAAGACTTCAGAAGAAAAGAAATCTATGATAGAAGGCGAAGATAAAGTGAAGATTTCTGGTAAGAAACCAAGTGTGGTCTACAATAGATGTCCGCCCCCGGTCGAAAATGGATATTAAAGGGTCGAAAAGGCAATAAACTTACAATGAGAGTCTGGGCCGTCGGATAACTTGCCAGAAAATATTGATGTCACATACACGTCATCCGACAATGATCATGAGTCAAAGTTGATAAAAAGTGTGGTCGATCAGGTGTTAGATAAAGATGACATAGAGGAGTCAAAACCGGAGTCCAAATCCAAGTCAAAGTCTGAGTCCGATAAGTCAAAGTCAACAGTCATAAAGGACAAACGGGTTTATGATAAAGAGTTTCTGTTATCAAAATCTAATTTGAATGATGAATCATTCAAAGTGGCATATACTTTGAAAGATTCTGACAAATTATATTCCGATGAAGCTTTTCCAATAAGAAGTGTCAGAGTTGAAATGATTCAAAAGGTTTTCAAAATTACAGAAATTAATATTTCTAAAATAAAAGATTTAAATCTTATTGGAAAACCTAAACAATACACTTCAAGAGAACAACAAAGAATTAATAAGAAAATGGGTTACAATTGTGGTTACAGTTTCCAAAAGAAACCAAACCATAATCGTAATTTCAAAAAGAAAGGATTAGGATTTAATCAACCGAAAAACTATAAAAATGAAAAAATTTATAAACCAAAAATTGTGTTTGTTTCAGGGAAAACGACAGAGACTGAGAAAGAACAAGCATTCAGAAAGCAGACGAATCAGGAATTCCTTGCCAAGAAGCAAGAAGAACTAAAGAAGAATGCTGTTCCAAAGAAGATTGAAAAGAGAACATGTTTTCAGTGTAAAACTGTTGGTCATGTTGCTAAGGATTGTCCGAAGACATTCAAACCAAAACAGGAAGTCTCTGGTAAACTGAAAGAGAAAGTGGTCGAGAAAACTGAACTTTCAACCCGAAAGTTTACAGGCTTTGAAATTTCAACTTTTGAAAAAGGAGAATGTTCAAAGAATGTCTTAAAAAGAAAAGAAGATTTGAAAATCAAAAATGGGTTGTGAAAGGTTCAGGTAATAGTTCTGGTGATGAATCTGATTCCACAAAATCAGAGGAGCCACGTGTTGAGAAAAAGGTTGAAAAATTAGTTCCAACCATGAACGATGAAAATTTTCCACCTTTACGTGCTGAAAATTTTATGAAAAAAGTTGGAAAAACAGAAATTTCAAATCAATTTTATTCTGACAAGAAAAAATTTGATGTTGAAAAGACTTTCAACGGAAATGTGAAACGTATCTTTGGACAAATGGTCAATGGTAAGGCCAAAAATGTCAAAGAATTTTATGCTTCTAAAAGATGTGTTCACAAGTCTGTTGAAAGAAAAGATGATGATGAGAGTGTTACACCCAAGGAAGGTCAGGCTTGGGTGGATATATTTTTCAAAGAGTAAAAACCTGACTTGCCGGAGCTCCCAGGTTGGTAAGCGAGGAGCAGGTATCGGTATCCTTCTTGAGGATTTATTCGGTAATGTCAATCATATAAACGGTAAACAGGTTTGTTTGTGTCATTTACAAGTGGTTAGGAGATTTGATTGTGCATTATTGCATATGGTAAATCAAGGACATTAATTTGTACTTGCATTTTCCTACAAATGGTTGAGAGACAAAATGATGAACCACATACCCGAACCTTGTTATTGATAAATCTACAAGTGGTAAAATCCATCAAACATATTTTCCGGAAAAACCATTTTGATTAAAACAAACTTAAGTGTTTTGAAATCTAAATGGGAAAATGGTTTGTTGATAGGGGAAGTTTTGATTGTTTTATGCCAAGTGAATGGCGATTTGATGCGACTCGATGTCAGTTGTCAAGTTCTGTACAGTTTGTTTTACATTTCATGTTTCAAGTGGGTCAAGAGCTTAGTTTGTTTTCAATCTTTCTTTAATGTGTTTGCATTTTAGGGGGAGTAGAAAATTTCAGAAAATCAAAAAACATTAGAAAATTTGAAAAAGCCAAAAACATGATAAAATCAAAAATGAGTTTTGTTGTGAAAAGAGGAAATGATAGTACATCAGTGGACTGTCACAACATGCTAAAGATATGTAAAGATAAAATGTGATAAACAATCTCACTGATGATATGCCAGTAGGTTTTTACACATTCAATAAATTGTGACGAGATATAAACCTAAAAATTAAACTTGCTTATTCTGTGGGTTAACAAAACTGCTTGAATATATAGGTAACCCCTGAAATCTTGTTTGAAAGGTCCCTTATTCTGAGATACTAGGTCTTTATGCTCAGTGATATCTGGGGTATTATCCCGGGACTTCTGCTGTATGGAAATACTGACCTAGTCCCCGGATAATGCTTTCTGCAAATGCTTGAAACACAACATCACCCTCAGCAAGCTGATGAAACAATAAAATTGATAGTCGCTGCTGTTGAAATCAAAAGATCCTCTAAAGGGGACACACCAAAAGTCGAAGCCGTCATCTCTCTGCGTATACGGAAGTATCTACCTGAGCTCTCATGGCCCTCGCATATAACCCCTTTACAGATATCATCTGTGGTATACTCACATGTAAGACTGAATATTGGGATCCGGATACAGGAGTATATTCAAGTGGTGGGACACACGAATAAGTTTAAGTAATTAAGACACTAATTGCATATCTCGAAACAATTGAAATGTGTGTGAAAATTTAAGTGGACAAACATACTGACAATCTAGGTGAATTTTTAGAACTTAAAATGAAATCTAGCTTAACGGTGTTAGTGATATGTCTCAAAATCTGATATGATCCTCTTGCACGAACTCACAAAAATATTGTCTGTAAATATTTCTTTTCTGCATTTTCTTTCTTTCAGAAAATCCAAAAAGATTTTAGTGTGTTTTAGCATAAATTTAAAAAAAAAAATTCAAAAAGATTTTCGACGACTGGTGTTGAAAAGCTAATTTTCAAAATTTCTAGTGCTAAACATGAAGAACAGGTTTGGGAGAGAGTGTGAAAATGTTTTGTATCTACAAGTGGTTTTCAGAGAACAAATCTTTTATAGAATGTCTGACGTAGTTTCTAAATTGTTAAAAGATTTAATCTTTAAAGAAACTTATGTGTGGGTAGAGATTGTGCAGGTAAATGTGTGCCAGGTGATGATCCTGAACCAGATGAGAGCCTGATCACGATCTTAGAATGAAGGAGAGAGTTCCAGACTACGATCCCAGCAGATTGAGAGAGGGAGTCTAAAGACACCGTGATAAAGTAGGAAAAGCAAGTGCTGATTCTGGATTTGCTTATGCTGATGAAGTTTAAAGATTCAACATGCAAGAGAGAGGAGTTTGTTGATGATAGAGATAAAGAATGAGGATTCTTGCAATGACAAATACTTCAGAGGAAGATTGAAGACTGATAAAGACTGTAGGTTGACAATCGAAGACTCGACACTGAAGACTCCGTCAACATCCGAGGGGGAGTTTGTTGGTGCATCCGTCTGTCGACTACGTCTTGTATCGAGTCTTGCAGTGTATAGGATAGAACAGGGCACAAAAATCAAGAATCTTGTATTAGATAGGGTTTCGCTCATGTGTCATCATCTTGATTTCGCTCATGTGTCAAAGCATGATTTCGCTCATATGTCAGTCTTGGGGTTTCGCTTGTATAGTCAGTGTATGAATGAGCGAAATCTGTTCACCTATATATAGGTTGTAAGAGCGAAATCACAGTCAGAGTTGTAGGTGTTGTCTTCCGGTAAGCCACGAAGTGCTGCCGAAGTGTTATCAGAGCTTATAATCGCATCCGTGATCAATACAACAACAGTTTAAAGTGAATACAGCTGTAATCGCACCAAAGCATTAGTTTCCGCCTCTTGTTTTGGATAGGAATTCTTCTGATCGACTCAATCAGGGCCGAAAACGATCCTACAAGCAACTCTTGAAGTTGACCTGACAACTCTTGCATTTCAGAAGGTGCAAGACGGTAGGGAGCTTTAGCAACGGGAGTTGAACAAGGAATGAGGTCAATGCGAAAATCAACAGATCATGATGGAGGAGGACCAGGCAGATCTTCAGGAAAGGCGTCAGGGAAATCAACAGATCATGGTCAGATGTCTGCAGAAAGGACAAAGATGTGGAAGCTTCTACACCCACCACGGGGGCGTGCCCAACTCAGCACTGGGCATGGTCAATGCTAAGATTCGCAGAATCTTGCAAAATCTTGGTAATACAGATAC
The DNA here is from genome assembly GCF_002127325.2 of Helianthus annuus. Classification (NCBI taxonomy): domain Eukaryota; kingdom Viridiplantae; phylum Streptophyta; class Magnoliopsida; order Asterales; family Asteraceae; genus Helianthus; species Helianthus annuus. The sequence continues at coordinate 156,149,772 of NC_035449.2, read as the reverse complement.
GTTTCTGCCCACGGGGTCGTGCCCAGCGAACACAAGCCGTGTGGAGCCCAATGCTGACAAATGCAATTAATGAGGGAAGAGAAAGAGATGGCCATGAGGGCGTGTCCGCTGGACACGGGGCCGTGTTCGGGCTTCTGTTCAGGCTATAAATAGAGGTGCTTGGTTCACTTCAAAGGCATCCCTTGGCAAACCACTACTCTCCCACTTTGCCACCACTCCACCACCACTACACCACCAACACTCACCACCATCATCCGTCATCCACCTTTAGAGTGTGTAGTAGTCTCGGGATCCAAGATTGATAGTAAGAGTTCTTGTCCATCAAAGGCCATGATTGGCTAAGTCTCTTACACCACTTGGTGAAGACAAGTCTTTAATGTATTACTTTTGATTTTTAATCTTTTCGCACTTTTTATTTGGTTTTGTATTAATGACTTTAATAACTAGTTTCTTATGTTGAAGGTGAAACTTCTTTATCATTTGTCTGTGGTGTCTTGGCATTACTTTACTGTCTATATAAAGTAAAAGATTTACACCATTCATATCTCTACGGTCTATATAGAGATATGTTGGCTACCTGGTTGGGGGTTAAGGGAATGGTTTAGTAAGGTTCTTGCCTTGTTCAGTGTATAGATCCTGCAAGGACCTGGGTCAAGCTTACTACGACCTCCTTCAATACCCACTGGTATTGGATGGCGGGGGTGCGAATGGCTTGATCCCCTCATATGTAAACTACTATTAATACATTAAACTGGCTATTTGGGATTGTATCCCTGCTGACTCAAACCACTTAGCCGAGGGTAACGTCACCTTCAAAAGAGGGGCCTACCACTTTTCGCATTAATAACTTAATTAATTATCTTTCAAATTTCTAACCCTTTGGGATTGTATCCTTCAAAAAAACCACTGGGTTGAGGGTAACGTCACCTTCAAAAGAGGGGCCTACTACTATAACTAAGATAATCTCTTAAAAAGTGCAAAAGTGTGGAAATCATCAAAGGATTGATTAGACGTTGAGGATAAACCGGTACTAAAAGCTCTTGTGTCCTTATTTCTGCATTTTTTAGTTCTATTCTTCATGTTTAAATCTTTTCTCAAAAAAAATTAGATTGATTAGACGTTGAGGATAAAACGGTACTAAAAGCTCTTGTGTCCTTGGACGATCTCGGTATCTTACCAACGCTATACTGTACTTGCCCAAGTGTGTGTTAGTGTTAGTAGAATATCGTGTTTTATAAATTTAAAACTTGACTAATGCGTAAAATGGGCTTCAAATATCAATAAAAACATATCACACCGAACGCCCACCAGAAAACATGATCATTGAGAGTGAGAAAACAATCGTGAAGAATAGAGTCAACTGTGATGGATTTGCCATTGGCAACTTCGACTATTAATGACTTTGGGAGTTTAGAGCGCGTACAGTTTAACATAGATTTGAATTCAACAGACACAAAGCTTTTGTCCGTGCCAGTTAGTATTGAAGCATAAATGTAATCAACAAGAAACGTACCGTTCACGAACATTATTGGCTGCTTATTGCTGCTGTTGCTCTTGATTAAGCTGGACCTCATGGTGCTTATTGCTGCTGTTACTCTTGATTAAGGTGAGGACACTAAGGGTGAAGATGACTGGTGTCTCCACATTTATAGCATGCACGAACATTATTGGCTGGCTTTGAGTTTTGAGGAGCTGGTTGAACTTGGTTGCCTTGTGGTGTGGGACCCCTATGACAATAAGAGTCTGTATGCCCAAACGGATTGCGCGTAGTGCAATGGCGGCAAGTGGTGTTAGCTGGGTGATGGTAGTGACAAGTATTACACTTGGGATGCCTCCCAATGTAAGGCTTCTTTGTAGTTTCAGGTGGGGAAGTGGCAGGGACAATCGCGTTGCAGCTTTGGTTTTGAAACTTTCATTTCATGCCTTTGTTGCCACTCGACTGGGCTTTGGTTTTAGTGTTAATTTGGTTAGCGGACATGGTAGAGGTGGGTGTTGCGGTTTATTTATCTCTGATGCGGTTGTTATTCAGGCTGGTTGCGAGGCGATAAACCGCCTCGATGGTATCAGGCTGTGAGGCTTCGATTGTATCACGCATAGCATGGCTAAGCCTTGGAAGTACTTCCTGATAGTACGCTCAGGAGTAGAAACAAGGTAGGGGTACAATAAAGCTCAATTGTTTAAATCGGGTGGTATAGCTAAGGTTGTCGTCACCAATCTGTTTAAGGGTCCAAAATTCTTCTTCAAGCTTCTACTGCTCGTGAGGAGGGCAGAACTCGGTCATCATCATTTACTTAATATCAGACCAAGGAAGAACATAGGCTTCCTCACTGGAACGAATGTTGCGCTCATTCATCCACCAATCCAGGGCTCTAGCTTGAAAGAAACCAGTAGCACTGCGGGTCTTGAGGTTTTCAGGGCATTCACTATTAATGAATGTAACCTCGATGCTGTCAAACCACTCGAGCATCGTTGTCACACCATCGTTTTTAGTGAAAGCTTTTGGGTTACTGGCTGAGAAGTGTTTGAAGTTGAAGGAAACAGGCTTAGGTTGCTCAATCTTAGAGTCGATTAAGGAGTTAGGTGTGGTGTTGGCTGTGACTTTGCTAACAATCTCGGGAATCACACGAGCCATCTAGGTAGCCATGAACGCTAGCATCTTCTTCTTGGAACTAGTCTTGGACCTCTTGCTGGAGTTGGAAAGACGGCTGGAAGACATCTAGAGATTCAAAACAAAGGAATGGATGAGACTTGATCATAATGTTTTGGAAAATTTATTTGTGGCACGTAAATGTTTCACATAGTTCACATAGTATAACAAGAATTCTCATAGTGTAACAAGAATAATGAAAGCATTGTAAATTTAATTTGTTCACGAGAGATCATTATTGTTTTAGATTGCGAGGATAGTGCGATTCGTGTCTCCAACGTTGAAATGAAATAACGTATCCAATGTAAAACACATTAAAATTGATGTGACATAAAAGGGAGTCAACGTAAAAATTGGATTGTCACGGAACATAACTAAGACTATTCCAAAGTAAATCGATGTCCTTTCGAGTTAGGGATACGTGCTTTGACCTAATAGACAAATACTCTCGTCGAGAAGCGATTAATGGTATTTGTCCTTCCAGTTACTACACGTCCCTAGTAGATTGGAAAATCGAAACATTGGTGAGATTGAAAATCGAAAAGTGGGACTAGTTATCAAGATGCGGGTTTCACCCCTAACTTGGTAACATCGTACCCTAGTGTGTTTGGTACTTATCAAACGATAAGGGTCCACTAGAATATGAAATGGAAATTCCCATCAAGATATGGATGTAACTCCTAACTTGAGGGTAAATTTCGTGCAAGATATCAAGTACACGGATTGAAAGTCATCACCAAATGTGGGAATCACCCCTATTTTGGTGAGTCGTTTCGATTGTGAGATAAGAGTGTCCTCATCATGCCTTCAAGTGTGTATTGCGTTAAACTTAGGAAAGGCATGTATATTAATGACCAAAGAAATAGATAGAAAGCAAATAAGATAGAATGCAAGTAGTTTTAAAGCACAAATAAGAATAATGTTCCTACACTATAGACTAGGTAAAGGCATTCCTACTTTTCCTAATTCCTTATAGTTATGACTCTAACATGAATCTGTCACACCCCAATCGATGGCGGAAACATCGAAGTGAGACGAAAACATGATTGTTCATAGCATCATAACACTAAATGTGACAATATATGATTAATCAAAATTTCATAAATACTAATTGTCATACATCGTTCAACAAAGCAAGACATGATCAAATTGTAGCAATAGGAAACATAAAGCATAAATAATTGTTTAAAATTTAGGCATGTATCTAGTCCACCCTAAACTTGTTTCCTTCGCTCATCCCCTATCAACCAGCAACATGTATTAAAATATGATCAACAAATATGTTGGCGAGTATACAAGTTTGAATACATAGCATAATATGAAAATGTTTTAACTGTACTCATATCCAACATGATAAATGTATACAACTTACTAACATGCTGTATGGGTGTAAGTTATATGTCAAACCAGAGTTTAACACAATCGTGTTTACCCATCATCGTCGAAACGAAGGGGGTGTAATGTGTTTTAGTTAACAATACCACAAGTATACGGGCGGGGCGTTAATCCTATAGTGCTATAATTGTTAAGGTAGGCTTGCAAAGTTAATAAGCATATAGACAAAATGTAAACATAGCATATGAGTTTAACAAGTACAACAAAATTCATGTTTAATGGTGGATAGAGTGTGCTTGATAAATATGTTTAATAGTGTTACGTGTTTTTGTATAAGTCTACATGTTGCACCCAAAGTGATTAAAATGAAAAAGGGATCGAGTATACTCATAGTTTTGCGTAGAGTTCCACGAAAACGGAGAGTGGGTTGTTGAAGGTTGGAACACCGAAGTCACCCTAAAATGGGTAAACAGAGGTGTAAGTATCCTGATGTGAAAGAGGTTCGGGTCAGATTGTAAAATACGAGAAAAGTATGAAACAAAGGAGTAACAGAACCTTTCGTGCGAATGGGTGTATCCTTTCATGCGACTAGTGTGTTTTAAAACGCGTAAAACTTGATCGTAAACTGATTTGACATAAAAGTAGAGTAGTTGTTAAACCAATTGAAAATAGAAAGTAAAATGGCCAAACAACCAAGTTAGGACAACCCATGTGTGCCAACACGATCTGGAAAAAGTAAACTAAGTGTCGGAGGCTAGACGGGGCTAACTCACTTTGTGACTAGCAAACTGTTTGGGGTTCATCACTAATGAACTGATATAAAACAGAAGTGAAATCGAAAATGAAACAAGTGACAACAGTCCCTTTCGTGCGAAAGGGTACGCCCTGTCGTGCGAAAGGGATCTCCTTTCGGGCGACTAGTGATTGTTACGACGAAAACGTATGTTAGATCTGTCCAAAACAGATCAATACTTGGTGGAAATTAACCCTAATGCAAACCCTTAACTATGAAATGAGTTGAGGGTCTGATGGGTTCCAGATTCCATCAAGATCGTATAGAAATTAGGATGAAATACATGAACAAGTTGTAAATGTTTAAATTTTATAGATCTTGATCTTGAATCTCATATGGTGCTGCTCCAACAAAAGTTTTCCCAAGAAAACTAGTGGAAACCATCCCTGAGATGGGTTAAATCAAGAAAGTTTGCAAGAAAAGTTTAGGAATTAGAATCAAAATGCATGAATATGTTAAAAAAATGAAAGAGATGAAAGAAAACATACAAAAATGCTTCTGATCGTAGAGAGGGAATTCAGAGCGTTCTGGAGAGTGTAAGGTGAAATGAGCAAGTAAAAGAGTGGAGTAGTACACCTATTTATAGGTGTAGGGTGGAATTAGGGCAATAGACGAGTTCGGACGAGAGGGGATTTTGGGGCGACAGGCCCAGTCGCTCGAGATGGGTCCTCTCGTGTGAAAGGGTCTTTACCTTTCTTTCGAGATTTAAGTTCGATTATGTTATGTGTTTTAACTGGTTTTTACGTGTAACAGACATAAATGTGTATTGTGCAATTATGAAACATGCATAATAGTGTTTAAAATGTCAACTGTGAGTTTAAATACGCAAACATGTCTAACATAAATAACATGAATATGAATAAAATACTTGTGTTTTCATTACGATCAATTGTATCGGATTACAAAATGAAATGAGATAGAATACGACATGAGTACAAGTGTCTAAAAATAGAATGTACAACAATACTTGTTAAATCGGGAAAGTACAAATGTGCGAAGCGTTACACTTCAATCTCGGATCCCACCATTTTCAGATGATATCTAGCTTCTGAATCTATTCACGAGGGCAATACTCCTCCCGCATCAACTCTTTAAAGTCATCCCAAGTTGTAGCATTCCCCATATCGACCCCGAGCATTTGAACTTGGGCGTTCCACCAAGTAAAGGCACCATCCTCCAGTGTGCCTGAAGCAAATTCACCGTGTCCCCAGCCAGACAGTTACACCTTGTGAACGTTGATTCGGCCTTCTCAAACCAACAAAGAAGTCCTACTGCTCCTTCAGTCCCACTGAAAGATTGTGGTTTGCAATCCATGAACGTCTTGAAAGTATAGACGGGCTGATTGTTCTGATTCTGGTTCGCGTGTTGACCTAAAAGGTAAAAGAACGGACAACGCATGAATGAGGGTTCGAATACGCAGATAAAGAACAAGATTTATCTTTTTGTAAGTGTCGTACCAGCTTATAGAGCGGCTAAAGGCTTAGCCACTCACGTGTTAATGAGTTCTATCAATTCTGCCTGAGTCATGACAATATTGCGACGTCCGCCGCTGCGGCCGCCACCGTGTCCACCACGTCCACTCATGATTCTACATTCACAAGATACCAACATGAGAAAGATATGTAGCACATATTATCACCATATTCGGTACAAGTAAACAAGAAAAGTGGAAAGAGTAAAGATCAAAATCGAGTAGGAGTCAATTATCGCTATGGCTCATATGGATGGTTGAATCCCCAACTATGTCGGATAATGTGTCCGGATCCTTTACACACGCTAGGTCTCATTGGGACTCACATGCACCCCAAATTATTATTACATGTGCACCCGTAATGATTATTTGATTTGCATGTTTACCCAAGTTCCTCCTAACTTGTGTCAAAAGATCCTCAGGTTCAAGTGTGTCACGCCCCTGAAATACCACATGCGGAAACCCCGCTAGGCGTGTGACGTACCATGATCTAGCCACTAAACACATTGAACTAATTTTAAGTTATTAAACAAAGTTTCCATTTATTAAGGTTAACCAATCATAAACGTAATCCAAGTTTAACATGATCAGCGGAAGCAAATAGTGAATCATTGTTTAAACGTTTCAAAACCAAACGTGTGTGAAATCAGTAGTAAGTCATGCATATCCAAGCAGTGCGACCCATGACCACTCCAGCAATCCCAGATAGCAAGTTCCTTGTCCACAATACCTAACGACCTGCGAGCATGCAACAAGTGTATCAGACAACGCTGGTGAGTTCATAGTTTTACGAAAACGTTAATTGCCAAGTGTTTAGTTCAGTTCATTGTTAATAATGTTGATAATAACTCGAGTACCATACAAGATGGCTTCCAGATTGTTTTTCCCGTCCCCAATGCCCCCTATCTAAGCATTGGTCATGATTAAGGTCATAAGTTCACGCCCGTCCTCTCAGGTACGGTGTGAGGTTGCCAAGCCTAATAGCGCTATCAACTAATACCCGGTTACCTCTCAGGTAACTATTTGGTATAAGATGGGACTTAAAGTGATAGGAAATGAGTGTATTATCTAACATCCCAGTTTTACCCAAAAGACTTATTCCTCTCAGGAATACCCATTTGATTGTCCCACCCACCGGGACGCATGCTCAAGAGTAATGAACTCACCTTAGTTTTGCTCGGTATGTTAAGTTACCTGTTCCAAGTTAGTCAACCAAACCCTACCGTGGTTACCAATATAATCAGTATCATAACCAATTAAATCACGTATTATTCACAGATTGCATTCATCACAAAGATCACCGTACACACGTAGCAAATATCCAGTTGTTATACAAGCCCACATCCCACGTGAATGTCACATAACAACACATGACATGAGAGTGTTCTACTTACACAAGTCAAGTCAGATTTCTCATTCTTAATCAGCATGGTTATCATGCAACAACAATATCTTATAAACATAAGTATCCATCATCACATACATTTCAAAATGTTACTGTTACTGTTCATTTTCACGGCGAAGAGTCCTCACGGCGAAGAACCATTCTTCACCGAAAATGATTATGGCGAAGTATTATTCTTCGTCGGGAGTGATGGTGACGAAGGACTATTCTTCGTCGATATTGGGTTTGGCGAAGAACCCTAGTGGTTCGTCAGGACGTAGTCAACGAAGAACCAATTCTTCGCCCCACCCTTATCAGTTACAATTTCCTTCTGTGATTCCCCAACATTCTCGTAACATCAGTTATCATATTTTGGCATGTTTCATCAGATCAAACAGTAGTTATTTTACATAATAAAACCAACCCTAATCATCGCCGTTTATGTTTAACACCAATCCCAATCATGGTCATTGATTTGAAATCATGCCTAGTCTTTATTAATTAACATATCCCTAATCACCATTTAGTCATTTACAGTAAATCACAATACAAACGACATTCAACTCAAATCGAATCACACTTGTATAAAATCAACCATTCATTTATGCATCATGTATTCACAGATCATCAAAACCCTATACACGATCTCATGCAAGAATTTAACTTAATACAACATCAAGCATCAATACCATTTTAATTCCAGACAAGTAACACAAGAAAGCACAAATAAATCAATCAATATCTCACCAACCAAGATACCGAAGTGTTTAGCTAAATCGAGATAGAAAGGCTTCGAGATTCCCTAAACTGCCATCGCACAGAGGATAGGAAGAGAGGACTTTAGGGTTTTGTGTTTACGTCTACTGATTACAAGGGGGTTACACAAACAACATGACAGTTGGGCCGCGAACCACCCTGGGCCGAGGCCCTTTTCGGCGAAGGACCTCCTGACGAAGAACTATACTTCGTCGGAGGGTGTTTGGGCGAAGAATCCTAATTCTTCGTCGGCATAAGCTTCGTCTGCATAAGCTTCGTCGACATGGATTTTTCATGAATCAAGTATGGTATCATGCTAGGTCAAAACATTACACCTTAAACAACACCTACATTTACATACAACAACCAGACATAACAATATTTTAACCATTCGAATATCATGCACATAATACAACGTAAGATGAACTGTGAAACAAGATTGCAAAACAAGTGATGCGTAGAGGAAAGACCTTGAAATCTCGGGTTGTCACAAAGTGTCAAAGCGTGTGTTGTCAAAACGATAAAAGTCACAAAAGGTTAAGAAATAATGTCATCCTAACAATTTATCAATGTATAAACAGGAAGCACAGGTAATCATTCTATAATGATGTGTATGCAACTATATGCAATGCAATGTATATGTAGATGCTAGATGTATAGTGTATACAGTAATGAAAGACGAAACTTGCAATCTAGAGCATAGTGTCATGGTTTCTTTCGGAACTGATTCGGTTATAGTTTGGTTTTACAAAAACCTTTTAAAACCTAGTTCACTATAACCAGTGACTCTGATACCAAATTGTGACACCCCCAAAATACCACATGCGGATTTCCCCGCGAGGCGTGTGACATACCAGGATCTAGCCACTAATCATGTCAAACTAATAGCAAAATCATAATGTTTCTGATTCCGCCTGAGTGTACATATCAGATTTCGCTTGAAACAATGATGGTGATTCCTCTTGAGACGTGTTCAAGCGAAATCACATTGCCTATATATAGGGCTGTTCAAGCGAGATCAGTAGAATAGTCTTGTTTCCGATGGAGAAGCTCCGTCGAAGTGTCTCCGTGTCTGTAATTGCTTTCTGATCAATACAAGAGACAGTTAATAGTGATTCTAGTGTTATCCAAGCTAAAGAAAGATTGAATCAATGAATTCCGCCTCTGATTCAGTCTAAGACCTCTTCTGATCGACTCATTAAGGTCGTTTCACGATCCTACATGTGGTATCAGAGCACAGGAGGAAGAGTTCTTACTGTTTAGCTCGTTTTCGCTGGAAAATTTTGATTTCTACACCTTCTTTTCACAATTAATCAAGTTTTCATGGTTAAAATGGATTGATTTTCACATATAACATGTAAAATACAGTTTTAACAAACCCTTGAAAGTTTGAGATCAAAATTCGGCCTAAAACTAATAAAAATAGAATGAAAACCTTATTTCGCTTGAACGTGTCAGTTCTGATTCCGCTTGAAATTGCAAGAGAAATAAGGTATTCCGATTGAAATATTCTCTGATTCCGCTTGAAAACATTATCTCGCTTAAAATTACACTTGATTTCGCTTCAAGTTGTTATTCCGCTTGAAAGTTCAAGCAAAATCAGTGATTTCGCTTCAAGTTGCCTGATTCCGCTTCAACTAGGTATTCCGCTTGAAACGTTCCAAGCGAAATCTGTTATTTCGCTTGAAAGGGTTGTTCCACTTCAAAGTGTAATTCCGCTCCATAGTGTATTCCGCTTGAAAACACTTATTTCACTTGAAAGTTTGTGTTGTGTGAAATTTGTCAGGATTGTTTTGGAAATATGGAGAAAATGTTTGATGAAAAGGAAAATGATTATATCGAAAGATTAAATAGTAGTTATGGTTGGTATAGAGTGAGCATGTATGAACAAGATGATAAGAAGATTTGGACGCTCAGACTTAAAAATTTTGTGTGTCGAAAAAATGAAACAGTAGAAGAGATGAAAAAAAGATTTGATTACTTAATAGACAGATTAAAAACGTTTGAGATAAAGTTGACAGATGCTGAAAAAATAGCAAAGCTTGCAAATGCATTACCTGCTGAATGGGATGATGTATTGAAAAAGATAAAACAAGAGCCCAAATTTTCAAAATTACATCCATCTGATTTCATCGATAAACTTCAATCACATAGTTATGAAAATTATGAGAAGAAGAAAAAATTGATGAATAAAATAAAAGGAAATCTAGATGAATTGAATTTGGGGAGTCTAGATAAAATAAATTTGGATGTAATTACTGAAATAGATAGAAGAATCTGTATATGCTTTGCTGCACAAAGGATCATGAGATATGACTATAAGAGGGGGTGTTACATTGATAACAATTTGAATCCTCTTGATTTTGTTAAAACTCTTTGTGCAGGCATATTCTTGACAAGGACAGAGACAGAGCAAGTTTAAAAGAATGAAAAATCTGTGAAGATTGGATCCTCAAGTTCTGAATTAGTGTGCTCTAAATGTGACAACTTTAAAGCTGACAATGACAAACTCTTGAAGGATGCGGAAAGTTTGACATTGGAAATCAAAAAGTTGAAAGATGTGAAGAAATCTGATGATAAACATATTTTTGTTTTGCAGGGAAATTGTGAGAAGCTGAAATCTGAAAATGTTAAACTGTTAAGTGATTTGAACAGTTTGACATTAGAAAACAAAGATTTGAAAGAGAAAGAAAAAGATTTTGAAAGCAAAAGGAAATCTTCAGAAAATGAAGATTTCTAGATAAAGCTTGAAAACAAAAATTTGAAAGCAAATGAAACAAAATTTCAAGAAGAGATAAAAGATTTGGAAAATGAAAAGTCTGTTCTTGAAAACATTAAGATTGAAAATGAAAAGGCAATCAGGTCTCATCTTGAAAGAATATCTCAGCTTGAAAATGAAGCTGAGAATTCAAGAAACAAGATTGATGAGCTTGAAAAGAAATTGAAAGGTTTTGTGACCTCGTCAGAATTTCTGAACCATCCTTGTCCAAAACCGATCAATTCTGTTCCAATAAGTGACAATGTCACAAATTTTGACAAAGTCAAAATTGAAGATTGCGATGAGAAATCTGATGATGAAAATGAAAAAAATTGTTCAAAAAGAAAATAAAAGCTCATCAGATCAATCATCCAATCGCAATAAAAAATCACAAAAATTGAAAAATCAAAACTCAAAAATAGTTTGTAATGAGTGGTGCAGGTTTGACCACAGTGCTTCAAAGCCAAATCCAGCTTTTAGGAGGAGTGATGATTACCACAGAGCCAAACAATGCTATGATCTAAGTATTTGGTGTGAAAGTGGTGAATGGTACGATAACAGAGTGTGTTACACTTGTGGTGTGAAAGGACACATTGCTGTTAACTGCCAGAGTTGGAGTTATGAGACGAGAAAATGCTATAACTGCCAAATCAAAGGACACATTGCCAGAGATTGCTCAATGAGATCAAAGGGAAGATCGAGGGCTGAATCTCAGAAAATGGCAAAGAAATCAGTCAATGTCAAAGAACAGAAAGTAACACTTTCTCAAGGGTAGAAAGACAGACTAAGGAAGAAGAGGAAGAAGGCGAGAGAGTATCTGGAAAGGATTTTGTCCTCGGATACAACAAGAAAAGCAGATAAAAGTTCTGATAAATCGTCTTGCTTTCCAAAGAACGACAAATCAAGCAAAATGAATTCATCAGATACAAATCTGAGGACAGAAGAGAAAGGGATTTTGAAGAAAGAGAAAGTGGTTAATCAAAAGATTAACAAAACAAAGAAAGTGAAATTTTCACTTCCTGGTGATGAATTTGTTTCACCGGAAACAAAGGAACCAGTTGTTGGCAATGATCTTGACTCGTCAAAGTCAAAGGAGCCACGCTTAGGCGATGAATCCGGTTCAAAGTCAAGAGTCATGTGTTGAGGTAAAAGTTGAGAATTCTGGTTTAACAATGGATGATGCAAATTTTCCACCATTGTTGAACAAGAATTCAAAATCACCCAAGGACTGTCAGGCTTGGGTGAATCTGTTCAAATGAAAAACCTGACTTGCCGGAGCTCCCAAGTTGGTAATCGCGGAGCATGAATCGGCATCATTCTTGAAAATGTTTTTTTTTTAAATTGAAATTAAGAAGTGTGAATTGCCGGAACTCCCAGGATGGTAAGTGTGGAGTAGGAATCGGCATCTTGAGAATTCAACCAACAGGTGGTAATTGGTTGAAAAGCATGTTTAAAGTGTTTGGTTGTTGATTTTACTAGTGGTTAATCAAGGTCATTAAGTTGAACTTGATTTAACTATCTTTATAAAGAGGAAAGAAACAATGTGATGATCTTACCCCATTTCCTATGAATGGTAAAATCAACAAAACTAATTTTCCGGAAAAACCATTTTGATTAAAACAAACTTAAGTGTTTTGAAATCTTAATGGGAAAATAGTTTGTTTTGAGGGGGAGTTCTGATTGTTTATTCCAAGAGGATGGAGAATTGAGGCGATTTGATATCAGTTGTCATGTTCTTGTACAGTTTGTTTTAAATTTTCTTTAAATGTGTTTGAATTTTAGGGGGAGTAAAAATTTTAAAAATTTCAGAAAATCCAAAAACACTAGAAAATTTGAAAAAGACAAAAACATGATAAAATGAAAAATGAGTTTTTGTTGCATAAAAGAGGAAATGATAGTACATCAGTGGACTATCACAACACGCTAAAGCTATGGAATGTTTAAATGTGATAAACAATCTCACTGTGGATGTGCCAGTAGGTTTTTGCACATTTAGTAGATTGTGATGAGATATAAATCTAAATTTCAAACTTGCTTATCTCGTGGGGAACATTTCTTGGATATATGGGTAACCCCCGAAATCTTGTTTGAAAGGTCCCTCTTTCTGAGATACTAGGTCTTTATGCTTAGTGATATCTGGGGTATTATCATGGGACTTCTGATTTTGCGGAAGCAATAGCCTAGTCCACGTATAATACTTTGCAAATTGCTTGAAATATAGCGCCGCCCTCAGCAAAAATGATTAAACAATAAAATTGATAATAATTGTTGTTGAAGAAAAGATCCTCTAAAGGGGACACACCAAAAGTCGAAGTCGTCATCTTTCTACTGAAAAGAAGTTCTTACCTGAGCTCTCACGGCCCTCGCAATTTTAACCCCTTACAGATATCATCTAGGTATACTCACCTATAAGACTGAATATTGGGATCTGGATACGGGAGTATATTCAAGTGGTGGGACACGCGAATAAGTTTAAGTTCTTAAAACATTAAACTCGTATCTCGAAACATTTGAACTTTGTGTGAAAATTTTAGTGGATCAGTATACTGACAATCTAGGTGAATCGCTTAGAACTTAAAATGATTAAAAGCTTAACGGTGCTAGTGATATGTTTCAAAAACTCATATGATCCTCTTTCATAAACTCACAAAAATAGTGTTTGTACATATTTCATTTCTGCATTTAGATTCTGTTCTTGGTTTTATGTTTCATTTTTTGAAAAATCCAAAAGATTTTCGACAACTGATGATGAAGAGCTGACTTTCAAAATTCAAAAGCTAAACATGACGAACTGATGGTTTGGATAATTGATTTGAAATGTTTAATATGATTCTTTAATTTGAATCAGATTTTAGAATGTTTCAAATTCGATAGGATTCTCAAATGTGAAAATTTGTTTATCTTATGAATGGATGAGATGTGTGTAGGTGAAAGAAAGGTTTCTGATCCTGTTGCTACGGAAAGCCATGATGCAATTCAGAACCTGTGGAAAGCTTAATCAGAAAAGAAGCCAGGAATTAATCTCAAGGTGATAGCTAATTCTAGACAGCGATCCCAGCATGATGAAAGGGGGAGTCTGACGAGGTTAGAGCCAAAGAGAAGACCCTGGTACATGCTGAGAAAGAAAGAAGACTGATCAAGATTGAAGAGTCGTCTTGTTGAAGACTCTCACTAAAGATTCCGTCAACATTCAAGGGGGAGTCTGTTGGTGCAGTTGCCTGTCGACTTCATCTTCGTTCGAGTCTTAGGATAGAACTGATAGATCAGTGCACGTAAAAAGAGAAAGTGGAAATTAGTGGTGATTCCGCTTGAAATGACATCAGGTCATGTTCAAGTGAAATCATAATGTTTCTGATTCAGCTCGAGTATACATATCAGATTTCGCTTGAAACAATGATGGTGATTCTGCTTGAGACGTGTTCAAGCGAAATCACATTGCCTATATATAGGGCTGTTCAAGCGAGATTAGTAGAATAGTCTTGTTTCCGACGGCGAAGCTCCGTCGAAGTGTCTCCGTGTCTGTAATTGCTTTCTGATCAATACAAGAGACAGTTAATAGTGATTCTAGTGTTATTCAAGCTAAACAAAGACTGAATCAATGAATTCCACCTCTGATTCAGTCTAAGACCTCTTCTGATCGACTCATTAAGGTCGTTTCACGATCCTACACAACATGAATAGTGCATTTCAACAATAAATGTTTCAACAAGTATACGTTCAGTGGAAGCATTTGTGATTATTTTAAACACTCGAAACCAAATTGTTTATAAAGCATAGCATAACATTAATTGTTCATCAAGTAACATGCCCCATGACACTACTCGCTCCTCAAATTGTAAGTTTCAATTCCTTGATATATCTAACGACGTGGAAGCATGCAGAAAAGTGTGTGAACATTAAGTTGGTGAGTTCACAGTTTTGTTTAACGTAAATCTTGTAAGTGTTTAGTTTAAAGACATGCCAAGAATAATAAACTCGATACCAAATGACTGTTATATTTGTTGTGCCCCCATCAATGTCTATCAGCATTGATACAAATGTTTAAGGTCCTTAGTTCACGCCCGGCTCTCAGCACGGTGTGAGGTTTGTCAAACCTAATAGCGTTATGAACTAATACCCTGTTGCCTTCCAGGAAACTAGCTCGGTAGTAAGTAGGGACTTTCGTGATAGAGTTTGAGTTTATTAACCAACAACGAATTTAAACTACTACATTTAAAAAGTATTCCTCCCAGGAATAATGGTTTGTCACCCCGGGACGCATGCTTGTGAAAGAGTAGTGAATTCACCTTAGTTTGCTCGGTATGTGTTACGTACTTCTACGCGTTAATTAAGTGTTAGGCCCGTTACACGCGATCTAAGGTTCAATATCTTGTAAGTGAGTATACGAGTAGGGTTTTGCAATACCCTAGTGTCCAAACAATCTAGTGTTTAGCATAATCAAGTTAACAAGTTAACATACAGTACAATAAAACGCAGTAGGTTCTCTAGTTTGTGACAGCAGTTGGAGACACGTGTTATAATTTTAAGAAACACAGACACCACACAGTATTCATAAGTTGGATAATTATAATTTTCTTAACCTCGGATATGTTGTATTACTAGCAAATGCGGATCATAAACCTAAACAACCATTCTACACACACATAACTTCGGACAAGCATGACCCCTTGGAAATACAGACCATATATAAACATTATCTACAGAACCTCGGACACTTGAGTCCTTTATATATATGTAACATCCATGTATACCCGGCCCCCCTCTATATTTATGAAACCGGACTCACATAGAACACCACAAATGTTTGTACCATATGAGTAAGTGGAGTCCCTAAGTAAACTCGGACCCCCCCCCCTAGATCCCCTCATAAATTCAGAAACATCTCCCCATTTTTTGTGAAACCCGGACCCCATTAACCCACACAAACCCGGCCCACTAACATTTTAACTCGGCCCAACATTTTCAATAACTCGAAAACAGTTCATTATGGAAACTCGAAATTTCCATGTTCACGTTAAAAACCCGGAACTATTATTATTATACTCGGATCACATGTAAAGCAAATTTTAGAATCTATATATATATATAAATGAGATGGATTTGGGCTATGTGTCCTTTGTCTTTGGCCATCTAGGCTGATGTGGCAATTTGGTTTAGGAGGGAAATCCCAATTTGCTTTGTACAATCACGATTCCAAGGAAAAAAGGCGGGATCCGAATTGAGTTGGGTCGGGTTTTTCGAATTCGGGTCATAGTATATATTTCCTTTTTTTCTCATTCTTCTTGCACACACTTTACAAACCCTAAAAACTAAGTTGCATCCTCTCTCCTATCACCACCACCAAGATCCTCAATTCTAAACCATAGCCAAATCTCTGCAACATCATCTTCTTCACACAAATCAATCCTATTAACCAATCAAAGGTATGTTTCTATGTTTTTGATTTTATTGTTTCTGATTTCTTTGTTTTACGATTGTAATCTACACAATCGATCCTAAATCTACTTTATTTATGTTATTCAATTCTATAGAAACTTGATTTTATAAAGATTGTGTTGAATGCTATTAACTTCTTCTTTGTCCTAAACTTTGTAGATCTGATCATAAAAATTGAAGGTATGTTGTTTTAATTTGTTGTTTATCTATTGTATATCTTTAATCTAGCGATTGAACATTTATCTTTCTGTTTTTTTTGCAAACAAAATCAAGATCAGAGGTTTTATTATCATCATCTACATATATCAAAGTTACTGATTTTTGTTGATTTTGTTTTTCATGTGGAACCCTAAATCTTGGATAAAATCGGACTCCGATCATTCGTGAAACAACAGAGGTTAGTTAAATGTTATAGTTGTTTTCTTTTTTTTTTTTTTAAGTTTGTGTAGGTTTGATTTTATCCTTTCTGTTCGGTATTTCTTTTTTTTTTTCGTTGTTTGTTGGTTGTTTGTTGATGATGATTTTGCATTATCCGATTCCAATCATATGAAATGATATTTTGTTGATGTTTTGATTTTGTTCTCATGTTACTCATATTTTTATTTACAGTCTTTTAGTTTGTTGTTGATGATGATATGTTTTGATTGTGTCCGATGTTTTTTGATTGTGTTGATGAAGATTTACAGTGGTCTGATATTTTTTTCATCCGGTATAATGTTTTTGTCTTCGGAATATTGATTTTGGTTCTAAAAAATAAATATTTTTTTATTTTTTTAAACCGTTTCTTTTTATTTTTGAATTTGGAAGTTTCTCAATTGATTAAATTATCTTTTAAAGCTTATTGATTGTTGATTTAGGAATATTGATTGTTTTTCTATAAATACTTTACCGTTTTATTTTTTTAAAAACCTTCATATATATTTTTCAGATATGCATCCCTTGCACAACAGTCCTTCATTTTTAAAGCTTATTGATGAAGATGAACCGATATTTTTGGTACGTTTATGTGTATTCTAATTACTAATCATATTTTAAGTAACTGATATTTATCTTTTTTTTATTTCGTTTTAAACTTATAGCAAATAAATGGTGATTTATATTTAGTATGATAATTTATGGCATTGGATGTTAGTGATATAATTTTTAGAATTCAAATTTTAAATTTTAAATTTTGAGGTTTCTAATTTAAATTTTAAATTTAAAATTTTGAGCAATTTTAAATTTCGTTAGTGATTTATTTTTAGTATGATAATTTTGCGGAATTAAGGTTTCTGTTTCTATAAATAAATGGTGTTACGTTTTTTGAAACCTCAATTTAAAATTTTAAGGTTTCTATTTATATTTCCGGAATTTAAATTTTAAATTTAAAATTTTGATCAATTTTAAATTTCGTTAGTGAATTATTTTTAGTATGATTATTTTCCGGAATTAGGGTTTCTATTTCCGGAATTCAAATTTTAAATTTATATTTTTGAGCAATTTTAAATTTTGTTAATGATTTTTTTTGAAACCTCAAATTTAAATTTTAGTGATTTATTTTTAGTATGATAATTTTTCCGGAATTAAGGTTTCTATTTAAATTTTAAATTTAAAAGTTTTCCATTAATGTGTTTCATTTTAAATTTCGAATCTGTAAATTGAATTTAAATTTGAAAGGTTAGATTTTCCTAATAAGTTTGCTTGATTTACGGGATTGGATATTAGTGATTTGATTTTCAGATTTTAAATTTTAAATTTTGAAGTCAATCATTATTTTAAATTTAAATTTTGAAGTAAACCATTATCGTGTTTGATTTTAAATTTTGTATGCTTTGAAATCTTGATGTTTTTTTATGAGATGCTTTAACTATATTATTTGTAATATTAGGGATGCTTCGAGTCTTTGACTATTGTTTTTGTACTCGAGTTGCATATCTCACAAACTTTTTATGTTTTGTAATTTTAGGTGAAGAGCTTCTTTCAGACTCCTTCCCCTACAAGGAACTATTGAATGGGTTCCTATGAGAAGTTGAAGAAAATGTATATCTTGCACTGTTTTGTGAGTTATAATTTTTTGTATTTTAGTTATAATTTTTGTATTTAATTAGTTTTTAATTCTTTAAAGATGTCTTTAATTTCTTTTTAAATCTGTTTTTGTTTCTATAAATAGATTAGTGTTGTTAAAGATGATTTTTGTATTCGAAATTATGATTCGGTTTCTGTAAATAGACTTTGTTTCTATAAATAGATTACCGTTATATTTTTTAAAACAATGGTTACTTCCTTTGCAGTTATGGATAATGAAAACAATGCTCCTTCGTTATTAAAGTCGATTGAGGACTATGATCCTATATTCTAATTACTAATCATATTTTAAGTAAACTGATATTTATCTTTTTTTATTTTGTTTTAAACTTATAGGAAATAAATGGTGATTTATATTTAGTATGATAATTTATGGCATTGGATGTTAGTGATATAATTTTTAGAATTCAAATTTTAAATTTTAAGTTTTGAGGTTTCTAATTTAAATTTTAAATTTAAAATTTTGAGCAATTTTAAATTTCGTTAGTGATTTATTTTTAGTATGATAATTTTGCGGAATTAAGGTTTCTGTTTCTATAAATAAATGGTGTTACGTTTTTTGAAACCTTAAATTTAAAATTTTAAGGTTTCTATTTATATTTCCGGAATTTAAATTTTAAATTTTATAAATTTTGATCAATTTTAAATTTCGTTAGTGAATTATTTTTAGTATGATTATTTTCCGGAATTAGGGTTTCTAGTTCTGGAATTCAAATTTTAAATTTATATTTTTGAGCAATTTTAAATTTTGTTAATGATTTTTTTTGAAACCTCAAATTTAAATTTTAGTGATTTATTTTTAGTATGATAATTTTTCCGGAATTAAGGTTTCTATTTAAATTTTAAATTTAAAAGTTTTCCATTAATGTGTTTCATTTTAAATTTCGAATCTGTAAATTGAATTTAAATTTAAAAGGTTAGATTTTCCTAATAAGTTTGCTTGATTTACGGGATTGGATATTAGTGATTTGATTTTCAGATTTTAAATTTTAAATTTTGAAGTCAATTTTTATTTTAAATTTAAATTTTGAAGTAAACCATTATTGTGTTTGATTTTAAATTTTGTATGCTTTGAAATCTTGATGTTTTTTTATGAGATGCTTTGACTATATTATTTGTAATATTAGGGATGCTTCGAGTCTTTGACTATTGTTTTTGTACTCGAGTTGCATATCTCACAAACTTTTTGTGTTTTGTAATTTTAGGTGAAGAGCTTCTTTCAGACTCCTTCCCCTACAAGGAACTATTGAATGAGTTCCTATGAGAAGTTGAAGAAAAGGTATATCTTGCACTGTTTTGTGAGTTATAATTTTTTGTATTTTAGTTATAATTTTTGTATTTAATTAGTTTTTAATTCTTTAAAGATGTCTTTAATTTCTTTTTAAATCTGTTTTTGTTTCTATAAATAGATTAGTGTTGTTAAAGATGATTTTTGTATTCGAAATTATGATTCGGTTTCTGTAAATAGACTTTGTTTTTATAAATAGATTACCGTTATATTTTTTTTTAAACAATGGTTACTTCCTTTGCAGTTATGGATAATGAAAACAACGCTCCTTCGTTATTAAAGTCGGTTGAGGACTATGATCCTATATTTTTCGAATTGTTCGTCGACCAAAAACAGGTTAGTTCAGTTTTGTTGGTGTTGTTTGTTTTTTGATATGTATAGTCTTTCTTTTTTATTTTTGTCTTTAGGTGTTAATTTGAAATTTTATGTGATTATCTCTTGAAGTTCTTATGGTTTGTTTTGTGAGTTATAATTTTTTGTATTTAGTTATGATTTTTGTACTTAGTTAATTGTTAACTCTTTAAAGATGTCTTTAATTTCTTTTTAAAGTTGTTTTTATTTCTATAAATAGATTAGTGTTGTTAAAGATGATTTTTGTATTCGAAATTATGATTCGGTTTATGTAAATAGACTTTGTTTCTATAAATAGATTACCGTTATATTTTTTTTTTAAACAGTGGTTACTTCCATTGCAGTTATGGATCATGAAAACAACGCTCCTTCGTTGTTAAAGTTGATTGGGGACCATGATCCTATATTTTTGGTATGTTTCTTAAGTTTTCAGTTTTGTGCACACAATAAGCTATTGCAACTTATATGTTTTTTTTTGTTTCGATTGATAGGAAATACCATATGATTTTGCAACCTTATTGTGGGGAGAACAACTTTCATATGTCAATGTCTTAAAATTATTGATGATCATTTATCGTGAATCATTGAGTTATAATTTTTGTATTTAGTTAGTTGTTAATTCTTTAAAGATGCCTTTGATTTCAATTTTAAAGTTGTTTTTGTTTCTATAATCAGATTACTGTTGTTAAAGATTATTTTTGTATTCGGAATTGTGATTCGGTTTCTGTAAATAGACTTTGTTTCTATAAATATATTACCATTATATATTTTTTAAAACAATGGTTACTTCCTTTGCAGTTATGGATCCTAAAAACAACTCTCATTTGTTGTTAAAGTTGATTGGGGAATATGATCCTATATTTTTGGTATGTTTCCTTAGTGATTTGATTTTTAAATTTTAAATTTTGAAATCAATCATTATTTTAAATTTAAATTTGAAAGTTTTCCATTAATGTGTTTGATTTTAAATTTCGAATCTGTAAATTGAATTTTAATTTGAAAGGTTAGACTTTCCTAATAAGTTTGCTTGATTTACGGGATTGGATATTAGTGATTTGATTTTCAGATTTTAAATTTTAAATTTTGAAGTCAATCATTATTTTAAATTTAAATTTTGAAGTAAACCATTATTGTGTTTGATTTTAAATTTTGAATGCTTTGAAATCCTGATGTTTTTTTTATGAGATGCTTTGACTATATTATTTGTAATTTTAGGGATGTGCTTTTATTTTGATTCATTAGGTGTTTATTTTGGATGGTCCGGAGTTTTTGGCTGCAACTATGTTGGACAGAGATATGCTTGCTATTGCTGTAAATTGGTACCATGTCGGTTGGTTTTGCTTGGTAAGGTTAGACTTTCCTAATAAGTTTGCTTCATTTACGGGATTAGATATTAGTGATTTGATTTTCAGATTTTAAATTTTAAATTTTGAAGTTAATCCATATTCTAAATTTAAATTTTGAAATAAACCATTATTGTGTTTGATTTTAAATTTTCAATTTCGAAGTCAATTATTATGTTAAATTTAAATTTGAAAGTTTGCCATTAATGTGTTTGATTTTAAATTTCGAATCTGTAAATTGAATTTAAATTTGAAAAGTTAGTCTTTCCTAATAAGTTTGCTTGATTTACGGGATAGGATATTAGTATACTTTGTTTATTGGGTTTTAACTAATAGTTTGATTGATTCGGTTGTTAGATTTGTGACGATGCGTCGGACAAACAACATTGGGAAAATATACAGCCTTGAGCCTTGGTAAGTTAACACATTAGTTAAGGTTATGATGTTTTTTCATGGCACCGACACATTATTGAGTAGTAGCGCATTAGGTTAGTGATATTAAAATTTGTGCCTTGAGAAATTTTGTATATTGATTGATGTTTGAAATTGATTGTGAGGTCTTTGATTATGCATTATATTGCTGATTGATGTATGAGATTTTGTTGATTGGCATAAGGTATTAGATAAGGTGTGTTTGAAGTTGTGAAGATGAATAAGTGAGACATGTGTAGCAGATATTAGTGAGTGCACAACACAGTAGTTAGGGTTTTGAATTATTGCTACAGGTTAGTGATGTTAGAGATTGTGTTATGAGAAATGTGTAGATTGAATTATGTCTGTGTTTGATTGTGACACCTTAGATTGTGCATGAAATTGCTGGTTATATGAGATTTTGTTGATTGTAGACAAATAAGTTTCAACAGAACTTATTAGATTTGAAAGTTTGCCATTAATGTGTTTGATTTTAAATTTCGAAACTGTAAATTGAATTTAAATTTGAAAGGTTAGACTTTCCTAATAAGTTTGCTTGATTTACGGGGTTGGATATTAGTGATTTGATTTTCAGATTTTAAATTTTGAAGTCAATCATTATTTTAAATTTAAATTTTGAAGTAATGGCAATCTGAGTCTGATTTTTTCGTGATTAATATCCGCTTGAGTAACCCAATCTGAGTCTGATTTTTTTCGTTAACGATTCTGGTAAACTTTCCCGATTTGGGTTTTCTGCAAGGCTAATCATCTAAATTAATTTGTTATTTTTATGGTTTACCATTGCATAAGTTCGTATAATTTGTTGACAAACTTTTGTTTTGTGGGATAGTAGTCATAAATTGAGTAATATTCAAGGTTTATGTGTTTTTATTTTGATTCATTAAATAATATGTGTTTGAGTAATATTTAAGGTTTATGTATATATGAGATTTTGTTGATTGGCATAAGGTGTTAGATAAGATGTGTTTGAAGTTGTGAAGATGAATAAGTGAGACATGTGTAGCAGATATTAGTGAGTGCACAACACATTAGTTAGGGTTTTGAATTATTGCTACAGGTTAGTGATGTTAGAGATTGTGTTTTGAGAAATGTGTAGATTGAATTATGTTTGTGTTTGATTGTGGCACCTTTGATTGTGCATGAAATTGCTGGTTATATGAGATTTTGTTGATTGTAGACAAATAAGTTTGAACAATTAGATTCACATTTAAGTATAAAAAATGAGAGGTTCTTATAATCTGAATTATATTCTGAACGAAAAACTGAAAGGAAAAGGAAAAAAAGAATAATTTAACACAGAGAAAAGAGGATAGAGAGAGAGTTGCCACATTTTTAAAACCAAAAATATAAGGTAACCATGCTTCTAAAATCTACTATACTTTTTAATAATATTTTGTGGAAAATGGACTATATTGGGTAGGTAGTCAAACATGGTTTTTAGGGTCAAAACGACTGTGTTGGGTTGACTCGGGACACTTTTATGAAAAACTTGATGTTTCTGACCTTAATAAACCATTTTTGTAGATGACCAATGTATATCTCTATTTGAGGAATTCTCCAAAGATCCAGAGCCGATTGTTTCATAGAGCTGTGAAGTTGCGTTAAACATACTGGATTTTGAACGATCCGACAAACCATTCGAGGTACTTGGAAGATTAAGTCTCTTATCTGGGTGGTTGTTACAGGTTTAGGAAGTTAAATGATTTTGGATGTACTCTGCGATGTCGATGATGCAGAGATGTTGGTGAAGCTCAGGTTAACAACTTCATGTGTATATTTTAATGAATAAAGTTTTTGTTGTTTATATTTTCTAATTTAAACTATTAACTTCTAAATTTAATTAAATGAGTTTGTTTTGCAGGTTCGAACAACTTCATGTGTATATTTTATTATAAAAAATAAAAGTTTTTTTTTTGTTTCATGGGTCGTTCAGAGAGACAAGTTTCTGCCTCCGGTTCTTGCCCGAAGTTTCTGACCTTACTCGCAACCCATTGACTACAACTTTCAATTCAAAACAATTATAAAAAAATTACGTTTGAAAACATGTATTTTTATTTTATTTAATGACATAACTCGATTAATATAAAGTAAATTTTTCTACCCGCGAAGTTCGCGGGTGATAACCTAGTTTATATATATATAGAGAAACGGGATCAGGAGAAAACGCCTAAAAGTGTGAGAATGGTGAGAACGCATCCTGGCCCAACACGTGTCACGCGACATAGATAAGGGCGGAGGGGCTTTTTTGTCATTCTATCTTCCGCTTTTCCAATTCCGATTTTCATAATATTGATTTATTTTTGGGGTTTAAGATTTTTGGCCTTAACCAAATTCAATAATTATATGGCGTTTTAATGTTTTCATTGTATTAACATTTTGGCGTTTATGGCGTTTTTTCAAATCTCTCTTAATGGCGTTTTTCAAGGCGTTTTAGACAATATGGCCCATCGTTCTATTATTTTTATATACATCTTGGCGTTTGTGGTATCTTGGCGTTTTACAATTCTAAAATTATATTACAACCACAGGGAAAAAATAGAGGCGAAAAAAATAAATTAAAAATAATAATCGGATCTCTCTTCACAATCTTCATTGTCATCAGTCTCTCTCTCTTCTTTAATACTACAAGAACTGTCACCAAATATATGGCGTTTTATGTAAAAACTTAACAAACCCATCGGTTTGATTTTTTTGCCTACTCGTCTGTTGAATTGGCTTTTTGTGGATGTTTGGGGACATAGATGTATGACGTGTGGGTGGGTTTTTTCGCTTTGTTCTTCAACTTGATCTTCATCTTTATAATCATCCCACTCTTCAGTGTCATTGATCTCTTCTCCTCATCCAATCTTACTGAGACGTATCATTTTATAAGGATGTATTTTTGGCGCGTAGGTTAGGCGGTGCATTATTACAATAAAGTATTCGTCGTTTCAGTTACTGTTTTGTAATTATTGTTTTTGATGAGCTTTTATCTTTGAAGTCTGTAACACGTCCCATCTTTCAAGTCTGGCGTTTTAGATTATAATATAATAAATTTTCCGTCTCTTCAGTTTTACTGTTTCTAGTTACATTTCCAAGTTTGGTTTTTATTTTTTTAATTTTTTTTTTTATTTTTTGGGTTTTTTATAATACTTGTCCAAAGTAATTTTATTATGGTTCGTGTTGGCGTTTTGACAAGCATTTGGCAATGTGACGTTTTTATTACATATGGCGTTGTTATTATATAACAATCAACTGAAAAAGAAAATTAAATATATATATATATACATAAACAATTAATCTTCCAAATCTTCACTGTCACCGGTCTCTTTCTTCTTTTGAAGCATCTTCACTGGCTGTTTCGACTTTTGTATGATTTTTTTTTATTTTTGTTTTTTGAATTAGTTTTTTTTGTCGCCGTGTGGAAGCACAAAGTCTGAAATCAGCCTCTTTTTCTTGAATATTTGTCCATCTCATGCAGCAAAATGTTATTGAGTTTACACCCTTCATCCAACAATCTTTGAATTTCCAATGAACGATGTTTCATTTTTTAACTTTTTGGCTTTTTAATGAGAAAAAGAACGCCACTAAATAATAAAAGCACATTAAAACTCTAAATTTTGATCATGCTAAATCAATAATGTTTTGTTGTATGGTGATGGACAAAATTGTTAATCCTCAATTAAGAAAGATGTCTGACAATGTTGTCCATCCCATAAAGCTAAACTTTATTGACAACAAACCTCAATAATGTTTTTGTATATTCTGGCATTATAAATTGGATGGAAGTTGAGGATAAAGTCAATAAGATTTTACTCAATGAAATGGACAATATCCTCACTTAAGGATTTTGTCTATTACATTGAGCAAAACCTTACCGACAACCAAACTGAATTCCAAATAAAAGTTTTGGTTTAGAGGATATTTGATGTTTGGGTTTTTTGGCATTTCAAAGACAAATGGTATATATTAAATATGACGTTTGGGTTTTTGTGTGTTTTAATGGAAGGTCTGAGATGTTATATATATACGATGTTTTTTGGCGGTTTTTTTAGGCGGGATTTTATTATAATTAATTTTGGCGTTTTATATCTAATGGCGTTTTTTAGATTAAGATGGCATTTTATTTCATGAGATGACGTTTTGTGTAGAGAAGTTAAAAGACTTTTTTACCCTTAATGAAGCACCCCACGGCAATAAAAGTTATGTTATTTACGAAAATGCCACCGCGTCATCTAGTCCATAGATTGTTTTAGTCTGACGATCCATAAACGTTCTCTCCGTTCTCACACTTTCACCGTTTTCTCTAAATCCTGATATATACATATATTTGTCCGGAATTTAATGTGTAAGCCCACAAGAAAACTCGGGAAAATATCTTTCTTTTTATAAATTCGGATAATAATAACAAAACTCGAACCATGTGATACTTGTTTAAAAGCTCGGAATACCCTTAACATAGCCGGACCATTCTACTATGCTTAATAAAGTCGGACTACACTATTTACACATAAACTCTGATATCCTGGCAAACCCGGATTCATCCTTGTTTCGTTCACAAATTCGAAAACATTATATTATGTAAACAAATCTAGACCTCATTCATTATACAAATAAATTCGGAACTGACAAATCCGGACGACTTCGTGACTCCACAAAGTCAGACCATGGTTATTCCCAGCCTACCAACGCACATTAGCACAGAAAACACAGTTTCTCCAATGTAACAGTTACGATTTTTACAATCAAACCCTAATCAACAATGATCAGCAATGTATCAAATCAAAACAACGAATTGGCAGTTCTATCTGATGTGCGTGTATTGTAATATATTTTAGGTGTATATTTTAAGCCCTTTTACACTTTTTAGCCAAGTTTTAAATTTATAAAACACGATATTTACTAACACTAAACACGCATATGGGCAAGTGCACCCATCGTGGGCGTAGTATAGTGTTGGTAAGATACCGAGGTCGTACAAGGACACAAGAGCTTTTAGTACCGGTTTATCCTCAACGTCTAATCAAATCAAAAGGTTAGAAAAAGGTTTTAAACTAGAAAAATAAAAGTAACTAAAATGTTGAAAAATAAAATAAAAATAAAAACAGATAGACAAGATGAATCACTTGGATCCGAATCGTGTGTAGTGTAACCTTTGATTATTTCCGCACTTTTGCACTTTTTAAGAGATTATCTTAGTTATTGTAGTAGGCCCCTCTTTTTAAGGTGACGTTACCCTCAACCCAGTAGTTTGAGTCAGCAAGGATACAATCCTAAAGGGTCGGATTATTGAAAGATAATTAATTAAGTTATTAATGCATAATGTTGTAGGCCCCTCTTATGAAGGTGACGTTACCCTCGGCTAAGTAGTCTGAGTAAGCAGGGATACAGTCCTAAGTAGCCGGGTTAAAGTTTTAATAGTAGTTTAACTTATGAGGGGATCAAAGAGTTTGGGCCCCCGCCATCCAATACCGGTGGGTATTGAAGGAGGTCCTACTAAATTTGATCCAGGTCCTTTGCATGATCTTACCAAACCGTTCCCTTGACCCCCGACCAGGTAGCCAACATATCTCTATATAGACCATGGAGATATGAATGGTGAAAATCTTTTATTTTATATAGACAGTAAAATAATGCCAAGACACCACGGACAAATGATAAGGAAGAATCACCTTCAACATAAGAAACTAGTTATTAAAGTCATTAATACAAAACCAAATAAAAAGTGCGAAAAGATTAAAAATAAAAATTATTACACTAAACACTTGTCTTCACCAAGTGATTAAGAGACTTAGGCAAACATGGCCTTTGATTGTCAAGAACTCTTACGATCAATCTTGGATCCCGAGATGACTCACACACTCTATGATGGACAATGGATGATGGTGGTGGATGATGGTGTTGTGATGGTGGTGGGTGGTGGGTGAAGTGTGAGAGAGGTGGTGTGCCAAGGGATGCCTTTGAAGTGAACCAAGCACCCCTATTTATAGCCTGCACTAAAGCCTGGACACGGCCCCGTGTTCGCTGGACACGGCCCCGTGTCCACCCTTTTTCTCTTTCTTCATTAATTACAATTTGTCTTTAGTAGCTCCACACACCCCCGTGTCCACTGGGCACGGCCCCGTGTGCAGAAGCGTATCTAACTATCAGATTTGGCAAGATTCTGTGTATCTTTGCGTTGACCACGGCCCCGTGTCCGCTGGGCACGGCCCCGTGGTGGGCGTAGAAGCTTCTACAGGTTTGTCTTTTGTGCCAAGGCTGACCATGCCCGCGTGTTCGCTGGGCACGCCCCGTGTTGAGCTGGACACGCCCCGTGTTGAGCTGGGCACAGCCCCACGCTCAGCTTTCTTCTTGTTTTTGCTTTGGGAGATGCTGTCGAGGAGTCGGGCATGCCACGTTTCTTCCTTTTCTTTGTATTTATGTTGGTTTTGGCTGTATATTTGTTCCTTTTGTTCGTTTAAGCTCATTTGATCCTGTAAATTCAAAATGAAGACAAAAACACACTTTTTCCAACATTAGTACTAAAAAGGGTTAGTTTTATGCCTTATTTGATGTAATTTATATGTTGCATTTTACACACACCCCACACTTGAATCTTCGCTTGTCCTCAAGCAAAACTCTTTATTATGTGGCTTGCACACCTAAATGGAATGGGTAGAAGAGAAGTTTTGGGCTTATCTTGAGTGTCGGGAATCCAAGATCTTTATTGGATTTTATTTTTATATTATTTACAATCCTATTCGTTATGATTTATTTATAACGTTTCATAAGATAAATTACTTATATGGGCATAACATGCCTTTTTAAAATTCCATTTATATACAAGTTCACATACCTCACGGGGGATCTCTCAACACTCGGGCGAAGATGTATTTTCGTGAAACACTCGAGAGCGGCATGGAACTTACTCCTACCATATGCTTGCCAAGCAATCAATCGTCCTCCTTTTTAACTATATACCTTTGTAAATATCAAGAGAACTTTTGGGTGAAGGGTTAGGCTTGGGTTAAAGGTAGGTGGTTGGGTTAGTGGTTAGTAAAAAGGGCTAAAAGCGTAAAAAGCGTCGGTTGTCGTGAATCCTCTTTTTTTTTGACATTTATTCAAACTAAGCATATTCAAACAAGATTTTTTTGAGGAACTTGTTTGGTTATTGCAAAATTCTCTCTCTCTTTTTTTTTGTTTCTCTTTTTTTTTTTTGATAAGGAATGTCACATGAAAAACCGTGCTTTTTACTAAAATAAAGGGTTTAAAATGAAAAAAGGGTTTTGGTGGGTAAAAGGGTGTTTATTTTGTGGGTTAAGAAATGAAAAGGTTTAGGCTCAAAGGGGTTAACTAGGGGGATTTTGGGAAGGTGGTAAAAAAAGAAAAGAAAAATAATGGTGTTGAAAGAAAAAAGGTTAGTCCTAATGCCTCCATCATTTACTTACTTGAGTTTAAGTTGGTAAGGACCGAGAATGTATCGTCATGGCAAGTTCTAGAGTCGTAAGAAACCAAGCGGCTATTCACACAAGAAACGAAAAATGAGCATTTAGTTTAAAGATATGTATTTGTATGCTCAATAAAGGCTCAAAACTCACTTTTATGGGAATGGGTTTTTATGTGATCATCATCATCATCATCATACTCAGTAAATCCCACCAATAGCAAAGCAAAGGTAGGGTCTAAGGAGGGTAAGATGTAGACAGCCTTACCTCTACCCCGTAGGAATAGAGAGGCTGCTTCCAAAGAGACCCCCGACTCGATAGTTTTGCATCAAGCTTTGGACATAAGGCACATAACACTTTTTAGAGAGGCTATTCACCAATAGTTTTATGTGATCAAGTATATATAATCAAATTTTAACTAGGTTTGTCATGTCGTTTCATAATTTTCTTATGTTGGTTCTTTTTATCATGACGCTATCGGTTGTAAATTTGTAAAAATATAACCTTTTTAGAACTTGTAATTCCCAAATTAAACTAAGACAAGTAAAAAAAGAAAAGTTTTTGAAAAAAAAAATTTGGGTGATTAGCGGTTCCAATAGAGTTTTGTGTAAGGCTTGTAATTAGGACTTGCAAAATTCAAGGTTTTAGCACCCCCCCCCCCAAACTTAAATTACACATTGTCCTCAATGTGTCCCAAAAATAAGTTTTTAGGTTGATTAAAATGTGTAAAAGTGGGTTAAAAACAAGATTTTATGTTACTGGGTAGCTGAACACGGGGTGGTGTGGGTTGAGCACGAGCCCGTGTCCAGACTGCCAGTACCAAAAGTAAACAGAAGGCTGGGCACGGGGGCGTGTTCAGTGAGCACGGCCCCATGTCCAGTTACCTGAACTGGGAATTTTCTTTAGATTTTCGGGCACGGGGGCGTGTTGGGTTGAGCACGGCCCCGTGCTGAACTTGCTGTAATGAAGAAAAATTGTTGAGAGGCTCTGTTTTTGTGCATGGGGTGTTGGTTCAAGCTTCCCTTAATATCTTTCACCATCCCGAGTGTGTTTTTATTCCTGAAAATTAAAACTAAACTAGAAAGCATAAAAAATTATTCTAAACTAAACTAAGGGTAGTTCCGCGGAATGCCTCCGTGGTGCGCTGTTGGATCGTCGTGTGACCCTAACGAGTCAACCAGAAGAGTTTTAAATCAAAATCAAAGGCAGAATCAGTGATTCTGACGTAATACAGCTTGATTTTCCATAATTATCTTCTTATTAATGATTTCAAAGCTTTTACAGATCGTTTGACAAACTGGCAGCACCTCGGCTCTGAAATCAAGACCGTTACAAATGAATCAGCAGGTTGGGTATTTATAGGGTTGTAATTTCGTACGAAATATGCAATGCTAATTTCGTGCGAAATTACACTTGTTAATTTCGTGCGAAATAGCATAAGCTTATTTCGTGCGAAAATACCCTTAAACATACAAAACCTGTTTTCCAACCTGCTGAACACTAGTTTATCCTATCTAGACTCAAGACTCTATAAACACGAAGTTAACAGACATTAGTGCACTAACAGACTCCCCCTTGGATGTTGACAAAGTCTTCAAGATCAAGTCTTTGGCTGTCTTCAGTCTTGGTCAGTCTTGCCTTTATTTTCAAATTGATTTGACACTGTAAGCATCCTTCAATCTCTATCTTCAAACTCCCCTTTGAATGTTGATCCAAAATTTTGACTCCCCCTTTCGAATACTCCCCCTCTCGATAAGCCGAGACTTGAATTCTGGCTCAAACTTTACATAAACTTTGCCATGGGGATTTCACTTTACAGCTTTCACACTTTCAAACCTGTAACCTGCTTCTCAAGAATATGACATTACAATCTATTCACATTTAAACTTCTTTTGATGGTCATCAGTTTTAGAAATCCACTTAAGTCTCCAGGTCCAAGTTAATGACCCTGGGAACTCAATTTGTCTACCAAGTCCAATTTAATGACCTTGGTTGACCTGAGACAAAACAAACTGACTTTCGTTTAAACTTTTTCAAACATTTTCTGAAAATTACAAGTTTCAAATGAATGAACTTGTTTTGACTTTTCAACTTTCAGGTTTTATCATGATTAGCTCCAAACTCATCTTCCAGCTAGAATCTTCCTTCATCTGCTTCAAACTACGAATCTGAAGATCAGCTTTCCACTTTGGTTTGTCGGAAAATAAAGCAGAAATGAAAAATCTTTTTGGATTTTTAATAAAGATTCTAAACTAGAAAGCTATAAAATCTTTTTGAGTTTTGGAATTTTAACAGAAATGAAATGCAGTAAATAAAAACTATTTACAAACATATTTTTGGTGAGCGTGTCAGGGAATCATATCAGTTATCGACAAGTTACTAGCACCGTTAAGCTTGATAACATACTAAGAATTAAACAATTCGCTTAGATTGTCGATATACTGGTCCAATTTAAATTCTCACACAAATTTCAATCTGTTCAGGATACGAATTTAGTATTTTAGAGACTTAGCTCATACGTGTGTACCATCTCAGAATATACTCCCGTATCCAAACAACTATATTCAGTCTTACAGGTGAGTGCACACTAATGATATCTGTAATGGGGTGAATGCGAAACCATGAGAGCTCAGGTCAGAACTTCCGTTCGTGAAGAGAGATGATGGTTCGACTTTAGGTGGGTCCCCTTTGGGGATCTTTTATTTCAACAGCACATGATTAGCATTTTGCAATGTTTCATCATTTTTTATGCTGAGGGTGAGCTTTAAAATTAAAGCTAATGCAAAGAATTATACGAGAACTAGGCTATTGCTTCCGCAAAATCAGAAGTCCTGATATAATACCCCAGATATCATCACGTACAAAGACCTAGTATGTCAGAAATAGCGTTTTCCAAACAAGATTTCAGGGGTTACCTATATATCCGAGAGATGTTCCCCACAAAATAAGCAAGTGATGATTTTAGGTTTATATCCCGAACAAACCTACTAAGTGTGTAAAAACCTATTGGCATATCATTAGCGAGACTGCTTAATGCTTTAAACTTTACATTTCTTTAGCGTACTGTAACTGTCTAACTGATGTACTATCATTTTCCCTTTTTACACAAGCTCTTTTTCAGTTTTCTATTGTTTTTGGATTTTAACATATTTCATGTTTTTGGATTTTTAAATTTTTTACTGTTTTTATATTTTCTGGAAATAACCTACCTACTCCTCCTAAATACCAAAACAAGTAAAAAATCGACAAACCATTGCAGATTGCTTTTCAACATCATCTACAGTGGCACCTTCATCAACGCCAATAATCTCATCCGATTCCGATAAAAGCTTCATACCGTTTTGTTTTAACAGATATTTAAACCGAGTTTTATCAAACGCTTTGGTATGTAAATCAGCTTTTTGATTGTCATTGTGGATTTTCTCAATTCGTATCAAGTTCTTCTCGAAACAATCACGAATGAAGTGATGACGAATTTCGATGTGTTTAGTTTTTGCGTGATGAACAAGATTTTTAGTGATGTTTATTGCTGCCTCATTATCAACAAATGTAGGGGTGTTAAGAAATTGCAAACCATAGTCGCGCATCTGTTGCTGGATCCACAAGATCTGAGAGCAGCAACTGCTAGCAGATACATACTCGGCTTCACATGTGGACAAAGCTACAGAGGTCTGCTTCTTACATTGCCAGGTGACCAATCGTGGTCCGAAAAACTGACATCCCGCTGTTGTTGATTTAGCGTTAACTTTGCAGCATCCGAAATCGGAATCGGAATACCCTTCGAGCATGAAATCGCCTTCTTTTGGATACCACAACCCCAGTGATGGAGTTCCTTTCAGGTAGCGTAATATTCGTTTCACAATCACCAAATGCGAAGCTCTTGGGTTAGATTGAAATCTTGCTGCGAGGCAGGTAGGATACATGATATCGGGTCTTGAAGCAGTCAAATACATCAGCGATCCAATCATGGAATGATACAACGTTTCATCTACCTTTTCTCCGGTGAGATCAGGGTTTATCCCATGGTTCGTCGCTAACGGGGTGGAAGCTGGAGTAGATCCTGACATCCCAAATTTCTCTAGGATATCATGAACATACTTCGTCTGATGTATGAATATTCCCTCAGGCAGTTGATCAACTTGAAGTCCCAAGAAGAATTTCATCTCACCCATCGATGACATTTCAAATTTTTGCTTCATAACTTTTTCAAACTCTTTGCACAAATCTTCATTTGTTGACCCAAATATGATATCATCTACGTATATCTGAACTATCAGAGGATGTCCGTCGACTTCTTTGGTGAAGAGAGTGGCATCCACTTTTCCACGGATGAAGCTGTTGACAAGTAGGTGTTGAGACAATGTCTCGTACCAAGCTCTCGGGGCCTGGTGTAAACCGTACAGCGCTTTATCCAGTAAATACACCTTGTCTTTGTGAATTGGGTCGGTGAAGCCCGGTGGCTGCCCGACATATACCTCCTCTTTTGCCTTCCCATAGAGAAAAGCCGATTTCACATCTAACTAAAAAACTTTAAATCCTTTCCACGATGCAAATTCTAAGAAGATTCTAATCGCTTATAGTCTAGCAACGGGAGCATATACTTCGGTGAAATCTATACCCTCCTGCTGACTAAAGCCCTGGACTACGAGTCGAGCTTTATTACGAATAATAACTCCTCTGTCGTCTCTTTTGCACTTAAACACCCACTTGGTGTTTATCTTCCTTTGACCATCTGGAAAATCTACTAATTTCCACACTCCTAACTTCTCGAAATGACTCAACTCTTCTTGCATAGCATTGACCCAAGAATCTTCAGTAAGCGCCTCTTTGTATGTTCGCGGTTCGATCTGCGAAATAAAACAACTAAGTGAAAACTCAGTTTGTAAAGGAGCAACTGTAGAATAAAAGCAAGTAAGGCCTTGGTCAATTTGTCGTCTAGTGCGGACGCCTGATTGCAATTCTCCAATAATTAACTCCTCTGGATGGTATGAAAGAGTTCTTGGCATCACCTCGCCTGGAACATCTACCTCGCCTTCCAAATTTGTGACATTTTGATTTGCACCTTGTTCACTGACTGGAATTGTTTGACTTGAAATCTGGATCTGCTCCCCCTCAGAATCTGAATCTCCACGATCGAATACTAGCCTATCATCAGATTCTTTATTATCATTAACTGCCGTCTGATTTTCAGAAGCATGTTCTGAAGATTATTGAATATCATCATGTTCACCAGCATTGCTAGGACCGGCTTCATTATCATTTGAAGTTTGCCATTGACTTCTAGAATACTCAGCTGGAAACCTTTCTTGTGATGACTCATACTCTCTCAGAATATCCAACTCATCAAAGAACTCTGATTCTTCTTCCTCATCAAATGACTTCCACAAGGTATCATAATCATAACGCCATCCGTCACCAAGATAATGAGGTAGCATATTATAACCTTGACACTCAACATTAAATGCTTCGATGATCTTCTTATAGCTTGGAACAAAGACTCGTTTCATTGGACTTGCATATCCCACGAAAATTCCTTCAACGCTCTTTGGACCAAATTTACCACGAGGTTCTATAACCGTGCAGGGAGACCCAAACGGTTCTAGATACTTCAGGTTCGGTTTGCGGTTGTTGATCAGCTCGAAACATGTCTTGTTGAATTTCTTTACTGTGAGAACCCTGTTGAGAGTATAGCAAGCGGCTGACACTGCTTCTGCCCAAAAGTTGATTGGTAACTTTGAATCAGCAAGCATTGTGACAACCCGGACTTTCAAGATTAGCTGTGGCACTTGAATTGTATCGCTATCATTCATGTCCTTCTATACGTCGTCTGTGAGTCTACGTTCTTTAAGCGTGATTAAACTTGTCTGATTTTGATTAAACTTGTCTGATTGCATTTAATTCCTATGAGTAAATGATTGTGTGTTGTTACATATTAATGAAAACGTTTAAATTATCTGGATATATATATTCGGGCACGTATAATAATTATATGTTAAGTTTATATGGTAGGTTGGTAAATATTACATTCTTATGAAGGAGGGCCGCATTTGTAACATGTACCATTGGGCCGCCATAGTCATACATAAACAACTCGGCTCAACTCCTTAAACTATTTTGCTAAGTTTGATATCCTTCGGCCCAATCCGCTAACCTTAAATGGAACCCTCCTAACATGCTCATACATCCCGGCCCAGTTATCAGTCTAGACATCTAGGCCCAGTTTCTTTTTTAGCCCAAAACCTGGCCTGGTGGGTAGCGTGTATGTGTATTAGCGATGCATGGTCATCAGATTATGTAGCAACCCTCGAATATGTTAATTCTAATTACAAAACCCTACCCCTCCCAAGTGTTCATGCGGCAGTAGGTTCCCCCCCAATCATCATCGAGGCATCATCATTTACAACCAAACTCTGGGTTAGTAGATTCGATATTATGCTAACTTTTAATTGCTGATTATATTTATGTGCGATCTGAATTAATCAAAGTTATATGTATGTAATTAACAGGTAACATGATCGAATAATGATTCTCAGTGATTCGTGATGGTGTGGTTAATGTATAGATTGAAGCTTGATCCTAGGAATTATACGTGAACTTCATGAGATCTGAATGTATATATATATATATATATATATATATATATATATATATATATATATATATATATTGTTTGTTGCGATATTTAGCAAGTTAGGTGTTGGGTTTAAACAAACTGATTTTATGATTGCATGATAATTGTGATGATGATAGGGTTTGGGCAAATTGTTTTGATAGGTAATTCGAGCTGATTTGGTCTTAGATGAGTGGGATTACTATTGATTATTGGACCTCTTACACGAAACTGAGTTGCATGATTACCCACATCACATGAATCTTCGATGCCCTCATTAACAAGTAATATACACATCATTTGCATTAAATGCACAGTAAGTTGCATATGTATGTCTTAGGTTTTTGAATAGCACACGTGCTTGATTGAAGGAACCGTCAATCTTAACTGTTATGCACATGGGCCACGTGATTGTTAGAGAACCGATTAACATGATTGGGCCTTTGAATCCACTGAAATCTATTGGGTGAATTCACTTTTGTAAATGGCTGACAACAAATATACTAAACATACTTCTATTGGGCTGCTGAATTTGTAAGTGATCTATAAGGGTTAACTGTGTTAATTAGGCTTGGGAAAATAGAGGGTAAATTAAATTGTAGATTTATGCGGACATTGGGCTGGGCTTAGATGTAGGCGGTCCAAACAGCACATCTTGGTTGGGCCGTATGGTTCGAGTGTGTTTGGGCCGGTCAGTTTGCGTAGGAGGGGAAATGGGCCACGGATTGCGTAAAACAGGTGTACTTATATCACGGGTCGCACCAAACTTAAGCGGATCATTTAGTTTAGTAATCCGCCAATTTTAGTGTCAAAAGGGTAAGTGGGTGTCCTTTAAATCGGACGTGAATCTGCTTTAGAACCACTGCACGCTAGATGATTACACTATGACAATCGGCTTATTATGTTGCATGATTTCTTGTCACAACTAACATGGTTACTGGAATGTGAACCGAACCATTTGACATGTGCTTTGGTGTAACATAAAACTTGTGTCGTGAATGTAACTATGATCCGGATACTTGTTATGATTTATGTGATGATATTTGCTTGGTTTGCTCGTTACCTGAGTCATGCGTGCGATTATTACGTGAATAATGAATATACGAAACTGATTGTTACTGGTACCTATGTTAGGGCGTGTTTGATCAACTGTAAAACAAGAAACTAACCTAACCGAGCAAAACAAAGGTGAGTTCACTACTTTGAGCATGCGTTCCGGTGGTTGGGACAATCAGTGGGTATCTCGGGGAGGGATAAATCTTTTGGGTAAAACTGGGATGTTGGATAATATTCTCACTCTCTATCTTTTAAGTCCCATCTTTTGCTATCGTGGTGGTAGCGGGGTATTAGTTGGTAGCGCTACTTAGGTTTGGCACCCTCACCCCGTTCCTGAGAGAGGGCGGGTGTGAACTAATGACCCAGTCGGGCCCAGTGCTTTGATAGGAGCACGGGGGAACGAGCAAAACATACATCAAGAGCCGTCTTGTTCAATATCGAGATATTATCAACATTACTTTCGGAATTAAATACAATGGATTAACTAAGCACTTGGTAACCAACGTTTTCTTAAAACTATGAACTCACCAGCGTTGTCTGATACACTTGTTGCATGCTCGCAGGTCGTTAGATGTCTTGGATTTGGAACTTGCTGTCTGGAGTAGCTGGAGTGGTCATGGGTCGACTGGAGGGATACTTGTGATTGTATTATTGATTTTATACATTGGTTTTGAAACAGTTTAACTCTGGTTTACCATTTGCTTCCGCTGAACATGTTGGTTTTCACTTAAACTTGTTGATGGTACTTTTTCATTAATAATTGAGGATTTTATTTAGAAACTTGTATGGGTTCAATGTAATTAGTGGCTCGTTATTGGTACGTCACACGCCTAGCAGGGACTTTCCCTAAGGGGGGTATTTTGGGGTTGTGACAGTTTGGTATCAGAGCCACTGGTTATAGTGAACTTGGTTTTAAAACGTTTTCATAAAACCAGACTATAACTGAACAGTTCTGAATACGTGAATACGACCATGACACTCAGCTCAGATTGCAAGGTTCGTCTTTCTCACTTGTTGCGTACATTACATGACTAGTACACTTGTTTATGATGTGGCATACGAACACACACTTGTCACTATAGCATAACTTCATGAAATGCTTGCTTACTTTATGATGCGTAGTTGGTGTTGTAGTTCTTAGATTCTTGTGATCTTATCGCTTGATAACCTCTGTTTGACACTCGAGTTTGAGGAACCATTTGACATGAGTTAGGTGGAACTGAGATGAGCATGCAAATTGCAATATTATTGTGGGTGCACACATAATAATAATGTGGGGTGCATGCGAGTCCCAGTGAGGCTTAACAAGTGAAGTAGGGGTTCCGTTCCGTTATTTGATTAAAGTGAACCACAACAGTCTATAGGAGTCGTAGTGGTGATTGTCTCCTACTCGAACATGATCTTTTCACTTCTCATTGAATCTTTGCGAATCTCGATGCTATCGAGTATTACTTGTACACCCATCTGAACGCCTAGCAAACTGGGTGGAGTGTTAGGTGCTTGTACGAACGTCCCTGAATTGGACGTCGCAGCATCGAATGATTGGTCGATACCTTTCTCGCTTCTCTTCGTTTGCTGGAACTCTATGTATTGACGTCTTAGACTCCGAAGTGCGATCACTTCTGCAACACTCTCGCAACATACCGCGTATTACTCAATCGACTTGCTAGATCGATGGACAAAAGGGTGAGCGTAGTATTTTACCGACCTCAGTATTTAGACAACCCTGATTACCGGCAACAAACACCAGCAAATTGACTTCAATCGAATTCTTAACTCTAGTTAGCGACTCGTGGGAGTCAACTCTTACGAATCAATCAGGACATAAGCGGTGACAACAAATTATAGTGTGATTTGTGTGGCTACCAGCACAGTGAGTAGCGGTGGCACAGAATGTGAAAAGATGGACTTTGACGGTGAAAGATTGTAGGGCTTCGTTTCAAACAACGGCATTGAAGGCAACAGTCGCGGCAACATCAAGGTACTCGTAATCGTAGTCTACAACATAGAAACGAAGGTGACATTGACAAGGATTGACTGTTGCTAAATCAAGACGTCAACAACCAAGGGAATAATGATAGTAATGGGAACCCTCGCAACCGTAACAATAACACTGGAAATGATGCTCATTGAAGGACATTTAGGATTGGCGTAGGCGACACCAGGCATAGCAGCAACATGGTAGCTTGTATGGGTAGTTGTCCGCTTCGTCTCTATTCTGCTTGACCCTGATACTTCTTGAAACCAAAAACCTGATGTGGAACCGGCTGACGACAAGTCAAATGAAAACTACATATGTTTGTTCGGATGCAAGCTCGACCTTGTGGGGCAAGTGTTCGACATCGACTTTCTATAACTCTTGATAGTTTTGATGCAGTGGTTAGTGTGGATTAGTTATCCAGATATCGTGCAGATATACCATGTGAGGAGAAAGTTGTCGTCTGTCATAAAGTATCCGTGTGGTGCAGGGGTTAGCATCAGTTCAGCAATGAAGGCTAGAGGTGTCCACGGAAGGATTACCCCGCTATGTTAGGTTACAGAAAAGAGGATCGAGGATCCATCAATTATTCATGATTTCTCCCTATGTGCTACCAGAAGAACTATCAGGTTTACCCTCACATCGTTAGGTGGAATATCAGATCGGTATCATGCCAGAAGCAGCCCTTATTACTAGTACTCCTTATTGTCTTACATCAGGAAGGTTGCAGGAACTGCCTAAACAACTTTAGGAATTGTTGGACAGGAGTTTTATCGGACCTAGCTTTTCGCTTTGGGGAGCCCCAGTTATATCCGTGAAGATAAGCCTTTTCGTGTGGGTACTGATTATCGAGAACTCCGCAAGGTGACAGTCAAGAACCGTTCGCTTCGACCATGTAGTAACACCCTGTTGACCAGTTGCGAGGGACAAGCTTCTATTAGAGGATTGATTAACGAGCAGGCTATTATCAGATGGAAGTCCAAGGGAGGATGTTCCTGGAACGGCATATCGAACACAACGCGGCCAGTGCGACTGGAGTTAACCAACACACCAGCAGCTCTATGGACCACATGAATTAATCGTGTTTACTGATGACGTTTTGGATCATTTCCAGGAGGATGGAACATCATGGGCGGCATTCATACCTTATTTTAGAGCTCCTGAGGGAGGAGCCACTTCGCGCGAAGTCTTGATTAAATGTAATTTCTGGATTCAAGAGGTACCTTTTGGTCATATAATCAACGAAGTGGGAATACACGTGGATCTCGCTAAGACCCATTTTGTTAGAAACTGATCGACGCTAAAGATTCCTTCGTGGATACAATAATTTCTTGGTTTCGCTTGATACTATCGCAGATTCATCGGGGGATTTTTGAAGATAGTGCAACCTTGACCTCCTTGGCATAGCACGGTGTTGTGCATTCGTGGGAGACAAAACAGGAGAACATCTTTTCAGCTTCCGAATCCGAACTCTACAACACACTAAACATCATCCTTACCCGAGGGGACGGGTGATCTAGTGGTATACCTTAAGGGTTCGAATCAGAGTCCCAGTTACACATCTATGCAACACAAGAAAGTGATGGCTTACGTAGTGGATT
Source organism: Helianthus annuus (assembly GCF_002127325.2). Classification (NCBI taxonomy): domain Eukaryota; kingdom Viridiplantae; phylum Streptophyta; class Magnoliopsida; order Asterales; family Asteraceae; genus Helianthus; species Helianthus annuus. The sequence goes on along the minus strand of NC_035449.2, from coordinate 156,109,066 downwards.
TACAAGAAGAGTAGCACGAGTCACAACCTGCGATGGAAACCATGGTCTTTGGATTTAAGTTGGAGGCATTACTTGGACGGTACCAATTGCACTAGTTAGACCGATCACAAGGGCCTCCCGTGTACCTTTGTTCTGAGAGAGCTAATTATGTGGTGGCATCGCTGGATGAAACTCTAGAGCGTATGCGATTATGGAACCAAAACGCGTATGAGTTGCAACTCACCATTGACTCTAGCCTACCCAATCAGATTCGCCCTGTTCACATCGAAGCATTGGAGGAAGAGAATTTTTAAATTGAGTCCATGCGGGGCATGGAGGAGCAACTATTGGCAGATCGGATGATGTTCGCTACTTCATGGAACGAATATGGATCCCATCATACGACAACCGTAGAGCACTTGTGTTGAGCAAAGCACACCAGCCTCGTTATTCTAGTCGTCCGGATTTTGATATGGTGATCGGGCATGAAGGCCCACCTAGCTACGTATGTGAATGATGTTGGACTTGTGGGAAAGTCAAGGGGGAGTATCAGCAACCAGCGACACCCATATGGAAATGAGAACAGATTGCCATGGATTTTGTCACTAGTCTACTTACAACTCGAAATGGAAACATTATCACCTGGGTGATCATTGATGGACTCAAGTTACCAGCACACTTTCTTGCAATCAAGGAAACTGACGAGTCTTCACAGCTGTGAATGTTCCTCTGAGAGAGGCAACTTTTAGGCACGAGGTGCCAACTCCTATTACCTCTGATTTTGATTTACGCTTGATTTATGATGGGCAACGCACAACACCCGTGGCTCACGTCTAGACATGAGCATTATACAAACGGTCAAGGTAAACGAACCACCCTGACACTCGAAGACATGCTGCGAGCATGTGTGTGATTGGCTTTGGTGCAGATTGGAAGAACTCTTACCTATGGTTGAGTACTACTGCGGCAGTTATCATCTTGGTAACCAGACAGCTCTGTTGAAGCATTACATAGACGATAATTGTTTGTGCATACGTCTGCTGACTTCGTCTTGTATCGAGTCTTGAATTGCTCAGGGCACGAAGTTCGAGATATCAAGTCAAAAGTCTAATTCCGCTTGAAAGACACTAATTTCGCTTGAAGAGATCAAGTTATTTCCGCACGGAATTAACATATAATTCCACTTGAATTGTAATATCGTTTGTAATGTATTTTCGTTTGAGTTGTTTGGAGCGGAATTAGTAGGCCTATATATAGTGGTGATTTCGTTTCATTTGGAACGAAATTAAGTAGAGTGTTTCCGACGGCGAAGCTCTGTCGAAGTGTCTACAGATCTGTAATCATATCAGAATCAATATAAAAGACAGTTAAAGTGAACATCTTGCTGAATCACGCACAATATTGTGTAGAACGCCTCTGATCGACTCATTTCAGGTCCAAACATGATCCTACATGTGGTATCAGAGCATAGGAGGAGGAGTTCTGCAGATATCAGCTTGATTTCATCTCATTTTGTTACTTCTACACCTTCTTTTATCAATTGAACAAGTTTTATCAGTTAAAATGGCTTGAATCTTTCACAAAATAAGCGAAACGTTGTTATAACAAAGCCTTGAGAGAATTGGACCTTAAATAGATCTAAATCTGACAATATTTGTAATTTCGCTTGAAAGTTTGAATCAAATTGATGACGTCATTCTAATTCCACGTGGAAGAGCACATTAATTCCGCACGGAATTATTAGTTATTCTTAATTTCGCTTGAAAATACTTCTAATTCCGCACAAAATAAAAATTTCGTTTGAGTAATTTCGTTCTAAACCTAATTTCGTGTGAAAACTGAGTAATTTCATACGGAATTACCTAATTCCGTTTGAAAATCACTAATCCCGTTTGAAAGTTGTGTGCAGGTTAATTTCGTTTGAAGTTAATTTCGCTTGGGTAATCTCGTTTGAAGTGATTTCGTTTGAAGGTTTAATTTCGTTTGAAAGTGTTTGTTGTGAACCGAATAATGGACGAAGAATTCTACAACGCGTTTGCCACATCTCCGACTACTCCGGCTGCCATTGCTCAAAACATGAACTTGGAAAACGAAACCGGAACTTTGCAAAAACCCCCCGAAACTTATGGGAATGGAAGAGTACCATGGATAGAAAAATAGTTTTGAGAATTGGGTTCAGGAAAACCATCTAAGAGCTTGGGAAAGCATTGAAACAAAGTATGTTAGACCACAGACTGCTTTCAAAGTTGATAAAATCATCTCGGAATTTACAGACAAAGAGAGAGATAGTTATAAAGGAGAAAAAATGATGATTGGTCTTCTACAACAAGCTGTCAAAGAAGATATATTTGTGTTGCTTCAGCATGATGGTAGTGCTATGGGAGGCACTTGAGAAGAAATTCGAAGGAAGTACAGAAATGGTCAAGAGTAAAGCATCTTTGCTGAAAAAGGAGTTTGAGTTGTTTACAAGTATGCCAGGTGAATCTACAAAGACTCACATTGAGAGATATTGTCATCTTGTGCGTACCATGTCTCAGTTGAAAATTACTAAAACTCCAGCAGAATGGGTTGAAAAGTTAGCTGACGCATTACCGCAGAAAGAATGGGGTACTTATCTCATGATCTTAAAGAATTCTGGAGAGTTTAGTAGATTGTCAATTGGACAGTTTATTGAAAAGCTTGAGGCACAGGATCTTGAACAGCAAAAGATTGCTAGAATGAACAGCTCGAGCAATCAACAAGACATCAAATTGTACTATAAAGGAAATGTTCAAACTGTTGAAGCAAGTCCTAAGATACAAACTGCTTTCAGTGCAGAAAATTCACTTGGACCAGTCAGTCAAAGTTCAATCAACACTAGTGGATTTTCAAATGTCAATCTTCCAAGTGTTCAAAGTTCAAATGTTGGTAATGGACATATGATTCAGTGCAATGTTGCATTGCATCTTCAAAATGGTCAGAATTTTTCTGAAGAAGTTGTTAAAAGTCATATGGCATTATTGGTTACTGCTTTGGAATCTTATAAAGGATTGATTGCTGGAAGAATTGGTAATCCTATATTAACCAAGGAAGATTACGACCAGATCGATGCAGTGGAATTGGAGCTCATGGATATAAAGTGGTGCTTAGCTAGTGTTTTGAGGAGAGCAGAAAAGTTTAAAACAATTACAGGAAGAAATGATTTTTTGGATGCACATGTTTCTAATTTGGGTTTTGATAAATCTAAGGTTACTTGTTTTCGATGCAGGGAGAAAGGTCATTTCAAGAGAGAATGCAAAAATCAAGAGGCTAGTGGAGCAAAGAATCCATTTGGAAAAGATGATTACTATCAAAAAGCCATATATCAACAAGTTACTCATCAATCGCATCAACAAAAGGAACCACAAACTGCTCATGCAAGAATGATCGAAGATGCAAACAAGAAAGCTTATTATGGTATCATTGATCAAGATGATGAGAAAATGGCTCTAGGATTTAGATGGGATAAGTTTGTGGATGAGAATGGGGAGTTTAAAGCTTTCAATGCTCAAATTGTTCAAAAGCCAGAATTGATGAAAGAATGGATAGCAGTGTTATCTGATGAAGTGAAAAGTCAAGATGAAGAATCTGTTTCTTCTGAAAACAGTTCAACAGATACTAGTGATGATGATGAAGAAGTTGAACAGATAAACATTGGAAAAACTCATTTATCTTCTGACAGTTTTGAAGTTTATTTTGCAGATAAATTGAAGAAATTGAAAGAGAGAAAAGCTACAAAAGAAATGAAAGAAGTCAAGGTGGTTGAGAAGATAGTTGAAGTGGAAAAGGTAGTTGAAGTCGAGAAGATTGTGGAGATTGAAAAGATTGTTGAAGTCACAAAACCTTGTCTTACATGTTTAGAACCTTGCAAACAATGTGAAGATAAAGACATGAGGTTTGGTGAGCTTGAAAAGTTGAAAGAGAAGTTGCTGTTTGATGTTAAGAATGTGAAAGAATCATACGATGTATTGAACAAAACTGTGAATAGTTTGCAGAAGACAAACTCAGAAAGAGAAGATGCTTTGACAATGATGAATGCAACAATGATGTCTAAGCAGAAAGAGATAAATTTCTACATTGAAGAATGTGCGAAATTGAAGCAAGAGTTGGAAAGTGAAAAAGTTGAAAATGAAAGAATCAGGCGATTACTGAATATTTATTCAAGTTCTGATTACTTAATTGACAGAATTTATCCAACCGTTGCAGGTTTTGAAGCGTTTGACGACAAGAAGCCAAAGAAAAAGAATACTGGTAAGAAACAGAGTGTTAGTTATGACAAGTGTCTGCCTCCGGTTTGGGAAGGGTATTCGGCTAGAAAACCAAATGAGGAACAAGTAAAAAAGGCTGTCAATATAAAGTTAGAGTCTGAGATAGTCGATGAGTTACCAGACAATATTGACATCACATTCACAGCGTTCGACACAGATCATGAGTCTGAGTTAATAAAAAGGATGGTCGATCAGGTGTTGGATAAGGATGAGGAGTCTGAGTCAATGTCTGAGTCCGGGAGTTCGAGTTCGTCTGACAAAAGTCCAAAGTCGTCGAGAAAACGGGTGTATAGTAAAGAATTTTTGTGGTTAAAATCCAATTTGAATGACGAAACATTTGAAGTAGCATATACATTGAATGATTCTGACAAATTATATTTTGATAAAGAATTTCCAATAAGAGGTGTTAAAACTGAAATGATCAAAAAGGTTTTCAAACTGACAGAAATTAATATTTCTGAAATAAAAGATGTAAATCTTTCTACAAAACCTAATCCTTACACCTCAAGAATAAAACAAAAACTAAACAAGAAAATGGGTTACAGTTCTGGTTCAGGTTATCGAAAGAACCCAAACCATAACGAAAATTTCAAAAAGAAAGGACTTGGTTTTATTCCACCAGAAAATTATAAAATGAGAAAATTTCTAAAAATACAAAATTTGTTTCAGGTACTTCAGCTGAGGATGACAAGAAGAGCTCTTTCTGGAGGCAAACAAATAAAGAGTTCTTAGCTGAAAAACAGAAGATTGCAAAGAACGAAGCTCTCAGAGAAAAAAGACAAGAACCTGTTACGGATGTCAAGAAGTTGGTCACATCGCTTGGAACTGTCCTAAAGCAACCAACACAAAACAGGGAGTCTCAGAAAAACTCAAAGAAATAGTTGTTGATAAAACCGAACCACCAACTAAAAAATTTAAAGTGTTTAAAAATTCTATATATGAAGTTGGTGAGTGTTCGAAAAGCTTTTACACGAAAAGGGGAAATCTTGACAATCAAGCTTGGGTTGTTAAGAAATCAAATGTAAAACCTGGTGATGAATCTGATTCCACAAAATCAGAGGAGCCACAAGTTGATGCTAAAATTAAAAACTCAGTTCCACCTTTGGATGATGTTCATTTTCCACCATTGCGGACTGATAATTTTAAATCAAAGGTTGGTAAAGTTGAGATCTCAAATCAATTTTATTCTGAAAAGAATGAATTTGATGTTGAGAAAGCTTTTAATGGGAATGTGAAGAAGATTTTTGGGAAGATGTTCGAGGGAAAGGTTAAAGGGGTTAAGGATTTTTATGCTACAAAGAAAGTAACTTACACCCCAACTGCAGATGAGTTAGTATCACCCAAGGCTGGTCAGGCTTGGGTGGACATTTTCTTTGATTGAAAAACCTGACTTGCCGGAGCTCCTAGGTTGGTAAGAGTGGAGCATGAATCGACATCTTTCTTTGTATTGAGTTTTGATTGTGCTTATTTACAAGTGTTGCGGAGTTTTGTTCTTACAAAGTGATTAATCAAGGTCATTAATTTGAACTTGATGAAATCCTTATACATGTGGTTGAGAACAAGATATGAACCCCTAACCTACAAATGGTTTAAAAATCAACAAAACTTATTCTCCACAAAAACCATTTTGATTAAAACAAACTTAAGTGTTTTGAAATCATAATGGGAAAATAATTTGTTGTAAGGGGAAGTTCTGATTGTTTATGCCGAGTGGATAGAATTCACATCAAGTTGTCATTTTATTGTAAAGTTTGTTTTTAAGTTTCTTTAAATGTTTCTAAATTTTAGGGGGAGTAAGAAAATTTCAGAAAATCCAAAAACATTTGAAAATGGAAAAATCCAAAAACATGATAAAATCAAAAATGAGTTTTGTTGTAAAAAGAGGAAATGATAGTACATCAGTGGACTATCACAACATGCTAAAGAATTGAAAAGTCAAAAATGTGATAAACAATCTCACTGTGGATGTCCCAGTAGGTTTTTACACATTCAGTAAATTGTTTTCGAGATATAAACATAAAATTCAAACTTGCTTATATCGTGGGGAACATTTCTTGGATATATGGGTAACCCCCGAAATCTTGTTTCAAAGATCCCTCTTTCTGAGATACTAGGTCTTTACACTCAGTGATATCTGGGGTATTATCCTGGGACTTCTGATTTTGCGGAAGCAATGGCCTAGTCCCCGTATAATACTTTCTGCTCGTGCTTGAAAAATAGCGCCACCCTCAGTACAAAAAAAATGATGAAACATTGAAAAATGCTAATCATGTGCTGTTGAAGAAAAGATCCTCTAATGGGGACACACCTAAAGTCGAGCCGTCATCTCTCTGCTGAACGGAAGTTCTGACCTGAGCTCTCACGGTTTCGCATTTAACCCTTTACAGATATCATCTAGGTATATTCACCTGTAAGACTGAATATTGGGATCTGGATACGGGAGTATATTCAAGTGGTGAGACAGGCGAATAAGTTTAAGTCATTAAAACATTAATCTCGTATCACAAAACAGTTGAACTTTGTGTGAAAATTTAAATGGATCAGTATACTGACAATCTAAGTGAATTGTTTAGAACTTAAAATGATTAAAGCTTAACGGTGTTAGTGATTTGTCTCAGTAACTGATATGATCCTCTTACACAAACTCACAAAAATATTATTTGTAAATATTTCTTTACTGCATTGCTTTCTATTTCTAAAATCCAAAAAGATTTTCAGTGTGTTTTAGCATAAATCTGTTGAAAATTCAAAAAGATTTTCGACAACTGATGTTGGATAGTTGATTTTCAAAATTCCAAGTGCTAAACATGATGATCATTTTGTGAGGGGGAGTTTGTTGTTTAATCAAAAATATTTTGAATGATTGTTTTCAAATGGTTCATCAGAGATAAACATTGTTAAATCATTCTGGTTAAATTTGAGGGGGAGTCTGTAATTATAAATTTGTCAAATGTTAATTTTGTGAAATTTATTGTGAGGAAGAGGATGTGCAGGATAGACTGGATTCTAAAACTGAGAATAGAGCCAGATCACGATCCTGATCCTGAAAAAGCATGACAAGAGGGAGAGTCTGTTGATGCTGAAGAGGAGAGTAAAAGAGAAGGTTAAAGAAGTTTTACACTGTAAGATACTTCAGAGAGGAGCAGTCAGACTGATAAAGACTGAAGACGTTGAAGACTCTACACTTAAGACTCGTCAACATCCGAGGGGGAGTCTGTTGGTGCATACGTCTGCTGACTTCGTCTTATATCGAGTCTTGAATTGCTCAGGGCACGAAGTTCGAGATATCAAGTCAAAAGTCTAATTCCGCTTGAAAGACACTAATTTCGCTTGAAGAGATCAAGTTAATTCCGCACGGAATTAACATATAATTCCGCTTGAATTGTAATATCGTCTGTAATGTATTTTCGTTTGAGTTGTTTGGAGCGGAATTAGTAGGCCTATATATAGTGGTGATTTCATTTCATTTGGAACGGAAGTAAGTAGAGTGTTTCCGACGGCGAAGCTCTGTCGAAGTGTCTACAGATCTGTAATCGTATTAGAACCAATATAAAAGACAGTTAAAGTGAACGTCTTGCTGAATCACACACAATATGTCTGTTTCCGCCTTTCCTATTGTGTAGAACGCCTCTGATCGACTCATTTCGGGTCCAAACACGATCCTACAATAATGCCAACCTTCTTGTTAGACTGGGATGGTTGACAACTTAAGTACTGGTCCAGAACTGGTACTCGAAACTCTTAGGAAGGTTGTTTGGAGCGGGAGTCGATTGGCGGCAACGCGTGACCGTCAGGGAAGCTGATAAACTTGGGAAACGCTGGGAGATCGCTGTAGGCGATCGTATCGTGTTGAAAGTCTCACCCTGGGAGGGTGTGGAATGCTTGGGAAGCATGGCGAGCTTAACTGACGTCACGATGGAACATTCAACAGTCTAGGATGAATTAGATAACGTACACGATGTCATTTATGTCTCGAACCTAAAGAAGCGTCTGTTCGACGCAACACTTGTGATACTCTTGTTGAGAAACCCACTGTTAACACAGTCGAACTTCAATCGTGAGAATTCGTTGGAACTCAAGACGTGGACCGTAGTTCACGTGGGAATGCGATCATCGGAGTAAGCTCTAGAATCCTCAGTTGTTCAATCGGTTGAGTCAACTCCTGATATCATTGAGGAATTTCGGGACGCAATTCCCTTTCAAGTTGGGGATGATGTGGCACCTGGGAAAATCTGCAGCAATCTCGACCCATCACCTCACTTCTCTGTGCTAGCTTGTCAAATTTCAGGACGAAATTTCTTTCAAGTCGGGGATGATGTGACAACCCGAACTTTCAAGATTAGCTGTGGCGCTTGAATTGTATCGCTATCATTCATGTCCTTCTATATGTCGTCTGTGAGTCTACGTTCTTTAAGCGTGATTAAACTTGTCTGATTTTGATTAAACTTGTCTGATTACATTTAATTCCTATGAGTAAATGATTGTGTGTTGTTACATATTAATGAAAACGTTCTATTATATGGATATATATATTCGGGACGTATAATAATTATGTGTTAAGGTTATATGGTAGGCAGGTAAATATTACATACTTATGAAGGAGGGCCGCACTTGTAACATGTACCATTGGGCCGCCATAGTCATATATAAACAACTCGGCTCAACTCCTTAAACTATTTCGTTAAGTTTGATATCCTTCGGCCCAATCCGATAACCTTAAACGGAACCCTCCTAACCTGCTCATACATCCCGGCCCAGTTATCAGTCTAGACATCTCGGCCCAGTTTCTCTTGTAGCCCAAAACCTGGCCTGGTGGGTAGCGTGTATGTGTATTAGCGATGCATGGTCATCAGATTATGTAGCAACCCTCGAATATGTTAATTCTAATTACAAAACCCTACCCCTCCCAAGTGTTCGTGCGGCAGTAGGTCCCCCCCATCATCATTGAGGCATCATCATTTACAACCAAACTCTGGGTTAGTAGATTTGATATTATGCTAACTTTTAATTGCTGATTATATTTATGTGCAATCTGAATTAATCAAAGTTATATGTATGTAATTAACGGGTAACATGATCGTTAATGATTCTCAGTAATTTGTGATGGTGTAGTTAATGTGTAGATTGAAGCTTGATCCTAGGAATTATACGTGAACTTCATGAGATCTGAATGTATATATATATATATATATTGTTTGTTGCGTTATTTAGCAAGTTAGGTGTTGGGTTTAAACAAACTGATTTTATGATTGCATGATAATTGTGATGATGATAGGGTTTGGAAAAATTGCTTTGATAGGTAATTCAAGCTGATTAGGTCTTAGATGAGTGGGATTACTATTGATTATTCGACCTCTCACACGAAACTGAGTTGCATGATTACCCACATCACATGAATCTTCGATGCCCTCATTAACAAGTAATATACACATCATTTGCATTAAATGCACAGTAAGTTGCATATGTATATCATAGGTTTTTGAGTAGCAAACATGCTTGATTGGAGGAACCGTCAATCTTAATTGTTATGCACATGGGCCACGTGATTGTTAGAGAACGATTAACATGATTGGGCCTTTGAATCCACTAAAATCTATTGGGTCAATTCACTTTTGTAAATGGCTGACAACAAATATACTAAACAAACTTCTATTGGGCCGCTGAATTTGTAAGTGATCTATAAGGGTTAGCTGTGTTAATTGGGCTTGTGAAAATAGAGGGTAAATTAAATTGTAGATTTATGCGGACAATGGGCTAGGCTTAGATGTAGGCGGTCCAAACAACACATCTTGATTTCGAGTGTGTTTGGGCCGGTCAGTTTGCGTAGGAAGGGAAATGGGCCACGGATTGCGTAAAACAGGTGTACTTATATCACGGGTCACACCAAACTTAAGCGGATCATTTAGTTTAGTAATCCGCCAATTTTAGTGTCAAAAGGGTAAGTGGGTGTCCTTTAAATCGGACGTGAATCTGTTTTAGAACCACTGCACGCTAGATGATTACACTATGACAATCGGCTTATTATGTTGCATGATTTCTTGTCACAACTAACATGGTTACTGGAATGTGAACCGAACCATTTGACATGTGCTTTGGTGTAACATAAAACTTGTGTCGTGAATGTAACTATGATCCGGATACTTGTTATGATTTATGTGATGATATGTGCTTGGTTTGTTCGTTACCTGAGTCATGCGTGCGATTAGTACGTGAATAATGAATATACGAAATTGATTGTTACTGGTACCTATGTTAGGGTGTGTTTGATCAACTGTAAAACAAGAAACTAACCTAACCGAGCAAAACAAAGGTGAGTTCACTACTTTGAGCATGCGTCCCGGTGGTTGGGACAGTCAGTGGGTATCCCGGGGAGGGATAAATCTTTTGGGTAAAACTGGGATGTTGGATAATATTCTCACTCTCTATCTTTTAAGTCCCATCTTTTGCTATCGTGGGTGGTAGCGGGGTATTTGTTGGTAGCGCTACTTACGTTTGGCACCCTTACCCCGTTCCTGAGAGAGGGCGGGTGTGAACTAATGACCTAGTCGGGCCCAGTGCTTTGATAGGAGCACTGGGGAACGGGCAAAACATACATCAGGAGCCGTCTTGTTCAGTATCGAGATATTATCAACATTACTTTCGGAATTAAATACAATGGATTAACTAAACACTTGGTAACCAACGTTTTCTTAAAACTATGAACTCACCAGCGTTGTCTGATACACTTGTTACATGCTCGCAGGTCGTTAGATGTCTTGGATTTGGAACTTGCTGTCTGGAGTAGCTGGAGTGGTCATGGGTCGACTGGAGGGATACTTGTGATTGAATTATTGATTTTATACATTGGTTTTGAAACAGTTTAACTCCGGTTTACCATTTGCTTCCGCTGAACATGTTGGTTTTCACTTAAACTTGTTGATGGTACTTTATCATTAATAATTGAGGATTTTATTTAGAAACTTGTATGGGTTCAATGTAATTAGTGGCTCGTTATTGGTACGTCACACGCCTAGCACGGACTTTCCCTGGGGGGGTATTTTGGGGTTGTGACAAGCATCGTCCTGGCCGTTTCAATTAGCGTCCTGTTCTTTCGTTCGGCTACTCCATTTTGCTGCGGAGTGTAAGGAGCACTAAATTCTTGCAATATACCTCTCTCATCGCAATAATCTTCCATTCGGTTGTTCTTGAACTCTGTACCGTTGACACTTCTGATTCTACTGATACGAGCATGGTACAAGTTTTCAATTTTTCTGAACAACACCATCAAGCTTTCAAACGTCTCATCTTTTGTCTTCAGAAATGATACCCACGAAAATCTGGAGTAATCGTCAGTTACTACAAGACAGTAGAGATCACCGGTTATGCTTTTGACAATCACTGGACCAAAAAGATCCATATAAAGTCTCTCTAACGGTCTCGAAACTGAATTGACTTTCTTTTGAGGATGTGACTTCTTCTTTTGCTTGCCTTTGACACAGCTAATGCACTCCCCTTCCAGATGAAAACCTTTCAAATGGACTCCGTTGACTAAATCATTGTGTACCAGGTGATTCATTTTTCGCAGGTGAATGTGTCCCATCTTTCGATGCCATAACTATGACTCCTTTTCCGTGGCTTTTGACATGAAGCAATGAGCCAGACCCGTGGTAGTAGTAGCTACGCTCATATCCAACACGTACAGATCATTGACTCTAGGTGCTCTCATGATAACCCACTCTTCGGGGACAACAAATCCTGGTTTCAAGATCAAACATTCTTTGTCTGTGAAGTGCGTTGTATACATTCTATCATAGATCTGAGATATGCTCAGAAGATTATTCTCTAGCTCGGTGATGTAATTCACTCTTTCAAACGTGACAATACCATTAGATAGCGTTCCTTCACCAACTATTCGACCACCTTGATTTTCTGCAAAACCCACATATCCTCCATTAAATCCTCGAACATCGTATAGTAGGGTTTCTTCCCCGTCATGTGCCGAGAAGCTCCACTATCCATAATCCATTGTGAAACGGATCTTGGAAGCTCCTACACATTTAACAAACACGTAGTTAGATTTTGATGCCACCCAAGCCTCTTTTGACTCAGGTAGCTGGAAATTGAGAACAGTTCTTTTGGTGAACAACGGTGGAAAATTTTTTTCATACATTTTCAAGCTCTCTTCAGATCCAACCTCAACCTCTTTGTATAAGAAAAACTCATCTTTAGGAGGTTGACCAGATGGTTGGTCTTTCTTTTGAACATCTTTCTTTTCAGAAATGAGCATTTGTTCTTCAAGTTTCTCATAGTAATCCAAAGGAATATTCATCTTTACCGGTGTAGTAGAAGATGATTGTTTTTCCGATTCAGAAACCTTTGGTTTTGGAGAACTTGTTTTCTTTTCAACAACTTTTGGCTTCCATGTTTGTTGAGATAATGCAACCCGTGTGTAAAATTTGTCATTTTTAGTTACCACATTCTTTACAGGTTCAGTTTTGATTTTGGTGTTTTCATTTTCAAAATTTTCTTCTCAACAACCATTGGAGCTTTTCCATTTGCATCAACTTTCTTTTTCTGAATCTCAACAACTTCAGACTTAGGATTTGAGTTGGGACACTTTCGTGCAATGTGTCCAACTTGATTACATTGAAACATGTTCGAGTATCAACTACCCGACTTGTGCCTTCAGTTTGAGGTTGTGAGACCTTTTTCTAAAAGAACTCTTCATTTGATTTTGAAAAAATTTTAGACTCTTCGTCAGAAAGTGAACTTGAAATCTAACTTCTCACAAAAACCTTTTTCTCAACGAACTTTTTGTTTTGAAAATTCTTTCTTTGATAATTCTTACCACCCTGATAACCACCCGACCATCTGTTTTGGTTGTTGTTAGAAAAACGCGGTGGTACAACAGGCTTTTTATAGTAAGATTTATCTTTTTCAAAGTTCAATTGTCTCTCTGGATGTTTCAAACCTTCAATTTCCGACACATCAATCTCAATCAGTTTGAACACATTTCTCAATTTGCCAACATTCACATTTTCTAAAGGAAAATCACGATCCGAATACAACTTATCAGATCCCGCCATCTTGTACATCACAAGACCCAGGTTCTTCACTTAAGTTGTTTTTGGATTTTGATTTCGGAATATATTTGTCCAAAAAGCATTCATCATCCTCAGTAGTGTCACTTTCAGTTTTCATAACATTCTCAGCCATGCTTTTAACAATTTCAGATTGGACACTATCTTCATCGGAAGATGAATTGAATGTGACATCAATTGTGTCTGGATGCTTAACTTCATTTTCTTCTTCATCATTTACCAACCCTGATTTTTTCTTTGAAAAATTGTTTAAAACTGGCGGTGGAACCTGATGATACCCAACCCCAGTTCCATCAGAGTATACATCTTCGCCTGCTTTGTTCTTCCCAATTGGTTTAGGAACGATATGTTGAAGAACAAAACTTGCGGAGTTGTAACTGTTCAATTTCAATTGAATGCGTTCATTTTCAATTTTTTCTTCTTGAAACTGAAGCTTCAACTTAACAATCTCATCCAGTTGCTGATTGATTAGCTCTTCTTTCACTCTAAGAACTTCTGACAGTTGCACATTTTCTTTGTTTGTTTTACCATTTCTTTCATCACAATTTTTAACCGTTCGTTTTAGCATCTCAAAATTTTCTGAAAGTTGACGATTTTCATGAATTAGCTTTTGGTTTTCTTTCCAAATTCTTTCTACGTCACTTTTAACATTTTCGATTTTCTCAGTTAATTCTTTTAATCGGTCATTTGAAGCTTTTAACATTTTGTCACGGTTTAAGATCTGATCTTCAATGTCTCTTACTCTTTTTGTCAGTTCTTCGGTATTTTTACCGCTGAGGTAAACCTGTGTACTACAAACTTTGCAATTTTTCATGCAATTTTTGCAGTCGCTCTCAGTTTTAGCTTTCTTACCTGACTCATTGATTGCATCATTCTGATTGACCTTGCGTTTAGACTCAGTTGCAGAACCAGAAACTACCTCTAGCTCTTTTGCAGCAAGTACTTTGTCAGCCATCTTCTTCAAATTTTCAGCAGTAAACTCTTATGACGTGTCAATAATCCCGTCATCAACTTTCTTTGTCTGCATCTCTTTCTCCTTTTCTTTTTCTTTTTCATCAGCTTCTCCTCCTCCCCACGACAATCTCTGATTTGCTTCTTCTTCTTCAGCAATTTCCTGGATGAGAGCATCAACACTAATAGAAGCTGGTCAACTGCAATGTTTCCTTTGGGATCAAGGTAACATTCTCTATCAGCATCCCATCTTTTCGCCTTCTTAGCTTCTTTGAATGTATGATAGATTCTGCTCATCCTGTTTTGGGCTTTCATCCTTCTGTTGACGAATTTTTCTTCTTCTGTTCTGTTGTCTTTGAAAGGAACAATTTTGGTCACAAACGCATAGCCCACTGCATCCTCTTCTGGTAGCAGTTCACTCCAATCGAAACCTTCGTCATCATGAATAGCAGCAAGAGCTCTTGATTTTTCTTTGGGGTTATCTTCAAGCTGCTTCATTCTGGACGGTTCTGATTTGTTCTGATGATAGATTGCTCTTTTGTAATAATCTTCTCTGCATGGATTTGCAGTATCATCAGCAGGTGCGTTTCGACATTCACGTTTAAAATGTCCCTTTTGTTTACACCTGAAGCACGTGACTTTTGACTTATCAAAACCAAGTTTTGTGGAAGGTCCACCAATTGAATGTCTTCCAGTAATCTCCATGAACCTTTGGGCTCGTCGGACCGCACTAGCCATAGACCACCTGATATCTATCAACTCCATTTCTTCTGGGTCGATCTGGTCATAGTCCTCCTTGGTGAGGTTAGTGTTTCCGATTTTACCTGCAACAAGTCTCTCGTAAGATTCCAAAACAGATGCTAAAAACACTATTTGTTGTTTGGCAGATTCTTCACTAAAGTTTTGAGAATTTTTAAGATCAACAGCGATATTGATTGGAACAAGTTCTTTGAAGCTAATTGGGTTGGAGTTGTGAACGATGAACCACTATGAAAACCACTGCTTGAACTCTCTTGATTTGATGTGTTAGAATTTTCAGCTGAGAAAGTTGTCTTAGGAGACACATTCTTCGGGATCATACTTCCTCGGTAATACAGCTCAACATTCTACTGATATGAGGAATGATTGACTTTGTACGATTTCTTGATCTCCAGCTCATGACTCTCCAGTCTTTCAGACAACAGATCAACCGTCAGATCCTCCGACTTAATCGTGTTCTTCAGCATCAAAGCAAAGTATTGTCAGTTTTTCTCATCTGCTAATGAGTCAAACAGTTTGACAACTAATTCTTCTTGAGTATATATGATTCCGTGTCTTGCCAGCTTCATCTTCAAATGCCCAAATCTTTCAATCATCTTAGATACAGATTCATTTTTCAAACATCCAAACAAATCAAACTCTTTTCTTAACAACTTCTTTTTGTTTTTTACTATCTCAGCACTACCCACACATTTCATTCTCAGTTTCTCCCATAGATCTTTCGCTTTTATGTACTCAATTAACGATATTATGTCGTCTCTCACAGACTGATGAAGCAATGCAACGCACTTTTGTTTAGCAACAAAACTTTCTATATCATCATTGCCTTCTATATTTTCATTATCCGATCTTCCCATATTGAAACCATTCTTCATGCTCTTCCAGCTTGGATACGCAAATGCTTTTAGCCACTCTTCAAACCTTTTAGCCCATCTATTGTATTCTTCAATCGCCATCAATTTGGGAGGTTTGTTGTATGTACAATATGCACTCTCCACACTTAAAGCATCAGAAAGAGTTTTCTTCGCACTCGGAGCATTTTCATTTGTGTTGTTTGAAGTATCATATCCGGTATTTCCCGTGAAAGCAAAAATGTGACCAAATGGATTCATAAACTCATCCACTTCAAGTACTTGGAACAATCAAAAACACTTAGATTTTTTTTTTTAATTTTAACAAAGACAGTTTCAAACGAAATTAGTTCACGCGAAATTATCTTTCACGCGAAATAACTTTCACACGAAATACTCTTCAAACGAAATACCCTTCACACGAAATTATCTTTCACACGAAATACACTTTTCATGCGAAATAACGAGTTTGGTGCGAAATACAGGTTCCAAGATGATTTCCTGCGAAATTATGTCCACCAACTTAACTTCGTACGAAATACCAAATAAGATGCTGATTTCGTGCGAAATTCCAGCTGACAATTTCGTGCGAAATTATGATGACATCAGCATGTTGGCCACCATTTCGTCAAATTGATCCGGTTTTTGTTCGAATTTTGGTCCAATTCTCTCAAGGATTCATTAAAATAGTGTTTTACATGATATATGTGAAATTCAATCCATTTTGTCCGTTAAATCTCGTTTAATTTTGAAAAGAATGAGCAGAAGTGATGAAAATAAGCTGAATTGGTATGAACTCTTCGTCCTAGGCTCTGATACCACTTGTTGGATCGTCGAGTGACCCTAACGAATCAATCAGAAGAGTTTTAAATCAAAATCAAAGGCGGAATCAGTGATTCATTTGTAACGGTCTTGATTTCAGAGCCGAGGTGCTGCCAGTTTGTCAAACGATTTGTAATAGCTTTGAAATCATTAATAAGATAATTAGGGAGAATCAAGCTGTATTACATCAGAATCACTGATTCCGCCTTTGATTTTGATTTAAAACTCTTCTGATTGACTCGTTAGGGTCACACGACGATCCAACATGCTCCACGTTTATAAAGGTCCTTGGCTAGACCCACCTTATCAGGTGGTTCTGGCTCATCTTCAATTAGGGGGTTGTCATTGCTGAGTGGATATTTCATTGATCGCTCAAGATCGACACTTCTTTTGAAGTCCCCTAATTGAATGGGTAGATTGTTATGCTTCCGATTTTTCAAAGCTTCGTGGGTTCTTACAAAAGGTCGTCCCAAGACTAGATGAGCGTCATCAAGGATGACAAAGTCGGTTGGGATTACCATTTGATTTGTTTGAACCAAGACATCCTCAACTATACCGATTGATTTTATCACTTTCCGATTAGATAGAAAAATGGGTATTTGAAGTGGAGAAAAATCACTAATACTTAATTTTTCGAAAATATAGTTGGGCATCATATTAACACAAAGATTTTTATCAATCGTAATATTACTAATAAAGGAATTTTGAAAAAAACATGGAACCGGTGTAATGTTGATTTCAAAAGGGTCTTCTTTTATTAGCGAAGTTTGATCATTTGTTAAGTTAATGCTTACCGTTTCGTCAATTTTAGTGTTAGTGTTTAACTCTTTTAAACACTTAGCATGAGTGGGAATTAAACAATGATTTTCGAAAGAAGGTGACAAGAGATTTATTTCTTGAAAATTAGACTCTTCTTGGATTTTAACGTTGACGGACTCACCTTTTTCATTGTTTAACTCATGTGTCGGTTTTTCACTTATTTGTTCTTCCATTTTTTCCTCTTCAACTATTTCCTCGTTATTATTACAAGTTAATTCTTCTCTTGCGTGGGACACCTCTTCCCTTACGCGAGACTCTTTTATGTAACGTTCAGTAGTTTTAAGGTGTCCTAGTATCTTTTCGGTTACTTCGGTGATAGGGAATGGATCGGGATTTTCAAAGCTTGAACCCGGATGTTCGATCCTTGGTTCCGAAGTAGATGGTTCGCACCATTGTTCTTCATTGTAAGTATATGATGGATAAGGGTTATAATTTTGTTCTTCATAATACTCATATGAGGTGGGTTGTTCACGCCATGGTTCTTCATAATAAGCATATGGAGGTGGTGGCTCATATCTTGGTTCCTCAAAGTATGAGTATGAAGGCTCGTACCTTGGTTCATCAAAATATGAGTATGAGGGAGAAGGTTCATACCTTTGGTCTTCATAGGATGTGTATGAAGTTGATGGTTCGTACCTAGGCTCCTCATAGTAGGTGTATGATGTGGATGGTTGAAATAAGTTACAATATTGTACCGAGTGCGGGTTACCACAGTTAGTGCAATAGTCTTCCCTATAATCATCTTCCTCATAGGTGTAGTTGTAGCCTCCTGAGTATTGATCCATAAGAATCACTCAACTGACCACAACAGAGTCTCGGGACCAGAAAACAAAAATAAAAACGGAAACAGAAGCTGGGCACGGCCCCGCGTTTAGTGAACACGGCCCGTGTTCAAGATCCGTATCTGGGCGTTTTAATTAAAGTTACTGGTTTTGTGCAGCACGGGGGCGTGTTCAGTGAGCACGACCCCGTGTTCAGACTCTGTATCTGGGTGTTTTTATGAAAAATATGCAGCACGGCCCCGTGTTCAGTGAACACGGCCCCGTGTTCAGGCTACTGTCAATGCAAACTAAACTAAAATGCAGAAAAATGTGCGCGTGTTTTGAAAAGGTTTTGAAAAACTGATTAGGCCGTCGATTTTAAGCTTTCTTAAAATCCTTGTGTCCCTGGCAACAGCGCCAAAAACTTGATGTGCGTGTAGTGTAATATATTTTAGGTGTATATTTTAAGCCCTTTTACACTTTTTAGCCAAGTTTTAAATTTATAAAACACGATATTTACTAACACTAAACACACATATGGGCAAGTGCACCCATCGTGGGCATAGTATAGTGTTGGTAAGATACTGAGGTCGTCCAAGGACACAAGAGCTTTTAGTGCCGGTTTATCCTCAACGTCTAATCAAATCAAAAAGTTAGAAAAAGGTTTTAAACTAGAAAAATAAAACTAACTAAAATGCTGAAAAATAAAATAAAAATAAAAACAGATAGACAAGATGAATCACTTGGATCCGAATCGTGTGTAGGGTAACCTTTGATTATTTCCGCACTTTTGCACTTTTTAAGAGATTATCTTAGTTATTGTAGTAGGCCCCTCTTTTAAAGGTGACGTTACCCTCAACCCAGTAGTTTGAGTCAGCAAGGATACAATCCAAAAGGGTCGGATTATTGAAAGATAATTAATTAAGTTATTAATGCATAATGTGGTAGGCCCCTCTTTTGAAGGTGACGTTACCCTCGGCTAAGTAGTCTGAGTCAGCTGGGATACAGTCCTAAGTAGCCGGCTTAAAGTTTTAAAGTTTTAATAGTAGCTCCACACACCCCTGTGTCCGCTGGGCATGACCCGTGTGCAGAAGCGTATCTGTACTATCAGATTTGGCAAGATTTTGCGTATCTTTGCGTTGACCACGGCCCCGTGTCCGCTGGGCACGGCCCCATGGTGGGCGTAGAAGCTTCTACAGGTTTGTCTTTTGTGCCAAGGCTGACCATGCCCCCGTGTTCGCTAGGCACGCCCCGTGTTCGCTAGGCACGCCCCGTGTTGAGCTGGACACACCCCGTGTTGAGTTGGGCACAGCCCTATGCTCAGCTTTCTTCTTGTTTTTGCTTTGGGAGATGCTGTCGAGGAGTCGGGCATGCCACGTTTCTTTCTTTTCTTTGTATTTATGTTGGTTTTGGCTGTATATAAGCTCATTTGATCCTGTAAACTCAAAAAGAAGACAAAAACACACTTTTTCCAACATTAGTACTAAAAAGGGTTAGTTTTATGCCTTATTTGATGTAATTTATATGTTGCATTTTACACACATCACTATCCTATGAATAGAATCCCTAGTATTTGACAAACAACACACATTCATTCGCAACACAGTGCACATTCAATTAGACATGATCAATTACACATACAAAAATTGTTTGGAGAACTAGGGTTTTGCATGAAATCAAAAGAACAAGAATAGCAACATGTAACATAAACACTTACCTCAGATTAAATCTAAATTGATTGAAGATCAAAGATTGGTGAGTTGACATTTGTGTTGTGTAGCCAAAATGATTAGAGGATGGTTAGAGAACTACCGTATGATTGAAATTGAGATTATGGGAAGTTTTAGGGTTACAGTATTAGAGTTTCACTAATTACTCTATACACTCTCAACTAATTAACTTTCCCACAAAGCACATATCATCTTGTGATTTACAATCAAAGCATATAATTCATGTATTTATTATGCAACGCGTAAGTTTCGTATAAACCGTCCGTTTATAATTATTATTCGAGTTAGTCACCAACGTTTGAGAATTCACTCGTGTGTGTTCTAGTAAATCCCTGAATTACCAAAGTAGACTCATTTAACTAACCCTAGTTAAATGCAGTGCTATGAATGTATGTCTTAGTTAACTGTAGTTAGTTTAAAGTATTAACCTGAAATTTTGGGTTGTCACAGATTCAAGGCGGAAGAATCGAGTGTGTTAGGATTCCGACCCAGGTACTGCACAACAATATGAATTAACATGGATAGCTCCTTGTCTGACAATCGTGTCCTTGTTACCCCATGGTAATATCTAGTTAACGAAGCATCAAGATGTTGTTGATCCTAAACACCATTTTTCCTATCATTGATTACTATCTTTTATTTTCCTCTTGAGCCATTTATTTACTTTTCTTTTTATTTTTATTTATTCTTTTTAAAACTCCACTTTTGAACTTGACTAGACGTTAACAACGACTCGATACTAAAACTCGTGTATCCTTCGACGACCTCGGTATCTTA
Organism: Helianthus annuus; assembly: GCF_002127325.2. NCBI lineage: Eukaryota > Viridiplantae > Streptophyta > Magnoliopsida > Asterales > Asteraceae > Helianthus > Helianthus annuus. Next base: position 156,088,251 of record NC_035449.2, on the reverse strand, counting down.
CCATCACTGTATTACGCCAGCGATGGGTGCACTTTCCCAATATGACTTGTAGTGTGATAGTATTATATCGTGTTTTTATAAATAATAAAACTTTAACTAGTGTATAAAATAACCTAAAAATAACCATCGTTTTATAGCCAACTGATGAAACAGTGGTTAACCAAGAGAGGTTAATTCACTGGTCTCGTCAAGTAGGGTTAATCCCTTCTTTCCGAGGATCGGTGGCTGGACCGTCAGCTGGGCTGTCTCCTACACAAGGAAACACACACCGTGACTCGTAACAAGGAGGAAGGGGTGGGGGGTGCTCCTTGTTACCACTCTCCGGCGTGAGAATCAGTAATTTGCTTTTGAAGCAAAGTGTGTGATAGTAGTAGTTGTGAGAGAGTTGAGAAGCGATACCTCAAACCTGGTTTGGGGTGGGTATTTATAGCCGAGGAGTGAAGGAGGGTAGTTAAGTGGTCAGACTAACGACGCGCTGCCCTTATGCAAGTGTGTCAGGCTTGTCGGCTGTGGAGGTGAAGCCACTCCTACTGCGGTGTCAATCTGTTGCTTACGTATGGGCTGACAGGCGACTGTCATTGGTGCCACTTGCACTGTGGTGTCAGTCCCACTTGCCTCGTGGGCAGGATGCGGTGTCGCACCGCATCACTGCCTGCGGTAACTGCTGTTGTTTCCGCGTTCTCACTCTGGCGAAGACTGTGGGCTGCGGTGCCATGCCGCATCACTATGTGTACACCCATTTTCATACACAAGGTAAGTCTCTTCATCACTTGACCGATTGGATTTGACCGCTGTGTTCGCGCGTGCCCGCACGGACACAGATAAGTTCTTGTTGGTGGGGGTTTTTGATAAGGGTAATGGTCACTCGCGGTCATGCTGACGTGAGATATGGGACCATACCCCTTCAAGTCCCCCCAGTCTAGTGTTGTTTCCTCATGCAAGTTGCATGTGGGAGGAATACTGGACTATGAGGCCGATTGGGTACTTTCGTGTTTGGAGAAGATTCTAGGCCATGCTGGTGGCTCCTGCTTCAAGTAAATCAAGCTGGGGATTCGGTAGAGTCGTGTGACGTCTCTTCCGTACCGGTGAGCAAGTTCCGTCTGATGCGGAATTCTCAGCCGAGGATTTTGATCCGGTAGTTTGGTCTACCTTTTTCTGATCTCAGCAGGGTTGGTTGCCACCTGTTGGTGTGTCGAACCAACCTTTGAGACCGTGACTGAAGATGTCAGTGGCTGCAACTCTAGTTGTAACCTCTGCGGTAGCGGATGCAATGCTGTAAGTGCTTTGCTTTCGCTTTATGTTTATCAACTGGACATGCAACGATGATCCCTATTTTGTGGGGTGTTCATGTTCTTCCAGTTTAGCTCTCAAGTAACCGCACGTCCTTTGCAGTTACCTCATTCCATTACATTGTTGGCCATGTTTGGTCGAACAATTTGGGGTACTTGCGTCATTGTTGGCCATGTTTGGTCGAACAATGTGAATCTGAACTATGGGCAAATAAACATGGTCATAGGCATGGTAGTGCCCACCATTGTTTATTCTATGCGGTCCATAGGTGGGCAAACAAAGTCATAAGCAGACTTGTTACCACTGTTGCTTGGCTTGTTGCTCAAGGATATCAACTTAGATACTTGGGAATCTGGGTGAAACTCGCCCGCATTCGTTCTGTAGCCACTTTCCTTCACGCTTAGTTGGAAAGCAGTTTTCCTGGAAGTAGCTTTGCTCAACCGTGTGATGGTTTAGTCGTGCCTCTTCCGTAGCTATCGTTCGCGTAGTTGCGTTTCGCCGCAGCTACTCATGAGTGTCTGCGGTTTGTAGCAGAAGACTCGCTTTAAAAGAGGGATTCTCTTTGAGGTGGCTCCTGAAAGATCAGGAGTGGGTTGCTGATGTGCGGTTGCTCATCATACTTATCCTTTTTCCCTATGGAGAAGCTGTTTGCGTCCCCTCTGTGGTTGTGAACCGGACACGAGGGATTTGAAGCTTGAAGAACTTCAAGGTAATGCGGTTTTGCTGTTCCGGAAAAGCGGTTTTGCTGTTCTGGAGAAGCGGTTTTTGCAATCCAAAGAACAACGCTGGTTCTGAGTATCTGACACACCTGTGCGGGCTCGTGTGTGTCATCTCCGCATATTCCACGTGTGCTAGTGGATATGTGAGGATATAGGTTATTCCCCTTTACATAGTGTAAACATATATTTTCTATTTTTTGAGGGGATGTAAAAAACGACTTGTGGTCTAGGTTATGGTTTGAGAAACCATAAAAAACCGCATGCCGCGTACATGAGAGTTATCTTCGTTTGTAGCATTTGTAAACGTTGTAGACCGCACGTGTGAGTTGGTGAAAGTTGGTGGGATTTGCCTGACATGTGCTGAAACGAAAGGACGTTTGCACTGCCCGAGGCACTCACTGCACTGTAGCAGGAGTGTAAAAGTCTCTTTTGTCAGGCGCGTGGGCGGCTACTCGCGCATGGTAACCGTCAGCGGAAACGTCGCTGTACACGTGGCTTTGCATGATTCGCTTATTCCATGCATGACGTTTCAGTTACTGTTTCGTATTAATTGCGATGAGTATAAAAGGGGAAACTATTGCGGGGTTTCCCCTCACTTCTTCGAAATTTCAAAATTTTCCGGTGAGAGAGAGAGAGTAAGAATCCTTCATCTTCTCCGACCAAATATTTGATTTTCCGGTGAGGTTTCTGAGTTTTTGAACTCGTTCTACACTTGCTTTTCTTCTTCGTGATGGCTGAACCATTGAACCCACATTCTGTTTCTGGAGAGAATCCTGATCCTTTGTCGCCGGTGGCGGCGGAAGAGGCGGAAGTTGGTGCCGCCGGCGGAGGCTTGCCGGTGCTGAAATGGTCGAAAGCTTCGTTCGACCATCTGATGACTGAAGTTCAGATGCCTCAAGAATATAGGGCTATTTACCCACAAGAGAGTGACACCGGCGGTGATGCTCCGGCGGGGTATGTCACCATGTGGGCAGATTTTTTCGGTGACTGTAACCTCCGGTTACCGTTGACTGTCGTTGTTGCTGAGATTTTGGAGTGGTACAAAATCCATATTTCTCAACTGAGCCCGTTTTGGATGATTCGGGTTTGAAACTTTGAGTACACCTTTCGTGCTCTTGGTATGGAACCCACCGTCGGAGACTTCCGGCGGTTTTATCAGTTGACAGTGCACACGGGTTTCTTCTCTTTCTGTCAATGACACGGTAGCCCTAAGCTGATGGTCCCTCCTAAGGGTATTACGAAGTGGAAAACAAAATTCTTCTACATTAAGGCTACTGCAGTCACTGCCAAGTTGACCTTTCAGAATGTGACCGATACGATCATAACGGAGACCATTAGTGTTCCCAAGGAGGGTACGGTGGACTGGTTCCCGAGGTTGCCGATCATCGGGTGGAAGAAACTAAGCACACGTAGTTGTGGGTGTTGCGGATGATGCTGGGAAGAATGAGCAGGAAGGCGAGGCCCGTTGTGCGGGAAAAAATTGGTGGTAAGTATCTTTCTTCCTGTGCGGTTTCTTACTTCCTTATCTTTATCACTGAGTTTTGTAAATGTACAATCAGAGGATGCTGCCCTTTGGAGAATATTTGACCCAGACTTCAAAGGCAAGGTTGAGGTGCTTGCTTGTGCGAATGGTGAAGAAGGGTTCAACTTCACCGTTTGTGACAACTTTCGGTTGCCTGAACGGGAGGCAATGGAAGCAGAGTTTCCGCAAGGCAAAGGTATAGTAGATATACTCTCCTTGTTTTGTAAATAAGTTAGCCTTGTTGATTGTTTGTTGATGAATGAAACGCATGTGATCTTGGGGCCTTAGGAGACCCTAGTGCGACAGGTGTTCCCAAGAACCATGTGGAGAAAGCGGAGAGGATCCGCAATCCGAAGAAAAAGCATGAGCCGGCTTTTGTTCCTCCTTTGGTGCCGCATGCGGCAGGTATCTCTCGTGCTTGTTTACGTAGATACACCGATTACGTGGTAGTGTCTAACACCCTTGAGGGTTTAGGTGTTCCAGGTGGTGGCGCGGCTGCGGGTGGATCCTCTACAGGTTCCAAACCTGCTGATGATAAGAAGAAACAGAAGGTAGATGCCGCTGGTGCTGGTGAGCGGAAATGTCCGAAGTTGAGAACGACTCGGACAGCTGCTGTCTCGCAGCCAAAGCCTGCGGTTGTGACTGGTAAGTTGAGCATATGTTCATAAGTGTTTGTTATTTTTAGCTTGTAACTTATAGTTTCTTTTTGCTTTGTTGTAGAACCGCTTGAGTGGACGTTTTCCTTTTTTGAGGCTCGTTCTTCTCCTTCGCGAGACGCGGCTGTGGACTCGGGAGTCAATAAGGTGTTTAGAAGAAGCCCTTCTATCGAAGTGGTTACTGCGCCCTCTGCGCAAGCGGAGGACACTGGGAAGAAGGTCGCGGGTTAGACCATCTTTGATATGGTGGATTCTTCAGACAACTTAATTTATCTACGCGATATTGATGTTGAGGGGGGTGAGAAACCAAAGTCTCCTAAAGCTGAGAAGCCACAATCCCCCGTTGCTGAAAAAACATCTGGTTTAACTGCCGCGGGTACGGGCTTTGGAGAACCGTCCATTCAACCTGGGGAGACCGAACTGGAGTTCTATTACCGTTCCTATACGGAAAACCGGGATGTGAACTACCATCGTCCTCCTTGGACCGTTATGCAAGGGGATGATATTTCGAATGATCCCTCTGCTTGTAGGGATATCTTGAGTGGTTTAGGCAACCCGTTTGAGGTTCTTCAGGCCCGTGATTTGCCCCGTGAGAACCGGATAAATCAGCTCTCCTCCATGCTTGTTGGGAGTTCCATAATGGCGAGCGCTATTATGGAAGATTACAAGGTTCTGGGCTGCAAGGAGGAGGAAACCGCTCGCCTGCGGGCTGAGGCTGAGGCGATGGCAAAGGCTGCTCGGGAGGGTGCGGAGCAACTGGAAAGGGAGAAAGTTGCTTTTGAGAAGCAAAAGCAGACTGAAGCTTGGGCTGCGACAGCTGGCCTTAAACAGGTTCGTACTCTTGCTAAGTTGCTTTCTAACGAGCGCAAGGGTTGGAAGGAAGTTTGCGCTCGAGAAAATGAAAAACTTTTTCGTCTTCGTCAGGAGGTGACCAATCTCAAGGTGGCGAATGCTGCTTTGATGAAGGAGAAGGCCGCAGCTGAAGCGGTTGCCAAATAGGCAAAAGAAGCGGAGGCACGTGGTGCCAAGGCTCTTGAAGAGGCGGATGCTGACCGCAACAATTTAAACAAAGCTGTTGAGGGCATCAAGTTATGAGTTGCGTTTACACTTAAGATTGTTTCTTTGTTTCACAAGTATGATTGATTATCCTTCTATACTTGTTTTCTTTGTTGTTGATAGGTTGAAGTGCAGAACCGGGTGACCATTATTGAGGAGGTCATTGCCCGCGCGGCTGAAGCTGAAGCGCGGGCAAGGGAGGCTGCTGAGGCTAGAGATAGCCTGATTTCCTCTTTGGATCAGCTTAAGGCAGATCGTGATTGGATGCGTGATCACGGTATCGGGCATGTAAGTATCTGGTGCCTTTGCTAACTTTAGGTTTGCTTTCGTTAACCTTATTATTTGTGTTGTGCAGATTGTTGGAAACATTCTTGACGCGCCTGAAAACCCAAGTGCCGTTAATGAGCTTAAGGAGCGTGCGCGGGAGGCGGGGTTCAAGGCTGGTTACAACGAATGCCTTAACCATGTGAACCCTTTTTACCAGAGCAAGTTTACTGATGAGAGATCTGGGTTCCATGGTGTAGATACTGAGGCGCGGTACGTTGCAGCTGTTAATGCGTACAACAGCCTGTCCATTTCTGCCATTGAAGATATTGACAAATGCTTGGAGGCGGAAGATTATGTGGACCGCTTGCGGTTATTTTATGATGATCCTGAAGAGGAGGAGGAGATCGCTGGTGGCGCAAAGGGTGATGCAGGTACCAGTGGTACAAAAGAAGGTTAGGTTGGCCTGCATGCCCTTTTTGACTTCTTTTTTTTTGTATATGTTTCTAGAGGAGAACTGATGTAAACTTCTTCTGCACCGCAACGGTGTAGAAAAATTTTGGAATATATAAAGTTTAACCCTTTTGTTCGATTTGTACAAGTCTTTTTACTACTTGCATTTTTGAACATGTGTGAGTTAATGTTTTTGTAAATAACATTAAGTCTGAATTTGCCATTTGCATATCTAGGTGATATGCAAGTATGTGGGGCTCAAAGTTCATAAGTAAAGAATATTTACTGTCTTTGTGTAAGCGCAGTTGAAATAGTGTTTATTTAAGGCCAATGTTTCAGGCACATGTAAATAATACTAAGTCATTGTTTGCCATTTGCACGTCTAGGTGACGTGCAAGTATATGGATAACTCTGTTGGCTGTAAAGCGCGGTTGAGTATACTCTACACCTTTGTCGTGCGAGTATTAGTCAATTCCTGTTTTTATCCCGTTAGGGTTTAGGAATTGTCAAGTTTGTAAAAACTTTATGTGCGTATCCAGCCGAATAGACGCTGATGTTTTGCTTTTGTTGGCCTATTACAATATTTGTGTGTGGTCACCACTTTGTGTGGGTATCGCGAATGAAGATTTTGCCAATATGTTTTTGCAGATACCGCGAAGTGGAACACACATTTGTAATAGAAGGAATAAACAATATTGCATTGAATCATTTATTTATTGACAAATGGCCTGCGAGCCAGTAGGTTACATGGAAAATGTAAACGTAGCCTACATGTAACAGCGGTGAAGTTGCTGTGCGTTCCATGTTCTTGCGATTGGTTCACCTTCTAAGTTTTGTAGCTTGTACGCGCCCTTTTCCTAAGACCTCTTGGATGAGGTAGGGTCCTTCCCACTTGGGGGCCAGTTTCCCTGGGCGCTCTACGTTAGAGGCCTCATTGTCCCGAAGGACATAGTCTCCCGGGTTGAATGTGCATATGCGGACGCGCGCGTTGTAATACTTTTCTAGTTTGGTTTTGTACTTGGCCTCGTTGATTGCGGCGTTTTCGCGCCTTTCTTCTAAGAGGTCCAAGTCAAGCCTTTGCTCGTCGTTGTTGACAACTTTGTTGATAGCTAACATTCGGGGTGAAGGGAGACCGATTTCAGCAGGGATCACCGCCTCAGGGCCATAGACTAGGCTGAAGGGTGTCTCCCCGTGACTTGTCTTTGGGTTAGTCCTATGGTCCCATAGGATACTTGGGAGTTCATCGACCCAGCCGCGTCTGGCTGTTCCCAACCGTGCCTTTATCCCTTCGACTAAACTTTTATTGATGCTCTCGACTTGGCTATTCCCTTGCGGATGCGCCACTAAGGAGAAGACGTGTTCAATGTTTAGTTCTTTTAGCCAGTTTTGGAAATCTTTGGCCGCGAAGTTGGTGCCGTTATCGGTTACTATGCACATTGGTAGACCGAAACGGTAGATGATGTGTTCCCAGATAAATTTCCTTGTTATCATAGCGGTGGTAGAGGCTAGCGGTTTTGCTTCTACCCATTTGGTGAAGTAGTCAACAACCACTATGATAAATTTTACCGCACCTGGTGCATCTGGAAAAGGTCCCACCACGTCATTTGCCCATTTTTGAAAAGGCCATGCGGTGGAGACGGGGACGAGGTTGTTCTTTGGGCGCAAAGTCTTTGGTGCGTGTCTCTGACAATTAAAACATTTGCGCAAGACTTTGACCGCGTCCAGGTGCATGCCAGGCCAGTAATACCTGGCGTTCATGATCTTGGCCACTAGCATGCGCGGGCCTGCGTGTATGCCACATATTCCGTCGTGTATCTCTCTGATAAGATATGTGGCATCCTAAGGGTTGACGCATCGTAGAAGTAGCCCCAGGTATGATTTGCGGTATAAAATACCGTCCCCCATCTGATAGTGGAACGCCTTGTATTGTAGTTTGCGTTCCTCTGCTTTGCTCTCGGGGGTAACACCTGATTGTAAATATGCGATGATTGTTGTCATCCAAGACGTTGTCCCGTATTGGATGACGTTGACTTGGCGCAGGGGTACTGAGGGATTTTGCAGGATCTCAATATGTATCTCTTTTGCCAGATGTTGGAAGCTGGTGGATGCGAGTTTTGAAAGTGCATCCGCGGGTTTGTTTTCACTCCTGTTGATATGTCGGATATTGAAGGACGTGAACTTGGATTTCAGTTGCATTGCTTGTTCGAGATAGAGGATCATGATATCTCCTTTCGCGGCATAGTCGCCGCGGATCTGCCCCGCAATTAGTAATGAGTCGACGTGTGCTTCCAAATGTTGGACGCCGAGCTTGACTGCCAAGCGTAGCCCTGCTAGCAAAGCCTCGTATTCTGCCTCGTTATTTGTACTCTTAAAATCGAGGCGGATGGCGTAGGTGAGCTCTTGACCATCAGGGCTTACGAGTCGCAGACCTGCACCCGCACCGTCTTCGTTGGACGCACCATTAGTATATAGTGCCCAAATGTCTGATGAGGATGGTGGAGGTATAGGGGTTTGTTCATCTTCGCATTCTTGAATGCGATTCGCCGGTACTTCCGCGGCGAAGTCAGCTAAGACTTGGCCTTTGATTGTTGGGCGTGGTTTGTAAACCAAAGTATTTGCGCCCAGTTTAATGGCCCATTTTGCTAGTCTTCCAGAGATTTCAGGCTTAGAGAGGATTTGCCCGATCCGGTAGTTGGTTAACACGGTGATGATGTGATTTGCAAAGTAACGGCGTAGCCGTCTGGATGCGTGTACCAGCGCGAGTACCAACTTCTCCATGATGGAGTATCTTGTCTTTGGATCATTTAGCATTTTGCTGACGTAATAGATTGGTGTTTGGACTCCTTCTCGTTCCACGATGAGCATCGCACCTACCGCGTTGTCCGCGGTTGATAGGTATAGGATGAGCGGTTCTTTCTTGCGTGGTGCAGTGAGCGTTGGGAGTTGGATCAAACACTCTTTCATCTCCCGGAAGGCGTTTTCTGCCTCTGCGGTCCACTGGAACTGTTCCTTTTTTAAGCAGTTCCGCAGAGTGCTGATAAAGGGGTAAGATTTAGCCACGTGGTTAGCTAGGAATCTATTCAAAGCGGCTAGCCGGCCGGCTAGTCGTTGCATTTCCTTTAGTGTAGAAGGTGATGGCATGCGCTCGATCGCCTGAACTTTTTCCGAGTTCACCTTGAATCCATCTTTTGTGACGATGAATCCAAGGAATTTGCCTTCTTCCATTCCAAATGAACATTTCCCTGGATTGAGCTTCATGTTGATGCTTCGCAGAGTTTGGAATGTTCTTTCGATATCTGTGAGCATGGTATCCTCTTCCATGCTCATGACGACTAGGTCGTCCATGTAGATTTCGACACTCTTGCCGATTTGACTACCAAAAGTGTCGTTCATCAGTTTTTGATAGCTTGCGCCCGCGTTACGCAACCCAAATGGCATTTTTGTGTAACAATAATTCCCCATAGGGGTGCGTAATGCCATTTTGTCTTCGTCCTCGATTGCCATCTGCACTTGGTGGTAGCCTTTATAACAATCAAGGAAACACTTCCATCGGAATGGGGCGAGGTTATCGACCTTTTCGTCGATCTCTGGAAGTGCGTAGCAGTCTTTGGGGCAGGCTTTATTGAGGTCTTTGTAGTCGACGCACATGCGCGAGCCCCCAGTAGCTTTTTCTACCATGACAGGGTTAGATAAACAAGTCTGGTATTTCACTTCCCACAGGATCCCTGCGGAGAGCAGTTCTTTGACCTGCTCGTCCATCGCCTCGTTCTTTGCGGATCCAAGGTGGCGTTGGCCTTGGATCACCGGCTCGATACCTGGTAGGGTATTCAAGAAATGTTGCGCGACTTCGCGTGACACCCCTGTCATGTCTGCGGGTGTCCACGTGAAAATATCTTGATTCCTGAAGAGGAGTTGCTTCAGGCGCGCCTTTGTGTTGTTAGAAAAGGCGTGGCCCAATGTCACCATCTGTTCTGGGTGTCTTGCTTAAAGAACCCATTTCTCTGGTTGGGTGTTGGGGGTAAACCTTGCTGTCTTGGTCGGACGTAGTTCGTCCGTAGATATAACTTCTCTGCGGGCATAAATTATGGCGACCCCCATCTCGGTTGGAAAACCGATGGCAGAGTGGGGGACAGACGTAATCATGTTAAAGTCGCCTTGGGACTCTCGCCCGAGAAGTACGTCATACCAGGAGGTGTGGGGTAAAACCATGAAGTTTACCTCCTTGTGTTGGTGCGTACATCTGTCGACTTCGTCTTGTATCGAGTCTTATACTAGAATGTATAGATCAGGGCACGTAGAACAAGAAAATGTCAAGTTTTGTGTTACATTTAGGCTGATTTTGCTCCAAATGGTAATTCCGCTCCAAATGTCATTTGGACTGATTTCGGGCGGAATCACATCATGCTAATTCCACTCCTGATGTGTTTGTGTCATTATGAGCGAAATCAAGTGACTATATATAGGTTACTTGGAGCGAAATCAGTAACAGAGCCTTGTATTCCATGCCGAACTGCTGTCGGTGTGAGGTTTGACTGTAAACAACGTCAGATCAATACAATCAGTGTTTAAAGTGAAGATTTAGCTGTTTCTACCTTTGTTTCTTGTTTTCCGCACCTGAAACGAAGTAAAACTCCTTTGAATGACTCATTTGGGTCAATCGCACGATCCTACAATTGGTATCAGAGCCAGTTGGAGGAGTTCTGCAGTTTACAGCCGAATTTTATTGAAATTTCTAGCTTCTACACCTTCTTTCATCATTTCAGGAAGTTTTATCGGTCAAAACCAGCTCAAATTTTCACAGACTGTTTAAAATTGGACATAGACAAACCCTTGAAAGTTTCATAGCTAAAATAGGACTAAAAATGGACCCCGAGTTGATTCCGCTCGAACTGACCATTCCTGATTTCGCTCAAGATAAGGGTTTGATTCCGCTCCAGAAGAAATTTTTGTGATTTCGCTCCAAAACTTCTTTCTGATTCCGCTCCAAGGCTACCTAATTTCAGATTTCGCTCAAAATGCTTGCTGATTTCGCTCCAGGGATACATTAAGTCTGATTTCGCTCCAAACTGCATTTGTTGATTCCACTCCAAACAACAAAGTCTGATTTCGCTCCTGTGAACATTGTGATTTCGCTCCAAGTGCACAACTTAGTGATTTCGCTCCTAAAGGGTTGTTTGCTATTTCGCTCCAAAGGTGTATTTAGGTTAATTCCGGTCGAAAGCTACTATTTTTGAAAAACGTGATAAGTAATCATGAGTGAAGAGTTCTATAACGCGTTCGCTTCATCCCCGACTACTCCGGCTTCCATTGCTCAGAATATGAATTTGAAAAACGAGACCGGAACGTTACAAAAGCCCCCGAAACTAATGAGCATAGAAGAGTATTACGGGTGGAAAGACAGATTTGAAAATTGGGTTCAGGCAAACCATTTGAGGTCATGGGAGTGCATTCTGAAGAAATATGTGCTACCACATACAGATTTGCAGGTTATCAAAGAGCTATCGGAGTTCAATGACAAAGAGCGTGATATGTACAAAGCTGAAAAGATGATGATCAGTCTACTTCAGCAAGCCATCAAAGAAGATATCTTCATATTGCTTCAGCACGACAAAACTTCAAAATCGATTTGGGATGCACTTAAAGTCAAGTTTGAGGGTAGTGAGAATATGATTAAAAGCAAGAAGGCACTGCTCAAGAAAGAGTTTGATCTATTCAGCAGTCTACCGGGTGAAGACACAAAGAAGTTAATTGAACATTACTGTCACTTAGTTAGATCCATTTCGATGCTGAGCATTACAAAAGATCGGGAAGACTGGGTAGACAAATTAGCAGACGCCTTACCACAAAAAGAATGGGGAACATACTTGATGATCTTGAAAAACACTGGGGTTCATGATGGGTTGACTATTTCTCAGTTCATCGAGAAGATTGAGAGTCAGGATTTGGAACAGCAGAAGATCGCAAGGATGAACAGTCCAAATGGTCAACATGATGTAAAGATGTACTACAAAGGCAGTGTTCCAGAAGCTGAGAGAAGTCCGAAAATACAAACTGCGTTTAGTGCTGGGGATTCAACGGAAAAAGTTGATCAGACTTCAAACAAAAGCAGCAGTGGATTTTCCTCATACCCAAGTGTTAATCCGAAAGATTCAACATCTAGTGTTCAGAATCAGAGTTCAAAAACTGGAAATGGTTGTGTGATCCAATGCAACATCGCTCTAAATCTTCCTGATGGTCAAAGTTTTTTCGGAAGAAATCGCGAAAGATCACATGGCGCTACTTGGTTCTGTGCTTCTCTCATATGAAGGTCTTGTTGCAAGTCGAATCGGGAATCATATGCTCACAAAGGAGGATTACGATCAGATAGACGCCAAAGAGATGGAACTAATGGATATCAAATGGTGTCTTGCTAGTGTCCTCAGAAGAGCTGAAAAGTTCAAGCTGATTACCGGGAGAAATGACTTTCTTGATGCACATGTTTCTACTTTAGGTTTTGACAAATCTAAAGTTACTTGTTTTTTGATGCAGGGAGAAAGGCCATTTCAAGAGAGAATGCAAGAACAGCGAAGCTAGTGGAGCTCAGAATCCGTTTGGAAGAGACGATTACTACCGGAAAGCCATATATCAGCAAGTTGGTCAACAACAACAGCAAGAACCACAGGTGGCTCATGGTAGAAGAATCGAGGATTCAAAAAGAGCGTGTTTGGTGGATTTTAACTGGAACAATTACATATCTCCTGAAAGCAAGGCATGCTTAGTCGATCAAGATGATGAAAGACTACCTGAAGGCTTTAGCTGGGATATGTTTGTTGATGAAAAGGGAGAATTCAAAGCGTTCATTGCTAAGATTGTTAAAGAACCAGATATGTTTGCAACATGGATGAAGTCTATTGGTGAGACTGTGAAGAATGTGGAGAAAGAGTTTGTTGCATCTGATGAAAGCTCAGAAAGTGCTGATGAAAACTCACAGAATGCAGATGAAAGTTTACATAGTGATGATAGTTCTGAAAAAGAAATTGTTTTTGATAAAACTCCATATGATACTGGTTCATCAGATGATAGTTCTGAAAAATCTATAGAGTTTGATCAGTCACCGACTGATGACAACAGTGATGATGAGGAAGAGAAACATAATTGCAAAATCTTATCTTTCTCCTGAAAGTTTTCATTTCTATTTTGCAGATCGCGTGGAAAAACTAAAGGAGAAACGAGCTGCAAAAGAACAACAAGAAATGAAAGTTGAAAGTGTTGTTCAGAATGAGAATGCTGAAAGTGTTGCTGAGGAGATGATTGAGATTGAGCAAGTGAAAGAAGAAGAAAAATTGTCCGAAGCTGAAAAAGTTGTCGAAATTGAGAAGATAATTGAAGTTGAAAAGATCATAGAATTTGAAAAGATTGTTGAAGTCGTCAAGCCATGTTCAAAATGTCGTGAACCATGCAAAGAATGTGCAGCCAAAGATGAAAAGCTGGCTGAGTATAAAAAGAACAAAGAGCAATTACTGTTCAATCTAAATTATGTAAAGGAATCTTACGATGTTTTGAACAGAACAGTGACTGGTCTTCAAAAGACAAACTCAGAAAGAGAAAACGCTTTGACAATGATGAATGCTGTAATGATGTCGAAGCAGAAAGCTATCAACTTCTACATCGAGGAGAGTGCAAAATGGAAGCAAGAGTTGGAAACAAAGAAGATTGAGAATGAGAGAATTAGACGTTTATTGCAAAGTTATTCTAGTTCGGATTATCTCATTGATAGAATTTACCCAACTGTTGCAGGTATGGAAGCTTTCCAAGATGAGAAGCAGAAGAAAAAGGATACTGGTAAGAAACCGACTGTTAGCTATAACAAGTGTCCGCCTCCAATCTGGGAAGGGTATTCTCCTAGAAAACCAAATGAGGAGCAGCTTGAAAAAGTAGTCAATATAAAGTTAAAAACCGATACAACTGATGAATTACCAGAAAACATTGACGTCACGTTTACCTCGTCTGACACTGATCATGAGTCTGAGTTAATCAAAAAGGTGGTCGATCAGGTGTTGGATACTGATGAGGAGTCTGAGTCAAAATCTGAATCTGGAGGGTCAAGTTCGTCAGTCAATGGTCCAAAGTCGTCAGTCAAAAAGGCTTACAGTAAAGAGTTTTTGTTATCAAAATTGAACTTGAATGATGAAACATTCGAAGTAGCATATACTTTGAATGATTCTGACAAGTTATACTCTGACAGGGAGTTTCCAATAAGAAGTGTTCGTTTTGACATGATTAAAAAGGTTTTCAAAATGACAGAAATTAATATTTCTGAAATAAAAGGTTTAAATCTTTCTGGAAAACCTAAAAAATACACTTCAAGAGTTCAACAACGTTTAAACAAGAAAACAGGTTACAGTTCTGGTTCTGGTTTTCAAAAGAAACCAAACCATAACGGTAAGCTCAAAAAGAAAGGTCTTGGTTATATTCCACCAGAAAATTATAAAAATGAGAAAAATTCTAAAACAAAAACATAATTTGTTTCAGGTGGAAGTGCTGAAGAAGAACAGAAGAAACCGTTCTGGAGACAATCGAACCAGGAGTTTCTTGCTGAGAAGAAAAGGAATGGAACTGGAGTGTTTCATCCAAGAGAGACTCGCACCTGTTTCAAATGCAATGAAGCTGGTCACATTGCATGGAATTGCCCGAAAAATACCAAGACAAAACAGGGAGTTTCTGAGAAATTGAAAGAAAAAGTTGTTGATGTTGAACCACCAACCGAAAAATTTAAAATTTTTGAAAACTCAACTTATGAGGTTGGTGAGTGTTCTAAAAAGAATGTTTATAAAAAGAAAGCAAAGGACAACCAAGTATGGGTTGTTAAGAAGTTTGATGAGAAAGTTGGCGATGAATCTGGTTCCACAAAGCCAGAAGAGCCACAGGTTGAAACAAAAGATTCAGTGAATGATGATGAATTTCCATCACTGAAATTTGAAGAAATTAAAAAGAAAGTTGGTAAGGTTGAAATCTCGGATCAGTTTTACTCCGAGAAAAATGAGTTTGATGTCGAGAAAACATTCAATGGGAATGTTAAGAAAATTTTTGGGAAAATGCTTGATGGTAAAGCAAAAGGGGTTAAAGACTTTTACGCAACTAAAAAGGCAACTTACAACCCTACTGGGCAAGAATTGAAAACCGTCAAGTCTGAAAAGACTTGTGTGGAAATTCTTTTCCCGTAAAACATCGGACTACGCCGGAGATCCCAAGTTTGTAATCGTGGATCAGGAATCGGCATTATTCTAGTTCTTGAATAGATTGTTTGAAAGATTTTGAATGAGTTTAAATTTTACAGGTTGAAGGACTACGCCGGAGCTTCCAGGTTGGTAAGTGAGAAGCAGGAATCGGCATCTTTGTTTGGTAAAATGACGTGTGTAGATGTTTGTTTCCTACACATGGTTCAGGTATTTGTGTTTTTACAATTGGTACAAAGGGCGCATACTTGCAAATGGTAAATCAGGGACATTAATTTGTACTTGATCTACTAAAAAGTGTTTGATGAACAATATGATGAACCATACCCCTAACTTACAAGTGAACCTAAAAAGTGTTTGATGAACAATATAATGAACCATACCCCTAACTTACAAGTGAACCTACAAGTGGTTATTACAAACTTATTTTCCGGAAAAATCATTTTGATTAAAACAAAACTTAAATGTTTTGAAATCATAATGAGAAAATAGTTTGTTGAAAGGGGGAGTTCTGATTGTTTATGCCTAAGTGGATGGCGAATTGATGTGATTCGATATCGGTTGTTGCTTTATTTGTACAGTTTGTTTTGAGTTTTTTTTTCTGTAATTTGGTCAAGAGCTTAGATAGTTGTCAAATTTCCTTTTAAATGTGTTTGCATTTTAGGGGGAGTAGAAAATTATTCAGAAAATCCAAAAACATTAGAAAATTTCAAAAAACGAAAAACATTATAAAATCAAAAATGAGTTTTGTTGTGAAAAGAGGAAATGATAGTTACATCAGTGGACTGTCACAACATGCTAAAGAAATGGAAAGTATAAATGTGATAAACAATCTCTCTGCGGATATGTCAGTAGGTTTTTACACATTTAGTAGATTGTGACGAGATATAAACACAAAAATTCAAACTTGCTTATTCTGTGGGTAACAATATCTTGGATATATAGGTAACCCCTGAAATCTTGTTTGAAAGGTCCCTTATTCTGAGATACTAGGTCTTTATGCTCAGTGATATTATCCCGGGACTTCTGTTGTATGGAAATACTGACCTAGTCCCCGTATAATACTTTCCGAAAATGCTTGAAAAAGCGCAGCCCTCAGCAAATTGATTAAACAATAAAATTGATAGTCATTGCTGTTGAAACAAAAGATCCTCTAAAGGGGACACACCAAAAAGTCGAAGCCGTCATCTCTCTGCGTATACGGAAGTATCGACCTGAGCTCTCACGACCCTCGCACCTAACCCCTTACAGATATCATCTGTGGTATACTCACCTGTAAGACTGAATATTGGGATCTGGATACGGGAGTATATTCAAGTAGTGGGATACACAGATAAGTTCAAGTGCTTAAGACATTAATATCGTATCTCGAAGCAATTGAACTTTGTGTGAAAATTTAAGTGGACCAATATACTGATAATCTAGGTGAATTGTTTAGAACTTAAAATGAATCAAGCTTAACGGTGTTGATGATATGTCTCAAAACTAATATGATCCTCTTACACAAACTCACAAAAATATTGTTTGTAAATATTTAATTTCTACATTTCTTTATTTCTACAATTGGTGTCTTTATTTTCTTTACATTTCAAAATCCAAAAAGATTTTCGGTGTATTTTAGCATAAACTTTTGAAAATTCAAAAAGATTTTTGACAACTGATGTTTGAAAGCTGATTTTCAAAATTTCGAGTGCTAAACATGATGAGCAAAATTTGAGGGGGAGTGTGTACTTTGAAATTAAATGTTTTCAAAATCTAATTTTTCAATTGGTTCATCAAAAATCTTTGTATGATCTGAGGGAGAGTCAGTGTTGGTGCATGTCTCTATAGTTGAAACATGAGAAATTTACTGTGAGGAAGAGACTATGCAGGTTAAGTATGAGCTGGGTTATCAATCCTGAGCAGAACTAGAGTCAAGTTTCGATCTTGGAACAATCTTCGGAAGAGCCAGGTCATTTCATTCTAAGAAGCTTTTGAGAGCCAGATTCAGATACCTTAGGACGCTGTGGAAAGAGCATGAGCCAGGTTTCGATTCTGTGGACAAAGTTTGAGCCAGGCTAGCGATCATGTACCAGTGAAAGCCAGACAACGATCCCGAAACTGATGATGCTGATGAACTAAAAGTATGCCAGCATATCGCAAGGGGGAGTCTGAAGACAATCTGAAGATGAGAAGAGAGAGTGAAGCCCAGAGACTGATCAAGGCTGAAGTTTGGGAAGACTCGACACTTACGACTCGTCAACATCTGAGGGGGAGTCTGTTGGTGCATACATCTGTCGACTTCGTCTTGTATCGAGTCTTAGACTAGAATGTATAGATCAGGGCACGTAGAGCAAGAAAATGTCAAGTTTTGTGTTACATTTAGGCTGATTTAGCTCCAAAAGATAATTCCGCTCCAAATGTCATTTGGACTGATTTCGGGCGGAATCACATCATGCTAATTCTGCTCCTGATGTGTTTGTGTCATTATGAGCGAAATCAGGTGACTATATATAGGTCACCTGGAGCGAAATCAGTAACAGAGCCTTGTATTCCATGCCGAAGTGCTGCCGGTGTGAGGTTTGATTGTAAACAACGTCAGATCAATACAATCAGTGTTTAAAGTGAAGATTTAGCTGTTTCTACCTTTGTTTCTTGTTTTCCGCACCTGAAACGAAGTAAAACTCCTCTGAACGACTCATTTGGGTCAATCGCACAATCCTACACCTTGATCCGCGTGTGCTTACCGTTGGTAAGGCGCACGGGGAAAGTAATTTGGCCCAGGGGGAACACCATTTCTTCAGCGAATCCAGCCAAAGGGTAATCTACCCGCTGCAATCGATCTTTATCCTCCTGATCGAATTGGTTGGAGCACTGCTCATAGATGATGTCAGAAGTACTGCCCGGGTCGATGAACAATCGCTTCGTGTAGTAGTGAGCTAGGTAGCCGGTGATTATGACGGCGCGTCTATCGCGCGGTCCGCCACGAAATTTGGGGAAAACGACCTATTCATCTTTCCAGTAGTTTTCCCCTCTTCTTGCCACCTTGCGCGGCCTTCCACGACCTCCATTAATCATGTGGGTTGAGGCCACATACATGGTCTTTTTGCCCGAGGAAGTGCCCTCGTCATTGGGGGTGATGCGCTTGGTTTGCTTCTGCGCTGTTGTCAACAGATGTTGCAGCTTCCCCTCTTTCAGGGCTCGTTCAATCTCTAATCGGAGACTGATGCAATTGTTGGTCGAGTGTCCTGAGTCCTTATGATACTCACAGTAAAGAGTGAGATCTTGGTTCTTTTTGGACTTCATTGGTTGGGCCGGTCGCAAGAACTGCGCGTCCGTCCGGAGGACTTCATTTGGCGACTTGTTGATCTCAGTCCAATTGCGGTCCCGAGATTCCTTCTTTGATGCCCGTTGTTCGCGTTGGGCATTGATCGTTGCCCTTGCGTCGGGCTGGTAAGCGCGCGGGACATAAGTATTGGAATCGTTGCCATGATTCCATTTGTCCCGGTTGCGCTTGTTGTTGCGCTTGGCGTCTTGGTGGGAAGATTGACCTTCCGCGTGGGGCTGTGCCTTGGCAGTGTGCGGTTTGAGAGGCCGCTGAGTTTGGGCGTACGTCTTGATCGCGGCCATGACGCCGTCCCACTTTTCTGGCAAGCCCTCCTTGCCTGAGATGGTCCTCACCATTTCATTGTCTTTGACGGCCAAGATGAAATGGTTATGGGCCATTTGATCTGTGATCCCACCGATCTCAAGGCATTCTTTATTGTAGCGGATAACGAAAGATTCCAAGCTTTCGTTTTCTCCACGCCAGATATTCATGACATCCATTAAATCACGTTTATGACGTCGTTGTTGGCTGAAGTGTGCAAGAAATTTTATTTGCAGTTGTTCAAATGAAGCCAGCGCTCCAACTGGCAAAGAATCAAACCAGGCCCTCGCTAATCCAGTGAGGGTCTGGGGGGAAAAATGGCACCATGTGGCCTCGTCCCATTTACCATTGCACCCAGCGCTAGTGAAAATGTTCATGTGGTCGTCCGGGTCGGATGAACCACTGTATTTCCCAATCGTGAGTGGGAGTTTAGTCGTTGTGACTTCGGCGTGGGCGATCTCCGGAACGAATTTGGAGTTTTCGGACACGGACGTAGGTAGTGCGGGGTTGAGTGGGAGGAATATAATTGTATCCTCCCGGTCGGCTATTGGCCGAGTGGGACTCCCCACAATACGTGTGGTCGTCTGGGTCAGTGCGATCGTGCCCCTCGTTGTGAGGTTGTGGCCCCAGACGGGTATGAATGCCAGAGCCGTGGTGAAGTGTTGATTGCCGCCGAGTTTCGCCATGCAGACCTAGGCGGCTTTGTATTGGACCCCTACGGCGGGATCCATATACAGAATCGTTCTCATCGATCGTGCGGACACTACAGTAGGAGGATCCGCGTTCTTCCACCCTATCCCAAGAAGCCGGGTTTATGGGTGCCCTACTCTCGTATTGCAAGATACGAGGCGCAGGTGTGTATGGTGCAGGGGTGGGTCCTCCATGTATTTGCGCCTCTTCGCAAGCTTTGTAGTAGGCTGCCGCAAGGGCAGTCTGTTGTTGGTGGAACCAGGTATGGAGGTCCATTCCTGGGGTTATCATAAGACCATACTGTGAAAAATCTGGCATGAATACTGGGGGAGAGCCCCCCTGTGCGGATGTGCCTTTGTGGCCTACTGGTTGTGCTGGGGTAACGTTCCCCGTAGTTGCCAGGTTTACGGGGTTGAGGTTATCGCTGGTAGGATTGTTTTGACGATCAGACATGATCTTCAAGAAAGAAAAAAGGATGTGGAAAAAAGTGCTAAAAGTAGCGGTGGGTGCCAATGATGAAACAGTGGTTAACCAAGAGAGGTTAATTCACTGGTCTCGTCAAGTAGGGTTAATCCCTTCTTTCCGAGGATCGGTGGCTGGACCATCAGCTGGGCTATCTCCTGCATAAGGAAAACACACCGTGACTCATAACAAGGAGGAAGGGGTGGGGGGTGCTCCTTGTTACCACTCTCCGGCGTGAAAATCAGTAATTTTCTTGTGAAGCAAAGTGTGTGATAGTAGTAGTTGTGAGAGAGTTGAGAAGCGATACCTCAAACCTGGTTTGGGTTGGGTATTTATAGCCGAGGAGTGAAGGAGGGTAGTTGAGTGGTCAGACTGACGACGCGCCGCCTTTATGCAGGTGTGTCAGGCTTGTCGGTTGTGGAGGTGAAGCCACGTGCTACTGCGGTGTCAATCTGTTGCTTACGTATGGGCTGACAGGTGACTGTCATTGGTGCCACTTGCACTGTGGTGTCAGTACCACTTGCCTCGTGGGCAGGATGCGGTGCCGCACCGCATCACTGCCTGCGGTAACTGCTGTTGTTTCCGCGTTCTCACTCTGGCGAAGACTGTGGGATGCGGTGCCATGCCGCATCGCCACTTGCGGTGACTGTTGCTGTTATCCAGATCCCTTGTCGTGACGAAAATGTTCATAGGATGCGGTGCCAGGCCGCATCGCTATGTGTACACCCATTTTCATACACAAGGTAAGTCTCTTCATCACTTGACCGATTGGATTCGATGGCTGTGTTTGCGCGTGCCCGCACGGACACAGATAAGTTCTTGCTGGTTGGGGTTTTTGATAAGGGTAATGGTCACTCGCGGTCATGCTGACGCAAGATCTGAAACCATACGCCTTCACATACTCATGATTGTGTTTGGTGTATCGATTAGCGAATTCGCATCTAATCGATTCATGTGGTACGTTGAATCACGTGTTCACTATTGAATCATTATGAAGGTGACATCACCAGTTTTTCTTATTCTTGTATAAATAAAGTGCTCTATTAATCTATCACTCCACACAATTCACTAAGTATACAATTCTTAGTGAGAGAAAGAGACTAAGAGCTTTTGGTGAGGGGTCATTCTAATTGCACTTCGTAATTCCAACTGAATAGAATTTGTGATAGACTTCATTCTTATCATTGTATGGTTTTGTGTAAATTGATCTATATACTTCCGTTGCTAAACTAGCTTATTGTTCGATAATTTACGAAACAAAAAATACACACAAGCACCACTCAGATGCTAACAATGTTCTTCTTTATCTAAGTGGGCAACCTTTGATTGATGATAGGATGGAGTAGGAGTGGACTAGAAGCACACGGTTTCTTTCTTGGATGTTGTTGATGTCCCTTGTGTTGGTGGTGTGTTGGTGGAAGTGTGGGGTTGATGCTTAGATAGAATTAGGGGGGGGATCTATCAATAGTGCCCAAAATTGATAGGTTGCCGTCTTATGGACGATTGTGTCACAGCTTGTTGTCCATCTACATTCTTGTACTTTTGTCACGAGTGGTGGGCACAGGTGTGCGTTAATAGATCCTGTCGGGATGGGCGTGCTTCGGCTGGAGTTTTGATTATGAGGCTATCTCTATAGAGGATGGGTGTGCATCGTTATGCATGGTCGTCCCTGGCAATATTTGGTGATTTTATTCTATTATCAACTTATTTATTGCAAAATGCCGCTTCAAGTTCACATGTATAAAAGATGTCAAATATGGGAATAAACATGTAAAAAACATGTATAAAAGATGGCACATCAATCATCATTAGTTATCTTTACAAAAAGGAAAGGAGGATACACTACATCATTATTTATGTTTACAAAAAGCAAAGGAGGATACACTACATGTCCTATACCCATAGTGGATACATCAGTTTACATATATTAAGATACAAATCATTAACCACGAACACGCGTACTAGTAGTTACATGGGGATCGATACACAAAACAATAGTGTAATATATTCTTTGATCGTGTTTTCTGGAAAAGTGAACGCGTCCTTATACTTGTAAAACACATCTACTATCCATGCAAGATTAACAAGTGGAGCAAGTATTCCCATTGGGACCTCCCTTGGCTTTAGGCATCCCTCATTTATATCCTTCCATCTATTTTCAACAAAGTTTTTTATCGCCTTGATGGCTACATCTTCCGACACCCCAAAAGTCTTCATATATGCATCTACACATGTGACTGATGGAGCTCTTGCACGCTCAAACTTCATATATTTATGAAAGTAACATGTTATATTAGATACCACTATATGTATGTTATAGCAAAGTCATTGTCATACTAAAGTTGCAATATAAGTAGTGTGAATTTAGTACCGTAAAAGTCACGACATCATCTTGGAGTCTACTAATGAACTGTCCAGATGTCAAGATCTTTGGTTGACTTTCGTACCAAGCAATCTTGTGTGACAGTCTTGCCCATGCCACTCAACGCTGACTTATAAAGAATATCAAATCCAGAAGTAATTAACCCAATCTTCATATACTCTTCAAATGATGGCACCTCTGCACTATGCCTCCGTTCAGCCTCTTGAAGGTAGGCAATAGCCATTTCTTGAAACTAGATCACAATAGAAATGAACGAAATATAATTATATAAATATAATTTTGATACACTGTTTATAAGTAAAAACTAATTTATAGTAAAGCATACAGCTTTTTTTTGAAGCCTCAATGAGATTTGTTGTTACCTGTTGAGGTATCTATTTGTTCCATTCAGCATACTCGATCATTCAATATAAATTTATACAATGGTTTAATATATTCTGGAAGTTGCGGTATAGCCGTAATGTTGTAGGAATCTGTTCGTGCAAAATTAAATAAAAACATATATTATTAACTTGAATTACAACTGAAAAAGGAAAGCTGAAAACAATACAGTTACAACTGAAATCAAAATGAAAATACCAGAACAGAATTACAGAAATTTAAAAGTTCTTGGCTGAGGATCGTGTTAGACACGGGTCCCTTAAAAAAAATTTCGTGTCTCCCAGGAGATCACGTTTGTTTCCAGGATACAACAGCCCAAAGCAGTTGCTTTGCCGGTCTTGACTCCAACCCGAAGGTGTACCTTGCTGCTTGAAGATGGAAGAAGAATTATGTTGGGAGAGAAGATGTAGAGCTGTATGTTTCGGTGTATTCAATCTACAGCATGAACCTCCTATTTATACTGCAGGTCTTGAAGAAACTAAAAAAATGAATTAAATGGGTGAATTAAATTGCATTGAACGTCTTCAATGCACTTTAATTCGTTATTTAATTCACAGTCAAACGCATTAACTTCGTCAGTTTCGAATGCTGAAAAGTAACCGCACTGGCATTAACTGCTGGAAGCTTCTTCGCGCGCTCTTGCGCGTGCAAGTCTGCACGCCCCTGTGCCATTTTGGCTCACTGCCATGCGCGCGTGCGCCATACTGGCTCAGTCCCATGCGCACCTGCGCGCGTGCGCCACGTCACCTGTGAGCCTGCACGAGCACGTCACACAGTCGCGCTGTTTTGGCTCACTTTGGTGCGCCGCGCACGTCACTTCAGTGCTGATGCTTCATGCGCGAGTGCGCGCCACCATGCCATGTGTACTCGCGTGCATACGCGCATAACCGCCACGTTATGCGCCACTTCGCGCGGACTCACTAGGGTCATGTGCCTGCATGCCAAATCACCAATCACCTGGTCCTTGCAACCCTTGTGCTCCACAACGCGCATGTGGTCAAAAATACAAAGGCGGCTCGTGGCGATGCGAGAGTGTGAAGTGCAAAGTGCGCCATCAAAGCGCCACATTGTGCCTCATCGCCCACGCCACGCGCGCACGCGTGTGCGAGTCTGAGTGCGAGTTAGGGTGCTCCGCACCCTTCGCGAGTACACTTAGTGAATTCCTCCATGAAACAATAAGGATGGAGAGTTTCCACTTAAATACCCCTTTAAGTTTCATCTCTTCTCATATGTGGGACAAGGTGCCACTTGCCATTTTTTTTTCAGCATTCAAGTTTCAAACACCAAACTTTGAGCATCGATATCTCATTCATCTTAGCTCCGTTTTGGACGTGGTTTAGTTCGTTGCGAAGCTCTTCCAACATAGAACATAAACCCACAAATAAATATATAAAACCTGCTCATTTTATTATATTTATTTCTAGTCCAAAGTAGGAAAAAATCATTTTCCTGTATTTGTGAAAAATGCTTTTTTTACAACTTTTCAACAATCCCCCACATGAATAGAAATCGATCTTTCAAGTTTCAACGATACATGTTCAACAGTTGAGTATTGCAAGATAGGTAGGTGTAACCTTTGAACCTTCTTTTGTGAAGCATACTTAGCCTCCTAGGGTCTTGTAGACGCGGTGTCTTTGAACAATCCCCCATTTATGTAGGGGACAATATACATTGACACAATGCTCTCCCTAGTCGAGTCAAGTCCTCATGGTTGTGTCCGTTAATGGTCATGGAACACTTTCCTGGTTCTACGAGAGCTCTAGGATTTGCGCCTCCCCACAAATCCATTCGAAGCGACCCCAGTTCTCTCTAACATAGGTGATTCCTCTGAATCATTAAAAGCATCATGGTTAATTTTTGATTTCCTCAAAATCCTTAACCTCAACATGCTTAACCTTTCCTTCATGTCACTGATTGGAATGGACTAGGAAGTATACAACTCCCTTTAATGATTTTGGGGCATCCCCCACAGTGACTCCCTTTGGGTTTATGATTAAGTTTACCTATTGAACCTAGATCTTGGGATCTCCAATCAACTAGGTTAGGTTTCCCTCATATTCCCTTCTTCTATGGGCTTTAGTCCCATTCCTCTTGATGACTTAAACACCTTATCTTTGGCTAAGCCTTTTGTTAACGGGTACGCAATGTTCTCCTTTGACCTAACATAGTCAACTGAGATAACACCCGTTGAGATAAGTTGTCGTACCGTGTTGTGTCTACGTCGAATGTGCCTTGATCTGCCATTGTACATCACGTTTTGTGCTCTAACAAGCGCAGATTGTTTGTCACAATGTATGCAGATCGTCGTCAACGGCTTTGGCCATCTTGGAATATCTTCCATAAATTGGCGTAGCCACTCCGCCTGTTCGCCGCTTTTATCTAAAGCGACGAATTCGGATTCCATTGTGGATCTAATTATAATCGTTTGCTTGGAAGACTTCCAAGATATAGCCGCTCCCGCAAGTGTAAACACATATCCACTTGTCAATCTATGATCTTTTATATTCGATATCCAGTTCGCGTCAGTGTATCCTTCGATCACTACTCGATCACGGGTATAATGTAATCCATAGTCTCTTGTGTATCTTATGTATCTAAGCATCCTCGTGATAGCTTTCCAATGTTCCGCGCACGGATTACTGGTGTATCTACTTAGTCTTCTCACAGCATATGCTAAGTCGGGTCTAGTACATATCATTAGATACATGAGACTACCAATTATCCTTGAGTACTCTAACTGAGCAACACTCTCGCCTCTATTCTTCCTTAGGCGTTGGGTATTATCAATTGGAGTGCGAGCTATACTCGTATCATCCGAATTGAATTTCCCAAGGATCTTGTCCACGTAGTGGTTTACAACTAGGTGGAAGATCTACTAACTCCCAAGTATGATTTTGCAATATAGAATCAATTTCATTCTTAATTGCTTCTTGCCATTGAGGTCCTTCTGCGGAGGTAACCGCCTCGCGGTAGGTATTGGGCTCACCCTCAACCATATAGCTCATGAAGTCTGGACCAAAGGATTTTTCAACCCTTTGTCGTTTACTCCTTTTTTCTAAATCCTTTGATCACTAACCTTGCCTTGTATTTACCAATACTTCCGTCAGCTTTCATCTTCCTTTTGAATATCCAACGATATCCAAGTAGTTTACAACCAGGCGGAAGATCTACTAACTCCCAAGTATGATTTTGCAATATAGAATCAATTTCATTCTTAATTGCTTCTTGCCATTGAGGTCCTTCTGCGGAGGTAACCGCCTCGCGATAGGTATTGGGCTCACCCTCAACCATCTAGCTCATGAAGTCTGGACCAAAGGATTTTTTAACCCTTTATCGTTTACTCCTTTTGTCTAAATCCTTTGGTCACTAACCTTGCCTTGTATTTACCAATACTTCCGTCAGCTTTCATCTTCCTTTTGAATATCCAACGATATCCAAGTAGTTTACAACCAGGTGGAAGATCTACTAACTCCCAAGTATGATTTTGCAATATAGAATAAATTTCTTTCTTAATTGCTTCTTGCCATTGAGGTCCTTTTGCGGAGGTAACCGCCTCGCGGTAGGTATTAGGCTCACCCTCAACCATATAGCTCATGAAGTCTGGACCAAAGGATTTTTCAACCCTTTGTCGTTTACTTCTTCTAAGCTCACCCTCCTCGACCTCAGATCGTTCATGTGTTTCATCTACCCTTGTAGATGAACTGGGACCTGGTTCATCTAACCATGTAGATGAACTTGGACCTGCCTCATCAGCCACTGTTGATGAAGTCGCATGTGTCTGTCCTAACATAGGAAACACATTCTCAAAATATGAGACGATGTTAGAATTTACCTCTATGATAGTGTGTTTGTGTACATCGGGATTCTTGGACTCATGTACAAGAAAACGATGTGCACTATTTTGATGTGCATATCCTATGAAAATGCAATCAACAGTTTTGGGTCCTATCCTAAGAGCCTTAGGAGGTGGTACAATCACCTTTTCTAGGCACCCCCACACTTTCAAGTATTTGTATGAAGGCTTCCTTTTTCTTCGTAACTCATATGGAGTTTCGTCCCTATTTTTCAAAGGTATCTTGTTCAAAAGATAATTTGATGAGAGAATGGCGTCCCCCCACATTTCTCGGTTCACTCCCGAACTGATCAACATGGCGTTCATCATTTCTTTCAATGTGTAGTTCTTTCGTTCCACCACGCCATTTGATTGTGGAGAATAAGGAGGTGTACACTCGTGTATAATGTCACGTTTTGCGCATAAATCCGCAAAAGGTGCAACATATTCACCTCCTCAGTCGCTTCTCACAGCTTTTATCTTCTTTGTAAGTTGATTCTCAACTACATTTTTGTACAAGATAAACTTTTCTATTGCTTCGTCTTTACTCTTTTGTAAATACACATAGCAATATTTAGTACAATCATCAATAAACGTGATGAAGTACTTATTTCCTCCACGCATGGGAACAACTTTTAAATCACACACATTGGTGTGAATTAAATCAAGGGGTTCGGTTATTCGTTCAACCGATTTAAATGATGATCTCGTTATTTTGGATTCAACACATGTCTCGCATTTGTGATCGGACTCGATATGGAATGTTGGTATCAAATTTAATTTAATTAAACGTCGTAATGAATTAAAATTTACATGTCCTAGTCTACCATGCCAAACATTAGAAGACTCAATCATGCAAGTAGAAATAGAATTTTCATTCATATTTTTGTTTTGGTTCACAGCTATTACATTCATTTTAAACATTCCATTTAGGGCATAGCCCTAGACAAGACAAAATTGTCCGATTCAAACATTAGACAAAATCCAAACTTGTTGAGCATCCATCCCAATACGGGATTCTTCCGTATCTCTGGAACATAAAGCAATTTGGTCAAGGTCAACTCCTTGCCAGAAGTCATCTTCAGGATGAGAGTGCCTTCCCCTTAGATGCTTGCGGTAGCTTTATTTCCCATATAAATCTTTTCCTCACCTGACGCTTCCTTGAATGTAGAGAAAAGAGCCTTGTCTCCACAAAGATGGCGGGTTGTACCCGTGTCAACGAACCATCCTTTTGGGTTTTCACCCATCGCATTCACTTCTTCAATCAAAGCCGCTTCCTCGGCTATCATTGCAATCAGAGGCATACTATCCTCATCAACCATATGGGCATGCTCATGCTTAGGTTTCTTGCATTGGTTAGCACGGTGCCCCGTCTCGTTACAATTGTAACAAGTACCTTGGAAAGGCGCAGGCTTCTTTTTCACAACCCCTTTTTTTGGTCCAAGGTTGTTAACATTTGCTTTCTCTTTGTTGTCCTTTTTTATCCCGTTTGCCCTTATTTTCTTTTGAGGACTCTCCCACTTCCACCATGTTTGCCTTAGCCGAAGCTTGCAAAATGGTGCATTTTTGGGCCACCCTGTTGTCCTCTTCTATACGAAGACGGAGGACAAGTTCCTCAATCGTCATTTCCTTTCGTTTGTGTTTAAGATAATTC
Organism: Helianthus annuus; assembly: GCF_002127325.2. Classification (NCBI taxonomy): domain Eukaryota; kingdom Viridiplantae; phylum Streptophyta; class Magnoliopsida; order Asterales; family Asteraceae; genus Helianthus; species Helianthus annuus. The sequence continues at coordinate 156,060,046 of NC_035449.2, read as the reverse complement.
TTAAAATCCAACCAAGAAGGAGGTAATTTTTCGATCATGGCTGCCACTTGATATGTTTCGCTAAGTACCATTCCCTCAGCATGGATGTCATGTAGTATAATTTGCAACTCTTCGACTTGGTTCATAACAGTCTTGTTATCAACCATTTCGTAGTCCAAGAAACGGGCGACAACAAATTTCTTTATTCCCGCATCCTCCGTTTTGTACTATTTATCCAAGGACTCCCATAATTCTTTGGAAGTCATGATATTATAGTACACATTATACAGTACATCTAAGAGACCGTTGAATACATAGCCTCGATATATGAAATCCAAGTGCTTCCTAGCCTCTACCGCGCTCAGAGCCTGAGCGTCGGTCTCCCCTTCCGCAGGTTGGGGAGTGGTTTAAGTCAAGAACCTCGCAAGGTTCATGGTGGTCAAGTAGAAGAACACCTTCTGTTGCCACCTCTTGAAGTGGAGACCCGAGAACATCTCGGGTCGTTCAGCATGGTTCGCCACTGTGGACGCTCCCACAGTGTTGGCAGGGGTACCAACGACAACATTGGTGTTGCTGGTATTCACGTTTTCAGTCGACATTCTGAAAAATTCCAATGAAACAAGTTAAAAATTTGTTTAGAAATAAGAAATGTGCTAATTTATTATTGTCCCAAACTAAACAGAAGTAAGAGTTTTTGAAATCACTACGCAGCTTCTAAGTCCAACTTTGAAGACTACAACAGTAGGTTTTTAGAACTCAGTTAAAGAAAGGAGTAGAAGCAGAGTTCTGTTTTGACATAGTCGCTACTTTGAATCAAAAACAGAGTAAAAAAATATCTTTTTTTAACACACAACCTGCTGTGAAGTAAAAAAAAAAATAAAGATCACAGCAGAGAAGTTTGTGATTCTACACGAACGGTGTTTTAAAAATTTGTTTTAAGATTGTTGGAATCCGTTCGTGCAAAATTAAATAAAAACATATATTATTAACTTGAATTACAACAAAAAAAGGAAAGCTGAAAACAATACAGTTACAACTGAAATCAAAAAGAAAATACAAGAACAGAATTACAGAAATTTAAAAGTTCTTGGCTGAGGATCGTGTTAGACATGGGTCCCTTAAAACAAATTTCGTGTCTCCCAGGAGATCACGTTTGTTTTTCCAGGATACAACAGCCCAAAGCAGTTGCACTGCCGGTCTTGACTCCAACCCGAAGGTGTACCTTGCTGCTTGAAGATGGAAGAAGAATTCTGTTGGGAGAGAAGATGTAGAGCTGTATGTTTCAGTGTATTCAATCTGCAGCATGAACCACCTATTTATACTGCAGGTCTTGAAGAAACTGAAAAAACGAATTAAATGGGTGAATTAAATTGCATTGAACGTCTTCAATGCACTTTAATTCGTTATTTAATTCACAGTCAAACATATTAACTTCGTCAGTTTCAAATGTTGAAACGTAACTGCACTAGCATTAACTGCTGGAAGCTTCTGCGCGCGCCCTTGCGCGTGCAAGGCTGCACGCCCCTGCGCGCAGGCGCCATTTTGGCTCACTGCCATGCGCGCGTGCGCCATACTGGCTCAGTCCCATGCGCACCTGCGCGCGTGCGCCACGTCACCTGCGAGCCTCTACGAGCACGCCACACAGTCGCGCCGTTTTGGCTCACTTTCGTGCGCCGCGCACGTCACTTCAGTGCCCATGCTTCATGCGCGAGTGCGCGCCACCATGCCATGTGTACTCGCGTGCGTACGCGCATGACTGCCACGTCATGCGCCACTGCGCGCGGACCCATCAGGGTCATGCGCCTGCATGTCACATCACCAACCACCAGGTCCTTGCAATCCTTGTGCTCCACCACGCGCACGTGATCAAAATTACAAAGGCGGCTCTCGGCGATGCGAGCGTTCGAAGTGTAAACTGCGCCATCAAATCGCCACATTGCGCCTCATCGGCCACGCCACGCGCGCGCGCGTGTGCGAGTTAGGGTGCTCCGCACCCTTCCCGAGTACACTTAGTGAGTGCTTCCATGAAACAATAAGGATGGAGAGTTCCCACTTAAATACCCCTTTAAGTTTCATCTCTCCTCCTATGTGGGACAAGGTGCCACTTTCCCAATTTTTTTTTCAGCATTTAAGTTTCAAATACCAAACTTTGAGCATCGATATCTCATTCATCTTAGCTCTGTTTTGGACGTGGTTTAGTTCGTTGTGAAGCTCTTCCAACATAGAACACAAACCCACAAATAAATATATAAAACCCGCTCATTTTATTATATTTATTTCTAGTCCAAAATTGGAAAAAATCATTTTCCTATATCTGTGAAAAATGCTATTTTCACAAATTTCCAACAATCCCCCACATGAATAGAAATCGATCTATCAAGTTTCAACGATACACGTTCAACAGTTGAGTATTGCAAGATAGGTAGGTGTAACCTTTGAACCTTCTTTTGTGAAGCATACTTAGCCTCCTAGGGTCTTGTAGACGCGGTGTCTTTGAACAATCCCCCATTTATGTAGGCAACAATATACATTCACACAATGCTCTCCCTAGTCGAGTCAAGTCCTCATGGTTGTGTCTGTTATTGGTCATGGAACACTTTCCTGGTTCTTCGAGAGCTCTAGGATTTGCGCCTCCCCACAAATCCATTCGAAGCGACCCCACTTCTCTCTAACATAGGTGATTCCTCTGAATCATTAAAAGCATCATGGTTAATATTTTATTTCCTCAAAACCCTTAACCTCAACATGTTTAACCTTTCCTTCATGTCACTGATTGGAATGAACTAGGAAGTATACAACTCCCTTTATCGATTTTGGGGAACCCCCCACAGTGACTCCCTTTGGGTTTATGATTATGTTTGCCTACTGAACCTAGATCTTGGGATCTCCAGTCAACTAGGTTAGGTTTCCCTCATATTCCCTTCTTCTATGGGCTTTAGTCCCATTCCTCTTGACGACTTATACACCTTATCTTTGGTTAAGCCTTTTGTTAACGGGTCCTCACTGTTCTCCTTTGACCTAACATAGTCTACTGAGATAACACCCGTTGAGATAAGTTGTCGTACCATGTTGTGTCTACGTCGAATGTACCTTGATCTGCCATTGTACATCGCGCTTAGTGCTCTAACAAGCGCAGATTGATTGTCACAATGTATGCAGATCGCCGTCAACGGCTTTGGCCATCTTGGAATATCTTCCACAAATTGACGTAGCCACTCCGCCTCTTCCCCGCTTTTATCTAAAGCGACGAATTCGGATTCCATCGTGGATCTAGCTATAACCGTTTGCTTGGAAGACTTCCAAGCTATAGCCGCTCCAGCAATTGTAAACACATATCCACTTGTCGATCAATGATCTTTTATATCCGATATCCAGTTCGCGTCAGTGTATCCTTCGATCACTGCTGGATCACGAGTATAATGTAATCCATTGTCTCTTGTGTATCTTATGTATCTAAGCACCCTCGTGATAGCTTTCCAATGTTCCGCACACGGATTACTGGTGTATCTACTTAGTCTGCTCACAGCATATGCTAAGTCGGGTCTAGACATGTCATTAGATACATGAGACTACCAATGATCCTTGGGTACTCTAACTGAGCAACACTTTCGCCTCTATTCTTCCTTAGGCGTTGGGTATTATCAATTGGAGTGCGAGCTATACTCGTATCATCCGAATTGAATTTCCCAAGGATCTTGTCCACGTAGTGAGATTGACTTAACACAAGACCATTTTGGGTTCTAGTGATTTTTACTCCAAGAATCACATCCGCAAGACCCATGTCTTTCATGTCAAACCTTGATTTCAACATGTCTTTTGCTGAGTTGATCATGTTATCATCACTCCCAATGATAAGCATATCATCTACATAAAGACATAAGATTACATAACCTCTTGGTGTGTCTTTAAAATAAACACACTTATCACACTCATTTATTTTGAAACCATTGTCAATCATGACATGATCAAACTTTTGGTGCCATTGTTTTGGAGCTTGCTTTAAGCCATACAAAGACTTGACCAATTTACATACTTTACCCTCGTTTCCTGGGGCGGAAAAACCCTCAGGTTGTTCCATGTAAATTTCTTCTCCTAAATCGCCATTTAGAAATGCTGTCTAGAGTAAATGGCACGTCTTAATAACCGAGGACAGAGGTTCATTCGCCAAATCCCCAGTAAATGAACCATCGTATTCAATTTCAATCATCTAAACACATTATGGTACGACTTGTATACACTGAATTGAAAATTGGGAGAAGATGATGAAAGAACAGGGAAGAAGGCAAGACTCTTCATCTGCCGTCTTAAAATTTGAAGGTGAATTTACATTTCAGTACATAGGAGATGTATTATATAGTATTATACATAGTGTGAAAATGCACCCAAAAATGTCAAATATGGGGATAAATATGTACAAAAAACATGTATAAAAGATGGCACATCAATCATCATTATTTATCTTTTCAAAAAGGAAAGGAGGATACATTACATGTCCTATACCCATAGTGGATACATCATTTTCCATCGGTACATATATTAAGATACGAATCATTAACCACGAACACGCGTACTAGTAGTTACATGGGGATCGATACACAAAACAATAGTGTAATATATTCTTTGATCGTGTTTTCTGGAAAAGTGAACGCGTCCTTATACTTGTAAAACACATCTACTATCCGTGCAAGATTAACAAGTGGAGCAAGTATTCCCATTGGGACCTCCCTTGGCTTTAGGCATCCCTCATTTATATCCTTCCATCTATTTTCAACAACGTTTTTTATCGCCTTGATGGCTACATCTTCCGACACCCCAAAAGTCTTCACATATGCATCTACACATGTGACTGATGGAGCTCTTGCACGCTCAAACTTCATATATTTATGAAAGTAACATGTTATATTAGATACCACTATATGTATGTTATAGCAAAGTCATTGTCATACTAAAGTTGCAATATAAGTAGTGTGAATTTAGTACCGTAAAAGTCACGACATCATCTTGGAGTCTACTAATGAACTGTCCAGCTGTCAAGATCTTTGGTTGACTTTCGTACCAAGCAACGACTTCTTGTGTGACAATCTTGCCCATGCCACTCAACGCTGACTTATAAAGAATATCAAATCCAGAAGTAATTAACCCAATCTTCATATACTCTTCAAATGATGGCACCTCTGCACTATGCCTCCATTCAGCCTCTTGAAGTTAGGCAGTAGCCATTTCTTGAAACTAGATCATAATAGAAATGAATGAAATATAATTATATAAATATAATTCTGATACACTATTTATAAGTAAAGACTAATTTATAGTAAAGCATACAGCTTTTTTTGAAGCCTCAATGAGATTTGTTGTTCCCTGTTGAGGTATCTGTTTGTTCCATTCAGCATACTCATTCAATATAAATTTATAAAATGGTTTAATATATTCTGGAAGTTGCGGTATAGCTGTAATGTCCCACCTGAAAAGATAAAAAATGTTGAATTGTAATGATATAGATAACTTGGTGCAAATTAACATATCAACTTGATGCAAAAGCATAATAATGAATACTTATTTATTGCGTGTGTTAAAACACGGATCTCCTCAATTGTAGCATATGCATCATATGTGTCGTCTAACACCACAAGAAGCAGTGAAACTTTTGTTGTTATGATTCGCGCTTGAGAGTAATAAGGCTCCAAGAACAATGTCAACGCCCATACATAGAACTCGGGCACTCTATCTCTTACATAAGATGTTTTCACTTGCAATTCCAAGTCCTTCCACCACCTAAATCAAAAGATTAAAGAATGATACGACCCGACTCTTGACCTGACCCGACCCATTAGACCATAACATATTCATCTGTTGCACGTTTTAGTCAAAAGTATATGTTTATGTCTTAAGTAAATTGTATAAATGGATGTGTGTATAGATTACATATGCTCTCTTTTTTATTTTGAAAAGAGTCTCATGTGTTCTATTAACTCAACCTAGTTCTTAAAGTATCTATTCCCTATGTGTATACATACATATATGTGTATATATACACCCACATAGAGGGAGATTCTTTGACGAAACCAAAAAAAATGGAGAATCGGAACCATGAATTGTAAATGTAAAAACTCATAAAATACTAACTTTAAATGTATAAAGTGTAATGTATACCAATTGAATAGAGGATAACAATAATAAGCAGCAATAAGGGAAGAACTTTATTCAAAACTTAGAGAAGAAGGAGATGGGAAATAGAGATACAGAAGGAGATGAGAAAAGAGAAACCCAGTACAAATTCAATCTGCCCCATCACACTCCTTACATGCTCTTTATTAAGGCCTCATTCAAATTAGTTATTCCCTTAAGCTGACGTGTAATAATCTAGGCCCTCAATTTCGCAGGCAATTTCCTCACCCGAGTGCTCTTTCTTAGCTTGCCTGTACCCACCATAACCGTTTCATTCTTTTGACTTTCTGGACCTTTTTCATTCATAACATTTCCTTCCCCTTTAAGATCCACCTTGTCCGCAAGGTGGAGGTTTGGAAAATTCTGGACGAGGAGAGTTTTATCTTCCCAGGTGGCTGCGGTGGTCAGGAGGCCTTGCCAAGTCACCAGGTATTGGTCAATCACTTGGCCACCTCTGTGTACTGTATGGTGGTCTTGGATACTTAGTGGTTGCAAATCAAAGGTGATGTCGGAGTTAACAAGTTCAATAGGGGTGACTTGCTGTTCAGGTTTGCCCATGCATTTACGTAAGAGCGAAACATGAAAGACATTGTGGATTTTGGCGGTATCTAGAAGGGCGACTTTGTAAGCCACAGAACCCACTGTTGAAGTGATTTGATAGGGACCGAAATACCGGCGGCCCAATTTATAGTGGCGTTGTAAACGTACCGATCCTTGGCGAAAAGGTTGAAGCTTTACATAAACCCAGTCGCCGACGTGAAACTGAACATCACGACGGTGCTTATTGGTTGTAATAGTCATGCGTTCTTGGGCTTTGAGCAGGTTATCTTTGAGTAAACGAAGGGTAGCATCCCATTCGAGCAGCTGGTTTTCAATAATGGAATTACTGGTAGCATCTTTAACATAACGGGTAATTGTTGGTGGTTTTCGACCATAGAGTATCCCAAACAGAGTCATTTAAGCTGCTGTTTGGTACGAAGTATTGTACCAGAATTCTGCCCATGGTATGAATCGTACCCATTCCTTCGGTTGATCGGTAACAAAGCAACGAAGGTACATTTCAAGACATTTGTTAAGGGCCTCCGTTTGGCCATCCGTCTGGGGATGATAAGCGGTGCTAAAGGAGAGGGTGGTTCCTTGAAGATGATGGAGCTCCTTCCAAAAATCAGAGATAAAATGAGGATCTCGATCTGAAACAATCTTTAAGGGAACCCCATGTAGTTGAATGATGTCATTGACAAAAACTGTAGCGACCATAGAACTAGTAAAGGACGTAGGCAAAGCAATGAAATGTCTGTATTTGGATAAACGGTCCACAATAACCAATATAACTGTTTTACCATGTGAGGGTGACGTGATGAAGTCCACAGCGATACTTTCAAATACCAAACGGGGAACTGGTAAGGGCTGTAGAAGCCCACTTGGGGAGACGCACGAACTCTTCATTTGTTGACATGTGTGGCAATGTGTGACGAACGTGTGAACATCCGTTCGCATACCCTTCCAATAGAAGGTAGCAGCCAATCGGTGAAAGGTTCGTGTAATGCCCGAATGACCCCCAATTGGTGTGGCATGAAATTCATGAAGGAGCTGTTGGCGAATGGATGAAGTAGCTGGTATAACCAATCGGTGATGAAAGAATAAAAGGCCATCTTTGAAGGTGTAATTTGGGAAATCAACTGGTGAGGTACACAGCTGCTGCTCTGGATCGGCCGATCTAGCGGCTTTTAATTCAGATAAAAATAGAAGTTCCTGACTATAGAAAGCTAAGCATGATGGTGAATGGACCCTGGAAATAGCATCAGCAGCAGTATTCTGCTTGCCGGGTCGGTAAATGATGTCAAAATCATACCCAAGTAATTTGCCTAGCCACTTGTGCTGATCGGGTGTCTGGATGACCTTGTCCTCCAGGTTTCTCCAAGACTATTGATCAGTTATGATTTGAAATTTACACCCGAGTAAATATTGGCGCCATTTAGCAATGGCTTGGGTGATGGCAAACATCTCCCGTTGATACGTGGAGGCTTGTTGCATACAGGGGGCTTAATTTTTGGCTGAAGAAGGCAATAGGTTGTTTATTTTGGGATTGTATAGCGCCAATACCGGACCCCGAAGCATCCGTTTCTAGCGTGAAAGGCTGAGTAAAGTTTGGTAATTTTAAGACCGGAGTGGTACTCAGCCGGTTTTTAAGTTCTGAAAATGCAGTTTCAGTGAATGGGGTCCAAACAAACGCATCCTTTTTTATTAAATCCGTCAATGGGCCAGCAATGGTCGCATAATTACGTATGAAACGGTGATAATAACCTGTAAGACCGAGAAAACTTCAAACGTGTTTTACCGTGGTAGGACGAGGCCATTGTTGTATTGCATCTATCTTGGAAGGATCAACCTCAACCCCACTGTAAGAAATAAAGTGGCCTAAATAGGAAATTTTCGATAAGCCAAACTAGCATTTGGAGCGTTTTGCGACCAAGGCATGATTATGCAATGTTTGGAGAATGATGCGAACATGGTCCAAATGAGCAGCCCATGACGCACTATAAATCAAGATGTCGTCAAAGAATACCAACCCAAATTTTCGAAGAAAAGGTCAGAAAATGTCATTCATTAACCTTTGAGATGTGGAAGGGGCGTTGGTGAGGCCCAATGGCATCACCAAGAATTCGTAGTGACCCGTGTGTGTTCGAAAAGCTGTTTTGGCAATAGCGTCGGTTGTGAGAAGAATTTGATGATACCCCGACAATAAATCCAATTTAGAGAAATAAACCGCCCCATGGAGTTCGTCGAATAATTCGTCAATTGAGGGAATAGGAAAGCAGTCACGAATAGTAATGGCGTTAAGTGCCCGGTAATCGACACAAAAATGCCATGTGCCATCTTTTTTGCGGACCAACAAAACTGGTGACGAAAATGGGCTATTGCTCGGTTATATGATACCTTGTTGTAACATTTCAGCAATCAACCGTTCGATCTCATTTTTTTGAAAATGGGGATAACAATAGGGTCGCACCGAAACAGGTGAACTGTTAGGCAGTAACGAGATTGGGTGATCTTGGGATCGAACCGGGGGCAGGTTTGTTGGTGGCTGAAACACACTAGAAAACTCCGATAAAATGTTCTCTAAGTCAGGTGGACAAGTGGAATCTGAGTCATTAGTTGGAAGAGTTACAGATAAGTGAAAATAAGAATCAATGCTAACCGTGTGAGCTAGGCGACGTAAACCATTGAATTGAATAGATTGCACCGACATAAGCAAATCACCTTTCCATAATACCCTGTTCCCATTGTAAGTAGATTCGAAAGAAGCGGCTGCATAATCTGTCACCACCGGTCCAAGGGTAGATAACCAAGAGAACCCCAAGACCATATCCCATCCTTGTAAGGGTAATACATAAAAATCAACCAACACAGAATGCTGCTGAATAAGAAGTTCAACTTGTTTAGCAATACCAGAACACGGTAACTTTTCTCCACTGCCCACCAAGACAGAAAAGGGGTTATACATTCAACTGTGAGATTAAGGAATTTTGCCATGCGTGTTTGAACAAAACAATGAGTACTACCACCATCCAACAATACTTGCACTGATTTACCTTTAACCGTACCCGTAAACCAGAGTGTCGATGCCGAACAACCCCCTGTTAATGCATTATAAGAAATAGTCAATTGGGTCTTCACCTCCTCACTTTGTAATTGTTCAGCAACATCAGCATCAGAGAGTATAGGAGACAGATTATCCGGAGGGGGTGAATCATGTGGTTTATCATCAAAAAATAAGAGTTGAGGTGGAGATTTGCACTTGTGATCCCAAGTATATTTTTCATCACAACGGAAACACAATCCTTGAGCTCGTTTATGAGCTAATTCAGTGGGTGTGAGGCGACGAAAATCGATGGAATTAGGCGTTGATTTAGGGTTTGGATGTGACGGAGTGAAATTTGGGGAAGACGGAAAAGGATGTTGTGTTTTTGGGCTGTTTAAAATGGGCTTAGAAGACCCCAAAGTGACACGACCCAAGCCCTTTTCCAACTGGATTTGATTTTCATGAGATTGGGCCAACGTCATGGCCTCCTCTAAGGTAGTTGGCCGGTGCATTAACACCGACTGTTTGATGTCGGCACGGAGTCCAGATATAAAATAGTGAATTAAAAAAGGAGGAGGCAATACCATAGCACGATTAGAGATTTCCTCAAATTGATGACGGTAATCGGCCACCGTTGTTGTTTGAGGAAGTTTAGCAAGGAGACCTTCCGGTGCTTCTAGGTTCTTAGATTTAAAACGCTGAATCAATCCGTTAGTAAAATTCGTCCAACCACGAAAAGGGAAATTCCGAAATTGCCAATCATACCAATCCACTGCTTCGTCATCCAGGTAAAACGAAGCTATTGTTAAACAGTCAGCAACAGAGATCGAGTAGAAGTCGAAATACCGAGCGGCTTGAGAAACCCACCGCTCGGGATTAGAGCCGGTGAATCGGGGAAGATTAATAGGAGTGAGTTTTTGTCTACCCAAAATCGAAGAACCCTCACTAAAAACGAAGGTAGAAGAACCTTCATCCTGGAATTTGGGTTTCGTCGGACCAGAAGAAAATTGTGCCAAAACATTGTGAAGTAATTTGGGTTTCGTAGCTGATGATGATGAAAACACCAATGTAATATATACCAATTGAACAGAGGATAACAATAATAAACAGCAATAAGGGAAGAACTTTATTCAAAACTTAGAGAAGAAGGAGATGGGAAATAGAGATATACAGAAGGAGATGAGAAAAGAGAAACCCAGTACAAATTCAATCTGCCCCATCACACTCCTTACATGCTCTTTATTAAGGCCTCATTCCAATTAGTTATTCCCTTAAGCTGACGTGTAATAATCTAGGCCCTCAATTTCGCAGGCAATTTCCTCACCCGAGTGCTCTTTCTTAGCTTGCCTGGTCCCACCATAACCGTTTCATTCTTTTGACTTTCTGGACCTTTTTCATTCATAACATAAATTTCATTTTTACATAATTGTTTCCCGAGAATTTGCATGTAGAATCAATTTTACTAAAAAGGAAACTCATTTCTTTATGTTTACTTTTTTTATTAAAAGGGATTCCACATGTGTTTGTATGCAAAAGCTTCAAAAACTTTTTTACATCTAAAACCCATGGTTTCCCATTGTGTGTGTGTGTTTTTCTTTTTCTTTTTTTTTTTTTGTTGTGGTTTCTCGATGAACCTACAGGTAAAACACATGTAGGTTCCGATGACAACTACCATGTAATGCGAGAACTTAAGAATGTCGAGGGGAAATCCTACTTCCTGTGCGAATTTTTTAACCATTTTTTCCTCAAACGTAGATGAACATCTAACTAAGAGATCTATCAAAAAAGTAGCCTAACGTTCATTTATGCCAGGTTTTTTTTATCACTTACACTAATGTAAATAAAATTTTAAAAAAGGTAGAAAAAAATATTTTGTGTAGGTTACTATCATGTAAAGTGTTGTTACATTGATGTAAATTTTTGTAAATGTTTTTTTTTTCTTTTTGAAAAAGTTACATGATTTTAAAAATACTTTGGCGATTAAAAAAAAAAACATTTTTATGGAGTTCTTAAGTTCTCGCAACTTGGGGACTTCTCATTTTAACCCTTCCCTATATATATATATATATATATATATATATATATATATATATATATATATATATAGGATCATTACATTACATTAATTACTGCGAGAACAAAAATAACAACCCTAAAACACTAAATTTTGGGATATAAAGTTCATATTTTTTAAATTTTATGTTTCTTACATTCATATGTGTATTATATATACATTAAAAGACCATATATTTTTACGTACATATAGCCTACATACATGTTAATTTAAAATACACATTACCTACAAATGTGTAGGTTATAAGAAAAGTGAATTTTTTCCCTATTTTGTTTTGAATTCAAGTGTAAGAAACCATAAATCTTACCTTTATAACATTTTCATTTACTTCTTAGGTTTTTAGGATTGAAAAAATAGGTAATTCATTGTCTTCTGCATGTTCTCATAAAATTTAGTGTTCTCCATAACAATTTCCCCTATATATATATATATATATATAGAATTGGGTTCAAGAGTGAACACTAGTGTAGTTTGCGAACCGAGTGAACTAATCCTGGCCATACACGTGTGTAGATCAATGGCCAGGATTTGATGTTGAAATACACTAGTGTATTTTACGATTTTATGATGAAATCCTGGCCATACACGTGTATAGATCAATGGTATAACAACCCTCCAAAATATTCCGACACCCTAATATATTTTAAAGTATCCCAATATGTTTAAAATACACTCCGTATGCGAAACGGACCCCGAATACCTTTATTTTTGCAAAAATTAATTAAAAGCAAATTTTAATGTACTCTCGCGGGGCGCGTAGCCTTTGGCTACTGCCTACGCGGGCCGCGACAACTCAAATCTCAGGCGAAACCCCAGGAAGCCACGTGTCCCAGTCGTTCGTGCCTAGTGTGCGACTCAGCAAACCTAGGGCCTACCCTAGGGAGCCTCGCGGGCCGCGTAGCCCTTGGCTACGTCTTACGCGGCCGCGTAAAACTCGAAATCAGGCCCTATAAGTAGAGGGCTTCGGCCTTCAGTTTCAATCGCTCACATTTCTTTTCTTTCTCGAATTTCTTAAGTGTAGAAGTGATTCCCGGGCATAATACCCCGTAAATGACGAAGTTCTGCCCCGTTGTAAGTATCATAACCCCGGATACGTATTAGATACGCTGCCCGATTGATCCAGTGTTCCCTAATGGCTGTCGTGGTTCTGCCCGACGTACTCGTTGGAATGCCTTCTCGGGGAGGGTATTACTAATGTAAATATTAAGGGTTATTATACTAACGCTTGTGCATTTGTGTAAATTATAGATAATCACCAAGAAACCCTTACAGAAAACCTAAGACAGCAATGTGAGTAATCTCCTTTTTGCAAATTGTTTTTACAAAACCTCACCTAAATTAAATTACATTAAACAGAGATTGAGTATTTGTATTCAACAATTATCGTCGGTATGTTAGGGTTTTGTATACAAAACTTGTTACTACCTTGCGAGGAGTAACATGACCACAAGTCGGGTTGACAGTACCGTGGGTGGTAATTGAATAGATGGAAACAAATGTAATTACGCGACCGCCCTCAATACTGTACAATGGTTTTTACTTAAACTTGATTAAACTGGGATTCACTCACCAGTATTTCCCACTGACAAAATGTTTTTAAACGCGTTTCAGGTAACAAAATGTGAAAGCCAAATAGAAGTCAGCTGGACAGCACTAAAGGCTTGGAAAAGTGGCAATAAAGTTACCTAAAATAAATAGATGTTTTTATTAAATAAAATAGGGTTTATCCCTATTAAAATGTGTGTATTTGAAACTTAGGATTTTCCCATATGTTTAATCTTATGAAAGTGTGGTATTTTACTCTGATAAAATATTTCCTAACTACGGTCCTGATGTAATTTCCGCTGCCAAAATGATAAAACAACATATACCACCAAAACTGGTCGCGGCCGCCCGTTCCCGGGTTGTTAGGGGACGGGGGTTGCGACAGAAGGTGGTATCAGAGCTTAGCCACCGATTCAGCCACAGAAGTGTTCTGCTGACACCAAAATTCAATTTGTTAGCAAATAAATTACAGAAATACGTGCATAATTGTATTTTATTGTTATGTGTTATTTGACTATTTATTAGTTTACAGTATGAGCGACCAAGGACCATCCGACACGTACCGTCAGTTGTCCGGTTCGCCTAGAAGCGAAGGCACCTCTTCACAGCCTGCCCTCTCAGGGTACTATGCTGATAATGAAGAAGGGATATTCGTGTTTAAGGCTCATTCTGAACAGCCATTCCCTCCGAAAAAGAGAGGATGGTTCAGTAGGGGAGCACATGAACGTAGAAAACGAATGAAAAAGTTACAACAGCAGCGAGCCACGCCCAGGATATGCTTAATAGGGATTTAGCAAACTTACATATCCTAGCAACCACTGCTGCCGACCCTAACATGGAGCAACTGATAGCAACCCAACCACTACCACTATTTCCCGCTGAGCCAATAGAAATGGAAATAGAAAACAACCCTGAAAATCAAGTCGAAATGCATGATTGTAACCCAGAAGAGATACCTAGGGTACCAGCACCCAATCCCTTAGACCCAGACTACGACCCGTGGTTAGATGATAATAGGGACTATGTGCAGCGTTACTCAATACCAGAAGACATGCCCATGCCGAATCTAGGAGCATACCCAAGTTTGGACCATCTAGATCCCTACTACGATAGTGATCAATACATTAGGGAAATTTTAGAGAATCCTTACCCATACCAGGAACCCATGCCCCAGATTCCAAACCAAGTCCCAGCACCTGCACCCCCAATGAGTGCAGAAAATGTGCAAGAGCTCCAAACTTTCGAAGAAGAGATTTTAGGGAGTAGCGAGAGGATGAGACAGACTGGAGAGCGACTCGTCTGGAAGTACGAAGAGCGCAATATGGATTTCTGGATGAATCCACATCAGTGAAGGTGATGGTGGAGATGGTAATAATAATAATAATAATAATAATAATAATAATAATAATAATAATAATAATAATAATAATAATAATAATAATAATAATAATAATATAATATAATATAATATAATATAATATAATATAATATAATATAATATAATAATATATGATATGTGTATATGAAAAAAAAACTATGGATGCCTACTACTATTAGTGTAATTTCGATTTCAGCCGTATTGTAATTTTAATTTCCAGCTCTGGTTTGTATTAGAAGCATACTATATATAAGAAAGAGTAAAGTCGCAATAATCGAAGTTTTTGATCAATCTGCATATTGTGTGTTTGGTTGTATTAAATATTATTTTGTGATATTAATATGTGGTAAATATTTAAAATTCAGATGGACAACGAAGAAAACCAGGAAAACCAGAACGACAATAACCCGAATAATGAGAATCCGAACAACAATAACAATGGAAACCAAGTGGATAATAGTGCCATCCAACACATAGTGGCACAAGGGATAATAGATGCAATGCCATTTATTATACAAACTGTTAAGGAAGTGGATAATAAAAGTAAACATAGCAGTAAGCGACCAACTAAACCTGAACACAGCGTAAACAATGGACCCGTACTTTAAACGCCCATTCCCAAAAGAAGAAGAACCATGTTCCATGGTTGTTCTTACAAAGAATTCTGGTCTTGTAAACCAATGGAATTCGCGGGCAATGAAGGGGCCGTTGCAGCTCTACGCTGGATAGCAAAGACTAAGGCAGTACTGAAAATAAGCAAGTGTGCGGAAGAAGATAAGATAATGTTTGCTTCCAATCTATTTAAGGACTCAGCTTTAGAATGGTGGAACACTATCCTCCAGTCTAGGGGAAGTGACAGGGTTTACAATATGGAATGGGGGGAATTTAAAAACATGGTAGAAAGGAAATTCTGCCCTCCCAATGAAAATGAACAGATAGAAAATAAGTTCCTAAACCTTAGTATGACTGGAGTGGATAGTAAGGGATACACTACGTTATTCTTTGAATATGCTAGAATAGTGCCAAACCTCGCATCACCTGAACCAGTATTAATCTCCCGTTACATCTGGGGATTAATCAGTGAAATAAGGCATGTAGTCAAGGCAGCTAGACCTCAAACCATAGAAGAAGCTGTAGAACTAGCAAATACCTTGACAGATGAATTAGTACGCACTCGAGAAGAAGACCAGAGGAGAAACCTAGCTCAAAGGCTTACTCAGGAATTTCGCTATGGTAATTCCAACCGTAGAAATACAGGTTCTACCTCTGCACCCTACTGCAAAGCCTGTAAGAAGAAGCATTCGGGAAAATGCTCCACTTACTTCAATTTCTGCAAGATACCAGGGCACAAGGAAGAAGATTGCAGAAGGAAGCCTAATAATGGAATGTGCTTCAACTGTTGAGAAAAAGGTCATATCAAGCCAAACTGTCCGAAACTAGCACCAGCGATGAACAACAAGAACACTAAAAATGCTAGAGCATTTGTTTTGACGGCAGATGAAGCCAAGATGATTCCGGATGTGATAGCCAATACATTTTTAGTTAATGATGTTTTTTGCTAAAGTATTATTTGACTCTGGTGCGAACCAAAGTTTTATTAATACTTCACTTTGCAAACTTTTTAAGCAATCATTAACTAAACTCCCACAAGAATGTCTAGTAGAGACAGCAAATGGGGAAACCGTTAGGATTTCTGAAATCTTGTACGGAGCAAGAATAGAGTTTTTAAACCAAAAGTTTATTGCAAACCTTTACCCAATGAATCTAGCAGGATTTGATGTAGTATTAGGAATGGATTGGTTAATAGCCAATAAAGTCAATATTTTATGTGATCAAAAGTCAATTCAAGTAAATTCACCAAAGGGTGAAAAGATCACAATTAAAGGAGATAAGCCATCTAAATCCACAAAATTCATCTCTGTGATGAAAACAGCAAGTTATATAAGAAAAGGATCATTAGTGTATTTGATTTCCATGATCACTAACACTAAAGGAACAGAGTTAAAAGATATTCCAGTCGTATCTCAGTTTTCAGATATATTTCCAGAAGAATTACCAGGACTACCGCCAGACAGGGAAGTTGAATTCAGAATCCATCTGCTACCAGGAACAGCACCAATTGCCAAAGCACCTTACCGTTTGGATCCCGTGGAAATGCAGGAATTGAAGAAACAGTTAGACGAATTGTTAGAAAAAGGATTCATACAGCCAAGTCCATCGTCATGGGGAGTGCCAATTTTATTCGTCAAGAAGAAAGATGGATCGATGCGTATGTGCATTGATTACCGTGAATTGAGCAAAGTCACGATTAAGAATCGATATCCATTACCAAGGATCGATGATATGTTCGATCAATTGCAAGGAGCTCGATTTTTCTCTAAAATCGATTTAAGGTCAGGATATCATCAATTAAAGGTACAGGAAGAGGACATTCCTAAGACCGCATTTAGAACAAGGTATGGCCATTATGAATTTACTGTCATGCCATTTGGTTTAACCAATGCCCCAGCTGCATTTATGGACATGATGAACCGAATATGTAAGCCTTATTTGGATAAATTCATAATTGTTTTTATAGATGATATTCTCATTTACTCTAAGAGTAAAGAAGAACATGCACAGCATGTGCACGCACTTTTAAGTTTATTAAGGAAGGAAAAGCTTTATGCTAAGTTTTCTAAGTGCGAATTTTGGTTAGAACAGGTACAGTTTCTTGGACATTTAGTCGATCATGAAGGAATTCATGTGGATCCCACCAAGATTGAGGCAATTACTGAATGGAAAACCCCTGAGTCACCAACCGAGGTTAGAAGTTTCTTAGGATTGGCCGGTTATTATAGAAGATTTATTCGAGATTTTTCTAGAATGGCCATTCCCTTCACTAAGTTAACATGTAAATCCATTAAGTTTGAATGGGGACCGAAACAGGAAGAAGCCTTTAGAATTCTTAAGGAAAGATTAACCAACGCACCCATACTAGCATTACCAGAAGGAACTGAAGACTCTATAGTCTATTGTGATGCTTCTAAGTTAGGTTATGGATGTGTATTAATGCAAAGCCAAAAGGTTATAGCTTACGCATCTAGACAACTTAAGAATCATGAAGAGAATTATTCAACCCATGATTTAGAATTAGGAGCAATAATTTTTGCTTTGAAAATTTGGAGACATTACCTTTACGGTAGTAAGTTTACCATTTTCACAGATCATAAGAGTTTAAGGTATGTCTTCAGACAAAAAGAGTTGAATATGAGGCAAAAACGCTAGGTGGAAATACTTAGTGATTATGATTGTAATATCCAGTATCATGCAGGAAAAGCTAATGTAGTGGCTGATGCTTTAAGCCGAAAGTATCATAAAAAGCCAAAAAGGGTACGTTCTCTTAAATTAAATCTACAAGTAGATTTAAATGATCAGATTAGAGAAGCACAAGAATCAGTAATCAAGGATGATACTGAAAAGTTAAAAGGAATGATTAAAGAATTAGAACAAGAAACAGATGGAATTTGGAGATTCCATAAGAAAAGAATGTGGATACCTAAATTAGGAAACCTACGCCACTGTATATTAGAAGAAGCCCATAAGTCTAAGTATACGATGCATTCTGGAAGTGATAAAATGTATCAGGATTTAAGAAAGAATTTTTGGTGGATAGGAATGAAAAAGGATATAGCAGCTTATGTTTCTAAATGTTTAACATGTTCGCAAGTTAAAGCTGAACATCAGAAACCCTCAGGTTTATTGCAACAGTTTGAGATGCCCGTGTGGAAATGGGAATTGATAACAATGGATTTTGTTACCAAATTACCCAAAACAAGAAAAGGTATTGATATAATATGGGTGATTGTAGACAGGCTAACTAAGTCAGCTCATTTCCTACCAATGAAAGAAACTTTCAGTATGGAACAATTAGCTAAGCTATATGTAAATGAAATAGTTTCATTACATGGAATTCCTTTATCGATTGTTTCTGATAGAGACAGCCGTTTTACCTCTCATTTTTGGGCAAGTTTCCAAAAAGCAATGGGAACCAAGTTGAATCTAAGCACAGCTTATCATCCTCAAACGGACGGACAAAGCGAAAGGACAATTCAGACAATGGAGGACATGCTTAGAGCTTGTGTAATTGATTTCGGAGGTAATTGGGACGATCATATACCATTAATAGAATTTTCTTATAATAACAGTTATCACACAAGTATCAACGTTGCACCATTCGAAGCACTTTATGGACGAAAGTGTCGAACCCTAGTCTGTTGGGCAGAAATTGGGGAAAAACAACTATCTAGACCTGAAATAGTACAAGAAACAACCGACAAGATCATTCAAGTTAAGGAACGACTGAAAGCAGCACGTGATCGACAAAAGAGTTTTGCCGATAATAGGCGAAAGCCGTTGGAGTTTCAAGTAGGAGACAAAGTGTTATTGAAAGTCTCTCCTTGGAAAGGAGTAGTCAGATTCATCAAAAGGGGAAAGCTAAGTCCCAGGTATGTTGGACCTTTTGAGATTATTAGAAAAATAGGACCTGTAGCCTATCAGCTACAACTGCTAGAGGAAATGGCAGGAATACATGATGTATTTCATGTATCTAATCTCAAGAAATGCTTAGTTGATGAATCGCTGGTAGTACCTCTTAAGGATATAGAGGTAAATGAGCAGTTAAAATTTGTAGAGAGGCCTCTACAGATTGAAGACAAGAAAGTAAAGAACCGTAAGCACAAGAGATTAGTTCTGGTCAAAGTGAAATGAGACTCCAAAAGAGGACCAGAATATATATGGGAGCTTGAATCAGAAATGCGAAGAAAATATCCACACTTATTCCAGTAGATCTCGAGGACGAGCTCTAAAACAAGGTGGGGAATATATAACAACCCTCCTAAATATTCTGACACCCTAATATATTTTAAAGTATCCTAATATGTCTTAAAATACACCCCGTATGCGAAAAAGGACCCTGAATACCTTTATTTTTTACAAAAATTAATTTAAAACAAATTTTAATAGTCTCTCGCGGGGCGCGTAGCCTATGGCTACTACCTACGCGGGCCGCGACAACTCAAATCTCAGGCGAAACCCCAGGCCGCAACGTGTCCCAGTCGTGTCGTGCCTAGTGTGCGACTCAGCAACTCTAGGGCCTACCCTAGGGAGCCTCGCGGGCCGCGTAGCCCTTGGCTACGTCTTACGCGGGCCGCGTAAAACTCGAAATCAGGCCCTATAAGTAGAGGGCTTCGGCCTTCAGTTTCAATCGCTCACATTTCTTTTCTTTCTCGAATTTCTTAAGTGTAGAAGTGATTCCCGGGCATAATACCCCCTAAATAACGAAGTTCTGCCCCATTGTAAGTATCATAACCCCGGTTACGTATTAGATACGCTGCTCGATTGATCCAGGGTTCCGTAACGGCTGTCGTGGTTCTGCCCGACGTAGTCGTTGGAATGCCGTCTCGGGGAGGGTATTACTAATGTAAGTATTAAGGGTTATTATACTAACGCGTGTGCATTTGTGTAAATTATAGATAATCACCAGGAAACTCTTACAGAACACCTAAGACAGCAATGTGAGTAATCTCCTTTTTGCAAATTGTTTTTACAAAACCTCACCTAAATTAAATTACATTTAACAGTGATTGAGTATCTGTATTCTACAATTATCGTCGGTATGTTGGGGTTTTGTATACAAAATTTGTTACTACCTTGCGAGGAGTAACATGACCACAAGTCGGGTTGACAGTACCGTGGGTGGTAATTGAATAGATGGAAACAAATGTAATTGCGCGACCGCCCTTAATACTGTACAATGGTTTTTACTTAAACTTGATTAAACTGGGATTCACTCACCAGTATTTCCCACTGACAAAATGTTTTTAAACGCGTTTCAGGTAACAAAATGTGAAAGCCAAATAGAAGTCAGTTGGACAGCACTGAAGGTTTGGAAAGTGGCAATAAAGTTACCTAAAATAAATAGATGTTTTTATTAAATAAAATAGGATTTATCCTTATGAAAATGTGTGTATTTGAAACTTGGGATTTTCTCATATGTTTAATCTTATGAAAGTGTGGTATTTTACTCTGATAAAATATTTCCTAACTATGGTCCTGATGTAATTTCCGCTGTCAAAATGATAAAACAACAGATACCACGAAAACTGGTCGCGGCCGCCCGTTCCCGGGTTGTTAAGGGACGGGGGTTGCGACAAATGGTCAGGATTTGTTCACTCAGTTTGCAAACAAACTAGTGTTCACTCTAGAACCCCACCCTATATATATAATAGGGTTAGATCAAGAGACAACAAACGAAAAACTTGCAAACGGAGAAAACTACTATAAACCAGCCAAGTATTATTTTCTTTTTTTCATTTCCTTTAATTAAAACAAATACTTCTCTTAAGCGCGCGAAACTTACTTTGAAACAGTTTGAAGTTCTCCTTTTTGTAGGAGTTGCAAGTAGTTGAAGTGTAGTTTTGCAAGAGTTAGTAGTGAATCATATCCGGAAATTTCTTCTTCAAAATGAGACAAAAACTTCCTTGCTTCAACCATTGGATGCCCTCGATGAACGGTGCTCCGCAACGCATGTTTCACTTGCATCGCAAGAGTACCTTGGAGTGTTTTCAGTAGGGATTTTAGTTTAGTTTCTGTAAATACAAAGGCTTCATCTAAAATAGTTTCTCCTTTTATCCTTAATTGAGCACTTTCATAGAAACTTAGCATGCCCCTCACATCTGTACTAATGTCTTCACTGAATTCACCAGAACTAGAATCCTTGAACTTGTTGAATACATCTGCATGCATAACGACAAAATTTTTTACTTCTAGGTGGTTTAGCAAAATTATAAGCATTTCTACAAGGTTTCGAACTTGTTTTGGTTTTAGGGAGTACGTTAGTCAACGAAGCAAACTCGTTAATATCTAGAAAGAGTTCACTTGTCATGTGAATATAGTTTTCTAGAAGAAGCAATTCCAAAAATAGAACTTGTCATTTTGCTAAACCACCTGCTTAAAAATAAAATAATAATAATAATAATTCACATAACCACCATCTAGTTAGAGATCGAGATAAACCATAGTTACCTATATAATTTTAACAAAACCATATAAAAAGTTTTTGTTTAAGCAATTCTTATGAGTGAACTAATGAATGTCTTACCACAAGAGAATCTGTAACCAAAGTTTCTAAAGACTTGAAAGTGAATAGATATTGTAAAGAGATCTGCTCCGCAGTAATTTTGCAAGTCAAGCTGGTTGAAAAGCTTATCAAGTTGGCCATCAATATCTTCGGAGAAAAGATATGTTAGACCAAGACGACACACATAATAAATCAAACTCAATTTCTCGTTTGAATCAGTTGCAGAATTTAATATCAATTTTCTAAGTTGTTCTTTCGGTTGCTCCATAGCTTTAACATATGCTTCCAGTTCCTAGAATATGAAACAACATATTCTTAACATTTAATGTAAGAACATTAACATACCAACACAACAACATAACGTTAATTGTGCAATTGTGTGTGATCAATCGATACGAGCTCTTACCGAATTATCAACAGAGAAAGATAGGAAGCGATCACCCCAAATCGAAGGAGGAAAGTTGGCCAAAGGACGTGCCGGCTCTATGGTATTAGCTTCAGTTGCGGCCATTTGTGCAATGTGTAAGGAATCTACAATATTTATTGGAATTTTTAAAAATTCAAACTATAATATATACCGTTCTAAAGAATCTCCAGCAAATGCAAACCTTTACAAAAACAAGCTAATCATATTTGTTCAACCTATTTTCAAGGGCGAGGCTTTTTTTTTCTTTTCTTTTTTTTTTTAAGTTTTATACCCATCACTGTGCTTTCAGACTAAAGCCAATGAGAAATAAGTCCCAACAGGTAGCTTTTAATTAGACAAGATCATAAACAGAATACCAACGAACGCAATGGGTAATGTGTAAACGCTATGAGCCCATGCGGAGTAGTGGCGTGGAGGCCTCAACAAGGCCGCCACACCACCCGTGTCCGACGTTGTTGATGGTATAGGGGAGGGAGGAGTTGATGATGATGACGTGGACGAGTGGACGAGTGTACGTGGTGGGTTGGGGGTTCTTATAGCCGTTGGGACCCCAACGGTAATATTAAAAATATTAAATTTAAAAAATAAATTAACTCTCTATTTAAATCCAACCAATTCCATCACATACTTTGGGTGCAGACTATTACGAAGGATTATCCGACCTAAATGAACAAATTAGTGCGTTCAGTAGCATCCAACAACAAAGGAACACCCTAAAAGATAAGATTATCGAACTTTTTGAACGAAAGGTAAATTTGAAAAATGAGGAGTTGGTGAAAGAAAGGCGAGCGGATTGAAAATCCTCGCCATGAAAACTGATCACCTTAGCGACGAAGAAAAAGTAATGTACGAGAAATATAAAGAAGGAATTAAGGTAAAATATCATACTTAGTTTGGTTTTTTTTTATGTTTATTAGTTTCGTTTTTTTAAGATTATATAACGTTTTTCTTTAAGTTTATGTAATGTTTTTTTAATTAATGATATTTTTATCTTTTACATTAATGTTTTTTTTAAGGTAATAGATTTGTTTTAAGATTTAAATATAAAATAAATACAAAAACTTATGACATGTGTCACACCACGTCACATCCCACCCCGCGTATTTTGGCACTACGCCAGTACGTCACTCTTCTGACAGGTGCTGACGTGACTGTTACGTGACGCTTCATGCATTCTTTTCATGTCTTCCCACACCGTATATTGTATATTGTGATACCATATATGAGACATGGTTTAGCTTGAGACTAGGTCTCAACTATTGCCACCCATAAGAGAATTATATATTTGTGTCTCAGTGGCGGATTTAAAAGAAAATTTTAGGGGTATCATAAAAAAATTTTATCTAGACCCGTTCCTGAGAATTTGAGGGACTCTGTACGGCTAGTAAAAATGGGCCCTCTTTCTTTTACCTTGGATCATCCTTAATCATCAAGAGCCCTTAGTGGCTTGTGTGGCTAGTGTGTGTATATGTATAATATTTATTACTAGGTTATAAACTCGTGTATTACATGAGTTCAATAAAAATATATTAAATAGCTAGTAATAAGATTTAAAATTATAACATGATATTTTGAGATAAGACATAATTGAAATTATGTATTAAATTTGGTATAGATACGTGTGTTGTGAAACTATTTTTAAAAAGCAAAGTTGTTAATCAATCTTTTTCTTAATACATACTTTATAATATAGTGTCACTCGCTAATAAAGTCAGAGAACGAAAACAATTTAATTATAGGATTCAAATATAATTTTATTTTTACATTGTAAAGCATATGTTGATTATCATTTTTTTATTAATGGGTGTACCACACACACGAAAACATTAACAAATATTTATTATAAAACTTTAAATGTTTTATATATAATATTTAGTTTGTAATAAAAATATCTTCAACAACAAAAAGTACTGAAAACTCATCGTCTGTTAATATTTTGTTAAAGCATGTAGTATTATATGAATTCCCAATAACTGAAATAGTAGGCTTTATAAGTAGGGAAATTGACCTGTAATAATCTCACCTAGACCTTATTGGCTATTAATAATCCCACCTCAGAATATTCCCCCCACCAGTCCCACCTTTCACCTATTTTTCCTGCAATGGTCCCCCGTTAAAAAAACTTAACGGAGTTAAGCTTTTTTCCAAATTACAAACATATTTTTTAGGGCTTTTGATCAGAACGATGATACGAGTCCATTGATGTAAAACTTACTTCGAAATGGTGCTCCAAGTGGCTTGATTTTGGTTAATTGGAAATTTAAACATCCGAATTGAAGCGCCGTTTTCATAGTTTGGAGCACCGTTTCGAGGCAAATTTTACATCAATGGACTCGTATCGTCGTTCTAATCAAAAGCCCTAAAAATCTGTTTGTAATTTGGAAAAAAGCTTAACTCCGTTAAGCTTTTTTAACGGGGGACCATTGTAGGAAAAATAGGTGAAAGATGGGACTGTTGAGGGGAATATTCTAAGGTGGGATTATTAATGGCCAATAAGGTCTAGGTGGGCTTATTACAGGCCAATTTCCCTTATAAGTAATCGTTTTCAAAAAATATATCATTAATTTCATATATCTAGAGTTTAAAAACTTTGTTATTCGTATATCCTTACTTTCTTCATATTTACATAATATTTCTTTCCATTTGAACAAAAAAGACAAAATGTTTTTTCCTTGTATTATTTTAACTTTTTGTTGTTTAAAAAGGAATTATCAGGTAAAGTTTGGGAAAAGTGTAAACTGATAAAAGGAATTATCAGGCAAAGTTTACGAAAAGTGTAAACTGGTAAATAAACAAAGTGAAATAAATAAAACAATTATGTGATGTTTAGAATATTTTAATACCCTAATTTAAATTAACTAAATGGTTATATTAATTGAGGAGGACAGCTTGCCAGCGCCCACTTGACTAAATAATTCATTGTCCCTATTATTATATTAATATCGTTCATCTTCTTCAATGTTTAACGGGTGACGCTGCATAACGGGTGACGCTGCAGGCTTCCGGTAGCCGGAAATTTTCGTTTCCATCGACCGTATACTTTCAGTTCATTTTATTTTCACCTACACTCAGGGGTATCCTAACATTTGCTCAGGGTTATCCCCGATAAATAAAACGGAGATTAAAAATAAATTTGCACTTCGTCAAGAGAGTTAAGGGTTAATTATCCCGTGCACCCACTCGCCGCCACATAGATCCGCCCATTTGTCCAAGAGGACGCAATACTATAATGTTTTCCTTTGAATTTATTCATAAGGACAATAATGTCTTTAACACAAAACGCAAAGTGCCCATGTCTTTCAATTAACTATAACTCATAAGAAAGATAATTGCAAAAAGACCATTGTACTTGCACTTTTCTTCAAAAATACTGATTCTTTAAGTCATTTCAAATTTTTCATGAGAACAATAATATCTTTAACACAAAACGCCAAGTACACTAGTTGGAAAGTCAATCAACTTATCACACACAAATTATATACCTTTGTTGTTATAACTAGGGCAGATTGCAAAATCATTTTCCTACTTCAATTCAACTTGAAATCAGTCCGTGGGTTGGATAATTAGGTTACTCTTGATTGACAAAAAAGTTGTTTTCTTGCCTAAATTCGGGATAAAACTTCCACTCAATGGATTATGATTTCTATCAAAGCTTAATCACATATAATAACAAATGTCTAGCACACATAGATGAATCCCTACTTAAATACCTCAGATCTAAACTACCCCAAGTTCCTAAAGCTTTCTAACACATCTAAGCATGCATCAGTATCAACCAAGACGAGAGAGAAAAACCTGAAGCCCGGTTGAAGGAGGTTCGAAACGGACGAGGTGGAAGATTAGGTAAGGTGGTGCAACGAACAGTGGGAAACATGATGGTGGTAGACATTGTCGCCATTAGAATCACTAGTTGGTGGCTAGCTGCAATATAAATTTCCCATCCCCACACACACTTGCCTATATATGTATATATATATATATATATAGAGAGAGAAAGTATAATGTACTTCAAGGCTTAACCTACATTAACATACATGACAAAAAATATAACGTGCGTTATTATCATAGAATGTGCGTGATTATAGTCCCATGCGTGATTATGTGGTCCCATGCGTGATTATACCCCTGATCCAACGGTTACCATTGTCTCCTACGTGATGTATGATAAGGCTTTTTGTATCTTAACCTTACTCTCTATATATATATATATATATATCTATATGATAATAATGAGCATGCATGCTTTGTCGGAGTATCTTTCACACCTGGCTTCTAAATAAAATAAAATTTTGTTTACCTCAAATCTTAACAATCACATGTTTTACTATAACTCTAAATAATACGTTTTTACTCCAAATCTAAATAATACGTTTCCAAATAATAATCATAATATATATATATATATATATATATATATATATATATATATATATATATAGGTAGAGGATCCTG
Source organism: Helianthus annuus (assembly GCF_002127325.2). Lineage (NCBI taxonomy): Eukaryota > Viridiplantae > Streptophyta > Magnoliopsida > Asterales > Asteraceae > Helianthus > Helianthus annuus. The sequence goes on along the minus strand of NC_035449.2, from coordinate 156,033,323 downwards.
TAAAAAGTGCTCAAAGTGTAAGAAGTGTGAGAAGTGTATTATAACACTATATATAATACTATATAACACCATATAAACACCGTATAACAATATATAACACCATATAATACCATATAACACTTTGTAACACTATATATCATTATATAAAAAATATAACACTATAGGTTGTCTAATAGCATGTCTATGATAGATGTATAGTGTTATATTTGTTATATAATGATATATAATGTTACATAGTGTTATATGGTATTATATGGTGTTACATATTGTTATACGGTGTTTATATGGTGTTATATAGTATTATATATAGTGTTATAATACACTTCTCACACTTCTCACACTTTAGGCCCTTTTTACACTATCCTTACCCTATATATATATATATATATATATATATATAGGGAGAAGATCATGCAAGAACCACCTCTTATTGCGAGAACCGCGAGAATCAATGTAAACACATGGCAAAATTGTAAATATATTGAATTATAACAAAAAAAAACACACGGTGGCATATATTGTAAATATATTGAACTGTAACATAAGACACGTCCCCTGTTTTAGGGTTTCTCTAGCTCAATTCATTCATTCCCAAACCACAATCTGCATCATCAGCAGCGACACATTGAGGGATCACGGCTGTTCACGGCGGCGTACAGGCGGCGCACAAGAGTGTACGGTGGTTCTCACGGCAGTAAACAACGGTCGATCCCACAAATTTCACGGGTCCGTTCGTATCTCATCGACCGTTCACGGCTTTAACGGTGGAGCGGCAGTCGGCGTTCACGAGTTCCACGACGGGGCATAAGTCGGCGGTGGTGATGGTCTGGTGGTGGTGACCATGACAACTGTGTGTCTAGGGTTCCGGCGAGGGTACCAATGTCTCTCATCGACCGATCTAGATACAGAATGTGACACTTGAATGTTATCTTGAACAACCGCAACGTCATTGACTTGAATCGACCGATCTAGATACAGAATGGGACACTTGAAGGTGATCTTGAAGTCAGAGACTTGAATCAGAGACTTGAATCGGTGTTCCAGCGAGAATTCAGGTAATCTCTTTTCGTCTGCATCTCTCCATTTTTTATGCAAGTCGGTTCATCGTGTAGTTGGTGGGCGATCGTGAAGGAGATGGGCAGTGACTGTAGGTTCACCGCCGTCAATCCAACATCGCGGTCACAACTACACCACCGGACCATCCTGGATGGGTCACTACGGATTGGACATTTGTAAGTGTTTATTATTGTGTAAATCGGTGTTAATTTTAAGTTTTTTTTTTCTGTCCGTACGTTGCTTTTGAATTATTACATTTACTATATTTGAAGTGCTTATGTAAAAGTGAATAAAAATGACGACAAGAGGAGATGAGATTGCTCTAATTGGCATAATTTAGTGTTTCTCATAATTATAAGTTTTTTTTGTGACTGATATGCACATGTGCATTGCAGTTTATACGGTTTTAGACTAAAAGGTATTATACATCTATATTTGTAAATTATCTATACTTGTGAATTATACTACTGCATTAAAATGATAAACAATAAATTATACTGCATTGAATGATATGTAAATGTGCATTATGTTGACAAATACATTATGTCGTTATATATTAAATGATAATGCACATGTGCATTATGTGACAATTACATTATGCACGTGTACATTATGTAGACATTATTATGTTGACAACTACATTGTGCACATTTGTGCACATGTGCATTATTTTGACAATTAAACTATGTAGACATTTAACGACAATCCGTAACCATCACAAATTAATCATCACATATAAACTTTTAGCCAACCCAACGGTACATAACTATACATATGTTTAAACATCACTAATACCACCTATTTATCATTAATAAACATCAAACAACTAACTTATTGTTTTCTTACGTATATTACTTATCAAGCACATGTGCATCCCATTACCACACCCTGTAATAATTACAAAAATTTAAACAACTTTTATTTATTATTTATACAGGAACAGTACATGAACAGTACGCCTAATGGCACCCCATATTGGATACCCGATATTGACGATGATCCCAAAGAATCCGCATACATACAAGAATCTGAGCAAACTCTTAGACGTTCAACCCGAGCGAACAAATGTTAGGCGTGAACCTGAATAGTCTTTTGAGCCTGATCAAAGCCTTAGGCGTTCAACCAGACGTCGCAAACCATCCAACATAGCTCGTGATTCTTGATTGATGTATTATGTATTACAACTTATGATTACCGAACTTATCTAATTATGACTACCAATGTTTGTTTTGTTTATTTTTTATTAGTACCCATTTAACTTACAGTATTGATATTGATGATTAACTTGTCATATGCACATGTGCATATGTGTTTATAAGTTGTATTTTACGTTTTTTTAAAACCACCTACTTGTCATATGCACATGTGCATATGTGTTTATAAGTTGTATTTTACGTTTTTTTTAAACCACCTATTTATCAATATAAATTTTTTTAACATTATACATGTTACTTTTATGATTATACATGTTACTAATATGAATTTAACACCATATGTTAACTATACCCAATTGTAATACATATACAAACTTAACCTTTAATCTGTGTGTTTTATCACTTCATGCACATACTGTATGCACATGTGCATATGGGTCACTTAACTTACTAATCAAAGTAACATGCCATACTTTAACAAACATATAAATTTATAACTGATAACACTATATGCACGTATGCATACGGGTCATTTAACTTATTAATCAACTTAACATTCCATATTTAAACAAACATATACATTTATAACTAATAACACTGTATGCACTTGTGCATACGGATCACTTAACTTGCCAAATTTTAACAAACATGTAAATTTATAACTAATAACGTGCATTTATATCACCATATGCACATGTGCATATGGTCATTTAACCATAATATTGCACATGTGCATATACAACAAACAATAGGAACTTGTTACTTATTAATTCACCATATTAATTCACTTGTGCATAAACAACAAACTATATGAACCATAAATCTAAACATTGATCACCATATCACCCATCCAACATAACAACTTGTACAATACACATTACCAATTTGCTAATATTCCAACTTATCAATATATCAATTAACAAATATTAGTAACATGATTATCTAATTCCAACCACAACTAACCAAAACTGTAACATGCATCATAACTGTACCAACTTGTTACCTTCCTAACACAACCATCTAACATGCCTAACCAAACAAAACAATCCAACATATCAGTTTAATGTTCAAATATCACTAATTAACTAGAAATACTACCTACGTGTCATGAACTTCTACCATCAAACTTTATCCCCATTCTTCCATTTGCTAAGAGTGTTCCAGCATTTTTCTTGTTTTGCTCCCTCTTCTTCCAACAATTTCCTCATTCTTTCATCTCCCAAATTTTGTATTGCTTTTCTTGCGAGGTACATAACCGTTGCCTTGTACACGTTCGCCTCTGATAGTAACAGTTTTGTTGCAATCTTCATCCTCAGGTTTTGCAATTGCATGTCTTGAATAACTTCAACCTTTGCGTTCTCTAAATCAAAGCATATTAAATATAAATGCTTTCTTTCGATCATTGGTATTATTATGATGTTAAATTCCTTTAACTCCAATATTTTATTGTTACACTCAACAACCTCCTTCAAGTGTGAAGTTAATATTTTAAACGCCTGTTGTTCCGTCTGTTTCGTTTTCAACACATAATCCGGCTGCACATTACATAAATACATGTCACACACAAGTATAAATATCTTAAATATGATTGTTAAACATTAATTATAACACACTTACGATAGTTGTCGTATAACACCATAATGCCTTTTCCCTGATGTATTGTATTTTTTCTCTTCGTAATTCAAAATAGCCGCCCAACAATCTATCACGTTTTGTGAGATCCATTGCCCATGCTCCAATGTGTTTATCAAAAATGCGCGCGTTGTCATTCCATGTGAGGTTTCAAAAATAGTTGAGCTGTAATCGTCCCAATAAATTACATCAATTATTTCTGTATGCACATGTGCATAAAATACATTACATATACTATACACCTTATTTTTGTGCCACAAATTCATCAGCCCATATCAGTTGTGTTCTGTATGCACATGTGCATAAAATACATTACATATACTATACACCATATTTTTATGCCAAAATTCATCAGCCCATATACCTACACTAAATTTTTAACTACCCTTTAAATCACAACAGCCGCTAACCTAATCAATCGCAACCAACCAGACCCTTATAACATGCTAACATTATAAACAACCCACCTATTTATTCCGAATTTACTGATTAAATGCGCAATATACTCAAAAAATCAACAATATAATCATCAATATGCAAACGAATCAACAATATGCAAACAAATCAACAATATGCAAACGAAATATGCAAACGAGTCAACAATATGCAAACAACGTGATATATATCTAGGTTACAATGCATATTATGCACAAGTGCATACGTATAAATGAATCAAAACTATATTATGCTACAAAAAATACAAACATATTTTATTACATTATTCACATGTGCATCAACGTATCTGTGCAAATATGCACGTGTGCATACATATAACTATTGCATAACACACACCAAATCAGATATGAATTCACGAAACAATGCCTTAATAACATAATCTGATAACTTAGTACGTCAACCTATGCATATGTGCATACCACTATAACACTCAATAAAACACGAATTCCTTCACACTTTATTCATATCACACTATGCACTTTATTCATACCACACTATGCACAGGTGCATAAATATATCTATGCAATCATAAATATGCACATATGCACATGTGCATACAATCAATGCAATCATAACACTTTATTCATATCACATTATGCACATGTGCATAAATATATCTATGCAATAATAAATATGCACATGTGCATACAATCTATGCAATCATTATTATGCACATGTGCATACATATATATATATATTACATAACACATACCATAATTATGTACAACAGTCTGCTACAGCAATATATATGAATCTACCAAAACTACAGTCTGGTGTATGAATCTACCAAAACTACAGTCTGCTACAACAATATATGAATCTACCAAAACTACAGTCTGCTGCAACAATCTACTTGAACGAACACATAACTAACACACTATCATATATTTATGAATCGACTATGATCATATACGGATTCAAAATTTTGTATGAACTCGCAAATCTCTTCGTGTAAAAAAAAAATAAAAAACTCACCGATTTATCGATTTTCCTTGATTTCGATTCGAATGTGGCCGTTTGGCCCTAATTTCGAGTAGACGGTTGATGTCACGGTTGATGTGCCGGCCGCGATGATCGTGATGATCGTATGTCGAATGATGATGTTGAACGGGCCGAAGTTGTGATCGCCGCTAAGAATCAGTAATTGCGAACGGATTATAAATCCACAGTGTTTACAATCACGTTCCCCTAATTGCGAATGTAAGAAAACAAGTACGATCTGTGAATATGTTCATAACAAAGTTTATACGACTAATTTTGTTCAAAATTTTGGGAACTAACCTTGATTGTATGACGAAATCTGAAATATATGCTTGTAAAATCTCAAATCTCCGAGAAAATGTCAATCCAAATGCTTCGATATGGTGAATCGATTGTAATCGACGAACTGGTGATGGTGAAATGTTGAGAGATTCGTATGTAATCAGAATGAAATGCAGATAGATGGAGTGGAGAGATGGAGAGAATGTGTAGAGCCTGTGGATAGTTCGGACGTGAAAGGCTATATTGATTATAATTGAATATATGATTGAAGTCCGACATCAGGTGCGTGTTTTAATAATTGTTTAGGTATTTACAAAATGGCCCCATGTTCACATTGGTTCTCGCGGTTCTCACAATAAGGGTGGTTCTCGCATGAACCCCTCCCTATATATATATATATATATATATATATATATATATATATATATATATATATATATATATATATATATATATATATATATATATATAGGGTAAGGTTATTGTAAATAAAGTGTTTTATGTGAGAAAAGTAAGAAAGAATATAAACTATTAGATCATTGATCTAATGGTTAGTATTAAAATGGCAATATTGTAATTAAAATAGTGTTTTTTAAATACTGATTTGATTTCATAGGGGTAAAATAGGCTATTCACACAACTTCAAATCAATAACTGTATCTAATATATCCTGATTTCTCTCTTATTGCGATTCTTACGCTCGAAAAAACAGGGTGTTCTTTCCCACCAAAGATTATAATCTTCATCATATGACAATGAGCCCTAAAATTGAAGTCGTATACAAGCAGAAAAAGCATAGTTCATCGTCTGAGAATCTCGAACGAAGGACAAAGAAGAAGACGGATGATTCAAATCGAAAAGACACTACAATCCGACGGCTTAAACTACCAAAAATATAAAAAAAAAACAACATCTGATTTTAGAAAAGGTTCGTCGGTCTTCTTTGATTTTTTTGAAGATTAATGGTGTTTTTTTTATAATGTAAGATAGTTAATGTTAACCAAGAACAAAAGGGACTGATCGATTGTCCAATTGTGTTAAAACTAGGGTTTCGTAGAATAAGAGTGTTATAATGGTCCTTTATTTATGTTTATCAGTTTAATATGCTATGAAGATTGTGTTTGTTGTTGTTGTGCACGGTGTTTTTTATTATATATGGTGTTATATAGTTCATGTTTAGTTTGATATGGTGTTATATGTGTTTTTAAACATAATACGGTGTTATATGTTGTTTTTAAACATAATGAGTTAATAATATGTAGGGTGTTATTTATTTATGGTCTTTCCAATTATGTTGTTATATGGTGTTTTAATCATGTTGATTTAAGTATTCGAATGGTGTTATGTATATTCATCTTTCAGTTATGTGTGTTATATGGTGTTATGTATATTGGTCTTTCCATTTATGGTGTTATTAAGTAGGTTCAGTTAAAGATATGATTTATGTTTGTATGTATGGTGTTATTTGTACTGTTACATGGTGTTTTTTAAAGCTTGATTTAAACATATGAAATTTTTGTTTTGAATTGTGTTATATATGTTGTTGATGGCAGATATGGTGTCATATTATGGTTTTTGTATGATATTGTTATATGTCCGTGTAGGGTCGTAAACATCCTGTACCTCGGTTTTTGTATGATATTGTTATAAGATGTGTTAGATGAAGTCTTTTAAATATAGTCTTTAAATGTCTTCTATAGTCAGGTCAAGCCATCGGCTTAGAGGGAAAATGTACAAATCACGTTTCAAAAACACATTTGACAGACCGTTGGTATGTAGTGACTAGGAAAAATCAAATAACGAGGACAAAGGTATTCCCAATGTAGTTTAAAGTATAAAGAAACAAAAAAACAATACAGTATGCTTAGTAGCCATATGTGATTGTGTATGTTTGATGATGAGTTCTGTTTTTGACAAAAATTGCTTTGTATTAAACATATGGTGATGCGGGTAATGCAGAAACAAGAGAACATGTTCCGCAATCGATAAAAAACACACAAAAAAAACACACAAGGTACAGTAGGAAAAAATGCTGTTGTGATTATAATTTGTTAGCATATAAGAAATGGTAACAATTGATTTTGAGCCACAATAGATATGACTGAAGTAGCAGATCAGGCTAGGAATGATAGTCAACTGGTCGTACACCCGTCCGTCCATATAACATCCAAAAAAGATATTATGTTGAAGTGTTTATATTGTGGTGTACTTGTTTACTAAAACAAATATTAAAATTATTGTAGATCGGCGGCGAGACCCGGATGACGCTTTTGTCAGCGTTTGTGTTTCTAGTGTCATGGTCAATCTTCATGTGCTCATGTCTCTGAGCTTCAATAGCAGAATCAAAATGCCTGAGAAATTCGACAAGAGTGCACTCCAGGTTACAAAACTGTCTCTCTGAACGAGATGAGGTACGCATAAGCCCGGACATGAACTCCTCACGATAATAAGCCGGTATCCAAGTATCCCTGATTTGATAAACTGACCGCAGCCACTCATGATCAACCAAGGTAAAATCGTTCATTATGGTAGCCCAATCACTTTCAAACTTCTCAGGTAGAATTGAATCGGTCCACACAATAGCACACAGCCTCTTTTTGAAATATGTACTATTGCAGATTGTAGCACCAACCTAAAACACTATTGAACGACATATAACACAATAATCACCAGAAAAGTATGTAAAAATAAAAAAAAGGTTAAAAGGACGAACAACTAAACACCTTAGCAGTAAGCTTGTCCATGATGTGCCACATGCATAACCTATGTCTACTATCAGGCCATGTATCTTCAATAGCCTTCTTCATGGTTGGGTCTTGGTCGGTGACAATCACCAGAGGGGCACGGCCAAATGCTTCACGAAACACCTTTAGCAACCAACTATAAGTTTCAGCCGTTTCGTTGCCTATTATAGCGGTACCAAGAGTAACGTTGCGATTGTGGTTGTCGATACCAGTAAATGGAACAAACATCATTTTGTACCTAAAAAACAAATACGGATTAAAAACACCATACAACCTAATAACACCATACTTAAGAAAATAAGCTGTACAAATCAAAATAAAGATAATAATTATCAAACTTACTTGTTACGACGATATGTGGCATCAAATGAAACAACGTCCCCAAAAACCGAAAAAATCCTTTTGGCATCTTCATCGGCCCAAAACAACCCCTTTAAAACCCCATCTTCCGCGGTTATATACTCCACTGAAAAGTTTGGCATGTACTCTTTCTTCCTCAAAAGCCGTTTAATCATCATATCAGCGTCAAACTCAGATATATACCTGTTCAGGTCTCGCTTAAAATTTTTAAAATCGTTTTTGGTTGCCTCAACCTTGACAAACCCACCATACAATTTCCTCATGATATTAAACGCTTTGACCGGTCCAATGGTCAAGGCGCTCAACGCGTTAACGGCTTGCTCTTGCATATAGTTCATACCTCGGTTAGCGGGGAATAAATGCCTATCTTCCTCAGCAACAAAATAGTGATTATGGGCCTCCTAGAAATAATATACCTCGTATATATTCGAAGCATTTAACTTCACACACATACGTGCTTCGTAACCCGTCCTTATAGAAGGAACACGTCGAATAGATTTCCTCTTTGACCCATTATTTGAGGTGTCAATCTCTTTAGATGTATCGATCGCCTTAAAAGGTTTAGTCCCCTCTTTTGAGCAAACGAACCATTTAGATTTTATAACACCATGAGGCGTGTATTGAGAAGACTTCCTAGCAGTGAAGCCTGAAGCCATGACATACTTCTGATAAAAGAGGAATGCATTATTCACCGTATCAAAGGTCATCTTATCCTTCGGCTTAAGCGATTCATCTACCTCCGGTAAATAAGTCCTCTTACCGGAGTTTGGATACAGATGTAGTTGCCCAACCGGCTGATAAGTTTGAAAGCCTACGAAAAAATTAAATTGAATGATTCAATAGTAAAAAAACACCAGAACAAAATAGGTACAAAATAACACCATAAACAACTATAGGAAATCAACAACTATTATAAAAAAACACCCTCCAACCTGTAAGGAACATCACACATGCAAAAAAACATCATGTACGTATAAAAAACCTGTAAGGAACATCACACATGCAAAAAAAAACACCATAGCTCATCATCAACTGATATAAAAAACACCTTCCAACTTCAATAATATACATGAAAAACACCATGCACATATAAAAACACCCTGAAAGGATTACACGTGGTGTCATTACAAAAAATTCGTATACTAAAGGAACACACATGCAAAAACACCATACACTGTAACAGACCAAAAAACACCACAACTAATATGCACAACATAACACCATGAGCAACTAGTCAACTATATCAAATAAACAACAGTTATAAAAAACCCTGCATACATCAAAAACACTATGTGCATATAAAACACCCTGAAAGGATTACCGGTCATGTCATTAAATAAATTGGTCTACTAAATGAACATCACCCATGCAAAAAAACACTATACAGAGTTACGAACTGGTGTTCTTGAAAATTGACATAACAGATGATTGAAAAATTGAAGATGTTTGCCATATCCTTGACACGAATCGACCATCTCGGTCTGATATGATAGAAACGGGCACCCCATGACGTGCTACAATCTCCTTGAGATATATTTCTACCAGTTTCTTAGTGTTATCCTTCTCACTGATCGGTAGAAAGTGCGCGGACTTTGTAAGTCAGTCAACAATTACCCAAATCATATCATGGCCTCTTTGGGTTCTGCGTAACTTAGTAATGAAGTCCATCGAGATTTGTTCCCACTTCCATACAGGAATCTCAGGTTGTTGCAACAACCCTGAAGGCTTCTGATATTCCGCGTTAACCTTGGCGCATCTAAGGCATCTTCCCACGTAAGTAGCAATATCGGCTTTCAACTTAGGCCACCAATAGAACTCCTTTAAGTCTTGGTGCATTTTATCTGCTCCCGGATGTATAGAGTACCTTGACTTATGAGTTTTGTCTAAAATAATCGCGCATAGTTTTCCTAAGAATGAAACGTAGATTCGCCCCATGAAGTACAATGTTCCATTTTATTTTGGCACCAATTGTGCCTCCATTCCCCGCAAGGATTCGGCTCGTATATTATCCGGTTTAAGCGCTTCTTATTGAGCATCGTGAACTTGAGAAGTGAGATCAGTTTGTATGGTCATCTCTAAAGCTCGCACCCTTAGAGATTTTGCATGCTCCATGTGGCTCAAGGCGTCCGCTACAACGTTCGCCTTGCCCGGGTGATACTTTATCTCACAATCATAATTGTTTTGGTCAAAAATTACCGAAGCAATTAAGTGATCAAATTAGTTTTGTGAGGTAGTGTGCCAGCAGTGTTTGTAAAAAATATGTTGATTTGGTTGTTTGCTGTTGGTGCAGTTGTCTGTCGACTACATCTTCGTTCGAGTCTTAGTATAGGACTGATTGTATATTGTACGAAAAACGAGGAAATATGTAATATTTAGGTCCATTAGAGTGTGGATCGCTCGAACGGACATATGTGTGGTCCGCTCGAGCGACAGGACAGTTGAATCGCTCTTTTGGCAATTGAGCTGGTCTGCTCGAATGGACAAATGCTGGATCGCTCGTACAACATGATGCTGGACCGCTCGAGTAGCAATGAGCTGAACCGCTCGTATGACACATGTTTGGACCGCTCATTGGACCATGTCCAATAAGCGATCCCAGTGTTCTATAAATACCGTTGGAGTGATTTCGGTTGGAACGTGGCGTAGAAATCGTGCCGAAGTGCTGCCGGTGCGAGATTTGAAGTGTAATCAGTGTCAAATCAATAAAACAAGTAGTTAAAGTGATCTGTGTGCTATTTCTACCTTAGTTTCTTGTTATTCCGCACCTGAAACCAAGGAGAAAGCCTCTGAACGACTCGTTTGGGTCAGAATACGATCCTACAATTGGTATCAGAGCTTGGGAGGAGGTTTTCTGCAGATTGTAGCTGTTTTTCAGTGTTTCTTCTCACTTCTACACCTTCTTTTTCTGATTCGGGAAGATTTCACGGTCGGAATTCGCTCAATTTTTCACAGATTGTACGTAATAGTATCGAAATAAACCCTGGAAAGTTTGAAGTCAAAATTCGAAGTTTTTATGGGTCAAATCATATTCGTAATGTGGACCGCTCGAAGTGACGTCATCGTGAACCGCTCTTAGATCACATTTTGGACCGCACATTTGTACAAATTTGGTTCTGGTCCGCTCCAAATTAGTAACTTGGAACGCTCATTCGAACAACCTTTGGTCCGCTCGAACGAACATAAAGTTTGGACCGCTCCAAAGATAATTTCTGGATCGCTTATTTGGATCAATTTGGTTCGCTCATTTGGTTATCTGCTGGTCCGCTCGAATAATCATTCGATAAATTGATTGGTTCGTCCGTTAGTTAGTCACCCGGTTCACTTATTTGTTCAGTGTTGGATCGCTTTTCTGTCATCTGCATTAAAAAACGTGCTAATTCAACATGGATTCCGAGTTTTACAACGCTTTTGCTACATCGACTACTCCAGCCGCAATTGCTCAAGCAATGAATTTAGAAAATGAGACGGGAACGACTCAAAAGCCCCCTAGATTGATGAGCATTGAGGAGTATTATGGGTGGAAGGATCGGTTTGAAAACTGGGTCCAGGTAAATCATCTCAGATCGTGGGAGTGCATATTGAAAAAGTACACATTGCCTCGAACAGATTTGCAAGTTCTTAAAGAGATATCTGAATTTACCGATCAAGAAAGAGCAATGTATAGAGCCAAGAAAATGATGATCAGTTTGTTGCAGCAGGCGATAAAGGAAGATATATTCATCTTGTTACAGCACGACAAAACTGCTAAGTCAATATGGGATGCTCTTAAAGTTAAATTCGAGGGAAGTGAAAACATGATCAAGAGCAAGAAAGCACTGTTAAAGAAAGAATTTGATCTGTTTAGTAGTTTGCCGGGAGAGGATACTAAAAAGCTAATCGAGAGATACTGTCATTTGGTGCGATCGTTATCGATGTTGGGAGTTGAAAAAGGTCGTGAGGAATGGGTGGATAAATTGGCTGACGCTTTACCTCAGAAAGAGTGGGGAACGTATTTGATGATTTTAAAGAATACTGGTGTGTATGATGGGCTGACTATTTCACAGTTCATTGAGAAAATAGAAAGTCAGGATCTTGAGCAGCAAAAGATCGCGAGGATGAATAGTCCAAGTGGTCAACAGGATGTGAAGATGTATTACAGGGGTAGTGTTTCAGTTACTGAATCTGAAAGAAGTCCGAAGATACAAACTGCATTAAGTGCTGGTGATTCATCTGAAAAAGCTGATCAGGGTTCGAACAAGAGTAGCAGTGGGTTTTCATCGTTTCCGAGTGTGAATCCGAAAGAGACTAACACTAGTTTTCAGTCTCAGAGTACAAAAACCGGAAATGGATACATAATTCAGTGCAACATAGCTCTCAACCTTCCAGAAGGTCAAAGCTTCTCTGAAGACACTGCTAAAGACCACATGGCACTTCTGGGTTCAGTTCTATTATCCTATGAAGGTCTTGTTGCTGGTCGGATCGGAAATCCTATGCTCACCAAAGAGGATTACGATCAAATAGACGCTGAGGAAATGGAACTAATGGATATCAAATGGTGTCTTGCAAGTGTTCTTCGTCGGGCTGAGAAATTCAAAACCATTACCGGGAGAAATGAATTTCTTGATGCTCATGTATCTACTTTAGGTTTTGATAAATCTAAAGTTACGTGTTTTCGATGCAGGGAGAAAGGCCATTTCAAGCGGGAGTGCAAAGGAAGGGAAGCTAGCGGAGCACAGAATCCATTCGGGAAAGATGACTACTACCGTAAAGCTATCTATCAGCAAGTCGGCCAATCCCAAGAACCTCAGACAGCTCATGGGAGAAAGATTGAAGATCTCAAAAGAGCATGTTTGGTAGATTTCAGCTGGAGTGATTACATATCATCTGAAGCCACAGCAGCACGCATTATCGATCAAGATGATGAGAAACTACCAGAAGGTTTTAGTTGGGATATGTTTGTGGATAAGAAGGGAGAGTTTAAAGCCTTCATTGCCAAAATCGTTCGTGAGCCAGATTTGTTTGCTACTTGGATGAGATCTATCGGAGAGACTGTGAAAAGTGAAGATGAAAAGTCTGTGTCATCTGATGAATGCTCAGACAGTACTGATAATCTTTCAGAACATTCTGGTGAAGTGTCAGAAAGTTCAAATGAAGGTTTACAGGGTTCAGATGAAGAAGTACAAAATTCTGATAAAAGTGTACAAAATGAAAATGTTCAAGAAAAAGCAGTTATATTTGATAAAACATCGACTGTTTCTGATGTATCAGATAATGATTCTGATAAATCTGTAAAATTTGATCAATCACCTGATCACAGCAGTAGTGATGATGAGGAAGAAAAACATATAAATATTGCAAAAACTCTTCTTTCTCCTGAAAGTTTTCATTTTTATTTTGCAGAAAGAATGGAAAAATTGAAGGAGAAACGAGCTGCTAAAGAACAACAATCTGAATCTGAAGGTGATATTCAAAACACTGAGAATGTTACTGAGAAGATTACTGAGGTTGTGAAAGAAGAAGAAAAGGTGATTGAAGTTGAAAAAGTGGTTGAAGTTGTTAAAACGATTGAAGTTGAGAAGATTGTTGAAATCATCAAGCCGTGTGAGAAGTGCTTGAAAGCTTGCAAGAATTGTGCAGCTAAAGACGACATCATAGCTGAGTATGAGAAGAAGAAGGAGCAGTTACTGTTCAATCTCAACTATGTGAAAGAATCTTACGATGTTTTGAATAAAACAGTAACTGGTCTTCAAAAGACAAACTCAGAGAGAGAACAAGCACTGACGATGTTGAATGCAGTTTTAATGACAAAACAAAAAGCAATAAACTTCTACATCGAAGAAAGTGCTAAGTGGAAGCAAGAGTTGGAGACGGAAAAAATAGGGAATGAGAGAATTAGACGTTTATTGCAAAGTTATTCTAGTTCTGATTATCTCATTGACCGTATTTACCCAACTGTTGCAGGTATGGAAGCTTTCAAAGATGAGAAGCTAAAAGACAAGAAAGACTGTGGTAAGAAATCGACTGTTAGTTACAACAAATGTCCACCTCCGATTTGGGATGGTTATTCACCTAGGAGACCAAATGAGGAGCAATTGGAAAAAGCAGTCAATATAAAGCTTAAAACCAACACAACTGACGGTTTACCAGATAACATAGATATCACGTATACCTCGTCCGATACTGATCATGAGTCTGTTCTAATCAAAAAGGTGGTCGATCAGGTGTTGGATACTGATGAGGAGTCTGAGTTGAAATCTGGGTCTGGAAAGTCAAAGTCGTCAGTCAACAGTGAAAATTCGTCGGAAAAACGGTCTTATAGTAAAGAATTTTTATTGTCAAAGGCAGATTTGAATGATGAAACATTCGAAGTTGTGTATACTTTGAATGGTTCGGACAAATTATATTACAATAAAGAGTTCCCAATAATGAGTATTAAAACGGAACTAATAAACAAAACTTTCAAACTAATAGAGGTGAATATTCCAGAATTAAAAGTCTTGAAAAGTTTTGAAAAATCTAAAAAATATACTTCTAGAGTTCAGCAACGTTTAAACAAGAAAAAAGGTTACAACTCTGGTCCTGGTTTTCCAAAGAAACCTAATCATAATCGTAGCTACAAAAAGAAAGGTCTTGGCTTTATTCCACCAGAAAATGATAAAAATATGAAAAATTCTAAAACAAAATCTGAATTTGTGTCAGGTGGAAGTGCTGAGGAGGAACAGCAGAAACCGTTCTGGAAACAGTCTAATAAAGAGTTTCTTGCTGAGAGAAAGAAGAATGGAGTTGATATATGTTATCTAAGAGAGACTAGAACCTGTTATAGATGCAATGAAGCTGGTCACATTGCATGGAATTGCTCAAAAAGTGTTCAATCAAAACAGGAAGTTTCTCAGAAGATGAAAGAGAAAGTTGTTGATGTTGACACACCAACCAATAGATCTAAAATGTTTGAGAATTCAAAATTCGAGGTTGGTGAGTGTTCAAAAAATAGGTATGAGAAGAAAGGAAAGGACAACCAGGTGTGGGTTGCGAAGAAAGGTGAAGTGAATGTCGGCGATGAATCTGGTTCCACAAAGCCAGGGGAGCCACAGGTTGAAAAGAAGATTTCAGTGAATGATGAGGAGTTTCCATCATTGAAGTTTGAGGAAGTAAAGAAGAAAGTAGGAAAAACTGAGATTTCGAATCAGTTTTACAAAGAAAAGAATGAATTTGATGTCGAGAAAACATTCAACGGGAATGTTAAGAAGATATTTGGGAAGATGTTGAGTGGGAGAGCTAAAGGGGTTAAAGATTTTTATGCTACTAAAAAGGCAACATACAACCCTACAGCTCAAGAACTGAAAGCCATCAAGTCTGAGAAGACTTGGATGGAAGTCTGCTTTCCATGATAGTCGAAGGACTATGCCGGAGATCCCAAGTGTTTATCGTGGATCAGGAATCGGCATCTTTCTAATGTTTGAATAGTTTGTTTCAAAGTTTTTGAATAGTGTTCGTATGTTTTTACAGGTTAAAGGACTACGCCGGAGCTTCCAGGTTGGTAGGTGAGAAGCAGGAACCGGCATCCTGATTGGTAAAATGGTGATGTAGACGTAACATTCCTACGAGTGGTAAACTTGATCCCACAAGTGGTATTTGTAGATGTTTGTATACTTTGAAGAGGTTACATTTACAAGTGGTACAGAAGGTTCTTAAATGAAAATGATAAATCAAGGACATTAAATTGTACTTGATTTACTATTCATGGCAAAAGATAAACAAGATGATGAACCACATCCCCGTTTTTAAAAGATAGACCTACAAGTGGTTGTTATCAACACAAATTCATTTTCCGGAAAAGTCATTTTGATTAAAACAAACTTAAGTGTTTTGAAATCTAAATGAGAAAATGGTTTATGATAAGGGGAGTTCAGATTGTTTATGCCTAGTGAATGGCGATTTGATGTGATTCGATGTCAGTTGTCAAGTTTTTTTTTTTTCGGTTTGTTTTGCATTTTATGTTTCTAGTGGGTCAAGAGTCTAGAAGTTTTCAAATTTTCTTTAAAATGTGTTTGCATTTTAGGGGGAGTAGGGAAATTTTAGAAAATCCAAAAACATTTGAAAATTTGAAAAATCCAAAAACATGATAAAATTCAAAAATGAGTTTTGTTGCGAAAAAGAGGAAATGATAGTACATCAGTGGACTATCACGGCACGCTAAAGAATTGAAAAGTTTAAAAAGTGTTAAACAATCTTACTGCAGATGTGTCAGTAGATTTTCGCACATTTAGTAAACTGAAACGAGGTATAAACCTAAATTCAAACTTGCTTAATTTGTGGGTAACTATTCTTGAATATATGGGTAACCCCCGAAATCTTGTTTGAAAGGTCCCATATTCTGAGATACTAGGTCTTTATACTCAGTGATATCTGGGGTATTATCCCGGGACTTCTGCTGTATGGAAGTACTGACCTAGTCCCCAGATAATACTTTCTGCTAAAGCTTTGAAACATAAGCTTCGCCCTCAGCATGCTGATGAAACAATAAAATTGATAGTCGCTGCTGTTGAAATCAAAAAGATCCTCTAAAGGGGACATACCGAAAAGTCGAAGCCGTCATCTCTCTGCTGAACGGAAGTTTTGACCTGAGCTCTCACGGTTTCGCACCTAACCCCTTTACAGATATCAGTTGTGGTATATTCACCTGTAAGACTGAATATTTGGGATCTGGATACGGGAGTATATTCAAGTGGAGTGATACACAATTAAGTTTAAGTCTCTAAAACATTAATATCGTATCTCGAATCGATTGAAATTTGTGTTGAGAATTTAAGAGGACAAACATACTGACAATCTAGGTAAATTGTTTAAAGCTTAAAATGAAATCAAGCTTAACGGTGTTGGTGATTTGTCTCATAAACTGATATGATCCTCTTGCACGAACTCACAAAAATATTGATTGTAAATATTACATTTCTATATGTTTGTATTTTCAAGTGGTGTCAGATAATATCTCTCAGAAAATCCAAAAAGATTTTTGTGTGTTTTAGCTTAAATCTTGAAAAAGTCAAAAAGATTTTCAACAACTGACGTTGGAAAACTGATTTTCAAAATTCCGAGTGCTAAACATGATGAGCTGAATTTTAGGGGGAGTATTTGTGTAAATCAAACTGTTTTCGTTAAATCTAACCTTCTTTAAGTGGTTCATCATAGATAGTTGAGTGAGAGTCATGTGATGGTACAAAATTGTTTGAAATATTTGTAAAAGAAATTTATTTCGGGGTTGAGATTGTACATGTAGCCAAGTTTCGATTCCTGAAGATCTGTTAGAGCCAGGTTGATCGATCCTGAAAGAATGAGTAGAGACAGATTCTGATCCTGAAAGATTTATTGTTGATGCTAATGAATTTAAGGAATCAAGAGATCTGATCAAGAGAATTAAAGTGTTTTTAGAGCCAGGTTATTCGATTCTGAAAGCCTGTGAAGATCAGACAACGATCCTGAAGATGTTACTGAAGAACAAAAGAATGCCAGTAAATCGAGAGGGGGAGTCTAAAGATTGAAAGAAGAGAAAAGCCCAGAGACTGATCTAGGCTGCAGATGTGAAGACACAGTTTTACAGTCAAGGTGTGTTGGCGACTCCATCAACATCTGAGGGGGAGTCTGTTGGTGCATTACATCTGTTGATTCCGTCTAGGTGTCTAGGATCAGGTCTTATATCATATTGTATAGCATAGGGCACGTTATACGATAAAACAAGAGTCTGTATAGGTGTTATATGCTAGGACCGCTCATAGAGACAAAGAGATGTTGGGTCGCTTATTTGTCAATTCTGGACCGCTTATGTGGACGTGTCTGGACCGCTCATATGAACTTGTGACATATGGACCCAAACCACTATATATAGGGGTCTTTAGGGCGATCCACAAAAAGTGTATGTGAAATTCCACGCCGAAGCTCTGCCGGTGTGAACATCGAGCTGTAAAACGTTTGATATCAATAAAACAAGCAGTTAGAAAGAAGAACAAGCTACTTCTACTTGTATTTCTTATTATTCCGCATCTGAAACGCAAGAGATAACCTCTGAACGACTCGTTCGGGTCAGCATACGATCCTACATTTGCAAAAACAGTTTTCAGGATATAACTCAAGATACCGAGCTATATCAAAAATCAAACAATGAGCAAAAATGTAAAGGTTTACAGGAGATATATGAGGAAAGCCCTTGATCAATCTATATCTCCGGCATAAAACCTCGGGAGCTGACAATCGTCGGCTGCCTTGTTCTTCTTTTTGCTTGAATAACCAGGATACAGTGTAGGATAATGCTCAGATCGCTACTAAGTGTTACAATGTTTGCTAGTGATGAGTGTTGGTGTGTAATTATGAGAGAAAATGTAAGAGTTCAAGAGCAGTGAGTGTGTTATTGTGACCTATCGATCTTGTTATCCACATTTATATAGTTACAAACAAAGAACAAATTCTCCTAAAATCTTGGGATGCCTTAGAATATTCTTTATTGAACGTTGTAGGCCTAGTCTTGCGGCTTCAACGTCTACTCCCTAACTGTATGGAACGAGTCTTCATGAGAACAAGTCCTAGTTAACGTTATGATCCTGCAATTGTAACCTGCAAGCCAATTATTAGCAACTACCAGGATACAACATCAGGATGTTACCAATATCCTGGTCCGGTATCCTGATCATTAACAGCTAATAAAAAATCAAGATACAAAGTCAGGATATGGGCTCAGAATTTCACCCATAACAATTATCCCCAAAAATATAACTGTTGGATATCCCAATTCCAACGGATATATTTTTTAGTCATTCCAACATGTCTGGTAAGGATATCTGTTTTGAACATTCCTGTATCTGTTTGGTTAATAAGCACATAATATGATAAGATTGAAACTACTCCCTTTTCTGTAGACTGCGCTAAGGTCCCTGTTGTCTTCGATCTTGAGGAGCTTAACAGCTACTCCAAGCCTGACCTGGTAAAAAAGGAGCCATCTGTTGTCACCAGCTCTAAGCCTCAGCTGCTCCCAAGCCTACCCCGCAGACAAGGTCCCGGGCTTCAGGATCTAAGAAGGGAAAAGGTTCCGACTCCCCTGCTGCTGCTGCAGAAGGTTTCTCTTATGATGACCTTGGCTTCATGGAATCCGTCGAGCCCATGACCTCCTTCCTTAATAAGGTAAATATCCAGATCCTACATCATGTACACATATACTGAACCTGTATCCTGGTTAGTTCTTGGGTGGCGAAGCTGAAAGATCTTGGAGGAAATCCTGTGCTGCATCCTGCCAAGTCTGGATCCGGTGAGCCTTCGAAGGCGGTTGAGGTGGCAGTCGAAGCAGGAGATAAGGTGGATGCTGGCCAGGATGTTGGTCGTGATGAAGCCAAGAATGTTGCTGAAGGTACTGCCGCCTAAGGGTAGCGAAGTGGGCAATGATGGATATTGATGCCTAGGCTGGAGCCCACTTTTTCAAATGGTCGGTAACCCTTTAACAATTAACATTTCCTGCACTAGAACAATTTTAATTTCTAGCAAGTAGAATAGTATAACAGTTGAACGTGGACGGATCCCGCTGTTTCAGGATGAAGCCTTTATATCTTTTTTGAACAATTTACATCCTTGGTGGATGGGTCTCGGTTTGAGATGAAGCCAAGAATGTAAAATTTTGAATCGTTAATATTAGACTAATCTTTCGACCTTATCTCTGTGTTATATGTTGCTTTAGAAAATTGATTCTAAGTATCCTGATCAAGATATTAGCATGATTTTGACTGTTCTACCATTCTTGTTTCAAAATGTTTTATAAAAACTTAGTAAACATAACTTTTCATAAAAAATCTCACTTATTTAGACAAGGCCTTCAAACTTAGGAGAACTAAGAATCCATACCAGAAACACTTAGTTAGTAACCTTCATTCTTAACCTTAGGACCATTCGGAATGTCCCCAGCATAGATGTCCCCTGTCTATGCAGGATGTTGCCTCAGCATATAACCTGCCTATGTTTTTCTTGACTTAGCGATTGAGCTTTGCAACTTTTCACCGACAAAGAAATGTGTAGGAACACGATTGTGATTTTACACAACTTTGGGAGTCATCCAAAATTCCATGTTTCACTGGGGATAAACCCATAATTTACTGGGGATAAACCCTTAATATCCTGGGGATAAACCCTTAGTATCCTGGGGATAAACCCTTATTTTCGTGCGCTACAGGCGGGAGTGTATAAACTCCAAGACTTAGAAAGGTGAAAACATTTAAACCTTAGAGAGTATGAAAATACCCTTTCGTGAGAGAGGGTGATCAATCCTCATATACCTTAAGGATCTTGGATATAGCCGATAATAACGAAATTGTCAGCCACTGTTACATGAACTGGTCTCGCTATCTTGAACTATTCCTGGATAACTTGCACTCCAGGCGGGGTGTTTAAACCCAATTCGAGAGAAAGGTGAATATCTTTAAACCTTTGAAGGGATATGAATCCCTTAAACGTGAGAGAGGGGGCCAATCCTCGAATCTTTCGATTCATCTTGAGTATATATCCTGGAGTAACATCCCGAAGCATATTCTGCAAAACACCGATAAACTAAGGTGGATGTTAGTTTGGCTAAAACCCCTCTGATGCTTAAGTCAGTATAGGGTCTCAACAAATAATAAATTAAATAATTATATTAAAAGGAATTAGAATTCATACCATCATGAGTTAGAAATTAAATTCTAAACTCACTTGAAATAGGCTTTAAGGTGTATAGCATTCCAGGATCTTGGCAACATATCCCCTTCCATATTCTTGACTCGGTATGCTCCTTTCCCATATTCTGATTCAATTTCATAGGGTCCTTCCCATTTTGGAGCTAATTTTCCATCGCCAGGGTTGGTTGTATTCTGGAAAGCTTTCCTCAATATCCAATCTCCAACTTGAAATCTTCTAGTCCTTAAGTTCTTGTTATATGATTTGGATATCCTCTGTTGATATGCTGCCATCCTTAGCTTTGTTGCATCTCTTGTTTCATCAAAAGTATCCAACTCTTGACATAAGGTTTCAGGATTTGACTCAGGATCCCGGAGGCTTGACCTGGCTGTAGGTATCACCATCTCTATCGGGATCACTACTTCTGCCCCAGACACCAAAGAAAATAGGGTTTGCTCAGTAGCATTCTTTACAGTTGTCCTATCAGCCCATAGGACAAATGGTAGTTCTTCTGCCCATCTACCTTTTTTAGCACCTAACCTCTTCTTTAAGTTGTTGACAATTATCTTGTTTGAGGATTCTGCCTGTCCATTTGCTTGAGGATGTACTGGAGTTGATGTGATCATCTTGATTCCCCAACTTTTGCAAAAATCAGTGGTTCTTTTGCTGATGAACTGAGAGCCATTATCACAAATTATCTCAGCTGGTATCCCAAATCTCGTCAAGATATTCCTCTTTATGAAGGATACCACTTCTTGATCCCTGACTTGGACAAAGGCTTCGGCTTCAACCCACTTGGAGAAATAATCTGTCATTGCCAGCATAAAAACTTTTCCTCCTGGAGCTTTTGGGAGTTTCCCCTCAATATCCATACCCCATTTCATGAATGGCCAAGGGGATACGATAGGATATAGTGGCTCAGCAGGCTAATGTAGTATATTGATGTGCCTTTGACATGCTTCACATTTCGAGCATATTCTGCAGCATCCTTTCTCATAGTCGGCCAGTAGTATCCCGATCTTAACACCTTCAAGAACAACGATCTGCCCCCAGTATGGTTGCCACAGTATCCTTCATGTATATCCTGAAGTACCTCCTTGGTTTCAGGATCCTCCAGGCATCTTAGGTACGGACCTGCAAGCGACTTCTTATACAAAACATTATTTATAATAATGAAACGAGATACCTTCATCCTGAAAGCCTTAGGATTCTCATCTTTTGGGATGTCTCCTTCTTTGAGGTATTTCATAATTGGAGCCGTTCAGGATTCAGGATTTTCTTCAGGATATTCATCACCAGGATCCCGGATGCTTGCTACCTCCTTATCCTGAGACTTGAAGAGTTCCAACGCAGGATATAGGATATGTAGTATTGGTATCTGAGTTCCTTCCGGTATCCTGACTGTAGATCCTAGATTTGCCAGAGCATCTGCCTCAGCATTATCCTCTCTTGGTACCTGTTCAAGTGTAAAAACTTTGAAATATCCTGCTAATTTTTTGACAATTTCAAGATATTTGATTAACCTTTCACCTTTGACTGCATAGGATCCATTGAAATGGTTAGTGATCAACAAGGAATCAACATACACTTGCAAACATTTAATATTCATATTCTTAGCCAATTCTAATCCTTCAATCAGAGCTTCATACTCTGCTTCATTATTAGTAGCAGGAAATTCACATCTAATAGCCTAGGGTAATATGTCCCCCTATGGCGATTTTAGTAGTATACCTAATCCTACACTTCTTACATTAGATGCACCATCAGTATACAATGTCCAAGATTCTGAATTCTCACCTAGTTGTTGTACTTCTAGGTCTACTTCATTTTGAATGTCACTACTAAAATCAGCCACAGAGTCTGCTAAAGCCTGAGACTTTATAGCATTTCTTGGTTCATACACTAAATCATATGCACTTAACTTTACGGACCATTTAGCCATCCTACCCGACATCTCAGGTTTCCTAAGCACATTTTTAACAGGATAATTAGTTTTAACATGAATCCTACGTGTCTCAAAATTATGTCTAAGCTTAGTCGATGCCATAACTAGGGCTAATATCAATTTTTCTAAGTGTAAATATCTAGTTTCAGCATCTAATAAACTTTTACTGACATAATAAATAGGATACTGCTGACCTTCATGATCCTTTACCAGAACGACACTTACTGTACTTCCTGATACTGCAAGATATAGGGATAAGGGTTTACCATCCTCGTGCTTCATCAGCAGAGGTGCACTTGAAAGATACTGCTTCAATCCTTGGGGCTGCCTCATGTTTTTCTCCCCACTCGAATTTCTTATTCTTCTTCAGGATATCATAGAATTCCTTGCATTTCTCTGAAGATCTTGATATAAACCTGTTCAATGCCGCTACTCGTCCTGTTAACCTTTGCACATCTTTCATGTTGGACGGTGATTTGATGTCCATGATAGCTTTCATCTGTTCTGGGCTTGCTTCTATTCCCCTCTTAGTCACCATATATCCTGGAAATTTTCCTGCCCCCACTCCGAAATGGCACTTAGCAGGATTCAACTTCATGTTGTACTGGTCCAGGATATTGAATGCACATTCAAGATCCTAAAGATGATCCTCCGCCTTCTTGGACTTTACTATCATGTCATCAATATACACCTCCATGGTGTCCCCCATAAAAATCATATTCACCAATCTTTGATATGTTGCACCTGCATTTTTCAAACCGAAAGGCATGGCAGTATAACAATAAATACATGTTGGTGTCATAAAAGCTGTATTTTCTTGATCGGATGGCTCCATTTGGATTTGCTGGAATCCTGAGGATGCATCTAAAGGTCAGCATTTCATGACCGGCGGTTGCATCTACCATCAAATCTATATGAGGCAAGGGAAACAGGTCTTTAGGACATGCTTTGTTGAGATCTGTGTAATCTACACAAACTCTCCATTTCCCATTCTTCTTTTGAACCACGACCACGTTTGCTAGCCACTTGGGGAATTTGACTTCCCTACTCATCTTGGATTTCAATAATCTTTCAACCTCTTCCTGTATGATTGCGTTTCTTTCAGGAGCAAATTTTCTTCTCTTTTGCTGAACGGGCTTGAAAGACATGTCAATCCCAAGCTTATGAGTTATAATATCTTTAGAAATACCTGTCATATCCTCATGCTTCCATGCAAATGTGGACATCCTACATTTTAGAAAATTAGTAAGCTACTTCTCAATATCTTGAGGGATATTAGCTCCTACGAGCACCGAGATATCTGGGTTATCCTGATTCAGGATAATTTTCTTAACATCTTTCTCTGAGGCTTCCATGATATCCTAGGCTCGTATCTTTAATTGCTATCCTGCTTTGGACTTTGTTGAAGCCTTCGTCAAGGAGGAATAACATTCCTTTGCCTGCTATTGATCGCTTTCCACTTTAACTACCCCCCAAGGAGTAGGGATCTTGATGCACTGATGATAAGTTCATGGGATAGCCTTCATATCGTGAATCCACGGCCTGCCCAATATAGTATTGTAACAGGACAGTGAATCCATGACACAGAATCGTTGTATTGAATTCACTCCTTCAACATATACAGGCAGCGTTATTTCTCCCACAGTATTCTTTGCCTCTCCACTGAACCCTACAAGCACAGTGGATTTTGAAGTGATCTCCATCTGGGGGATGTTCATTCTCTTCAGCGTCTCCAGCTGGATAATGTTGACCGAGCTACCGTTGTCCACCAGTATCCTGCGAACAAAATAATTAGCAATATATAAAGTGATTACCAAACCATCGCGAGGAGGATCCTGAATGCTATCCCGGTCATCGCTATCAAACGTTATCACTTTGTCAGATGTAAGAGTTGTCATCCTAGTCGGCTTGTCTCCCCTTTCTGCCTTAGCCTCCTTGGCATGTCTCTTTGATGCAGAGTAAGAGGTTCCACATATATCGGAACCTCCGGATAAGAAGTTAATTATCTTGGCGTCTGAAGGAGGTGATGCTGCTCATTCAGGATCCTTCTCAGTATCGTGACCCTTATTCTTCTTTCTGCCCTGAAGATCTTTTAGATATCCCTTGCTTAGCATGTAACTTATTTCCTTCCTCGGGGCTATGCAATCTTCCGTCAGATGTCCAAAATCCTCGTGGAAGGCACACCACTTGGATTTATCCTTCCAATTGGCCTTTTACTGGTTCTTCCTTGGCCACCTCGCTTTATCTCCCAAACCCTGCATAACATACATTAGTTCGGGTATATTAACAGAAAAACAATATTCTGACATTTCAGGATACTCTTCAGTATCCTCATCCTCGACAGCATTGACTTTCTTGCTGTCATTCCTGCCATACGGCTTAGAGCGGTATGGCTTGTATGAGGTTTCTACAAGGATTCATTCATCCTCTCTTGCATTTTCTTATTATCTTCAAGTCTGATATATCTCAAAGCCCTGTTTCGAGCTTCATCCAGGTTTCTGCAAGGATGTTGGTGCACTACATCTGTTGATTACGTCTAAGTGTCTAGGATCAGGTCTTATATCGTATTGTATAACATAGGTCACGAAATACAAGAAAACAGGAGTCTGTATAGGTTTTAGGAGCATGGATCGCTCATAGGGTCTTTAGAGGCTTGGGTCGCTTATTTGGCACATGTGGGCAGCTTATGTGAACAAGTCTGGATCGCTTATATGGACAAGTGTCACATGAGCGGTCCCAGAGGTCTATATATAGGTGAGTAAGAGCGATCCTTAGGAGTCAGTCCTTGTATTCCACGCCGAAGCTTTGCCGGTGTGAAGATCGAGCTGTAAATCATTTCAAATCAGTAAAACAAGCAGTTAGGAGGAAAAACAAGCTATATCTACTTGCATTTCTTATTATTCCGCATCTGAAACGCAAGAGTTAACCTCTGAACGACTCGTTTGGGTCAGCATTTGATCCTACAAGTGGTATCAGAGCTTGCGAGGAGGTTTTCTGCAGATTATAGCCGGATTTCATTGTTTTTTCTCGTTTCTACACCTTCTTTTCATATTTCTAGGAGATTTCACGGTTGAATTTCGTTCAAAAGCTCACAGACTGTGTAACATCATACTTAGACAAACCCTTGGAAGTTTCAGACCGAAATTCAGCTTAAAAACAGATCAAAACATGTTCGGAATGTGGACCGCTCGAAGTGACGTCATCGTGAATCGCCCTTAGGTCACTGTTTGGACCGCTCATTCGTTCACATTTTAGCTGGACCGCTCGTAAATTTGCTTCTGGATCGCTTTTAGAACAACTTTTGAAACCGCTCGAACAAACAATATCTTGACCGCTCGAGTGATTATTTCTGGATCGCTTTTAGTTAAATTTTGGTCCGCTCATTAGTCTATTTTCTGGTTCGCTGATTTGTTTGGTGTTGAATCGCTCTTGTGTCAGCTGCATTAAAAAAAGTGTTAAGTCAACATGAATTCCGAATTTTACAACGCATTTGCAACATCAACTACTCTAGCCGCAATTGCTCAAGCAATGAACTTAGAAAATGAGAGTGGAACAACTCAAAAGCCCCTTAGATTGATGAGCATTGAGGAGTATTATGGGTGGAAAGATAGATTTGAAAACTGGGTTCAAGCAAATCATCATAGATCATGGGAGTGCATATTGAAGAAGTACACATTACCTAGAACAGAGTTGCAAGTTATTAAAGAGATATCCGAGTTTACTAAGCAAGAACGAGCAATGTATAGAGCCGAGAAAATGATGATCAGTTTGTTGCAGCAGGCTATTAAAGAAGATATATTCATCTTGTTACAGCACGATAAAACTGCTAAGTCGATTTGGGATGCATTAAAATTTAAGTTTGAGGGAAGCGAAAACATGATTAAAAGCAAGAAAGCTTTATTAAAGAAAGAGTTTGATCTGTTTAGTAGTTTGCCAGGAGAGGATAATAAGAAATTGATTGAAAGATATTGTCACCTGGTGCGATCGTTATCGATGTTAGGAGTTGAAAAAGGTCGAGAGGAATGGGTGGATAAGTTGGCGGATGCGTTACCTCAGAAAGAGTGGGGAGCGTATTTGATGATCTTAAAGAATACTGGTGTGTATGATGGGCTGACAATTTCACAGTTTATTGAGAAAATTGAGAGTCAGGATCTTGAGCAGCAAAAGATCGCTAGAATGAACAGTCCGAGTGGTCAACAGGACGTGAAGATGTATTACAGGGGTAGTATTCCAGCTACTGAATCTGAAAGAAGTCCGAAAATTCAAACCGCTTTCAGTGCTGGTGATTCATCTGAGAAAGCTGATCAGGGCTCGAACAAGAGTAGCAGCGGGTTTTCATCGTTTCCAAGTGTGAATCCGAAAGAGACTAACACAAGTTTTCAATCTCAAAGTACAAAAACTGGAAACGGATATGTGATTCAATGCAACATAGCTCTCAACCTACCAGAAGGTCAAAGCTTTTCTGAAGACATTGCGAAAGATCATATGGCACTTCTGGGTTCAGTTATGTTATCCTATGAAGGTCTAGTGGCTGGTCGGATCGGAAATCCTATGCTCACTAAAGAGGATTACGATCAAATAGATGCTGAGGAAATGGAACTTATGGATATCAAATGGTGTCTTGCAAGTGTTCTTCGTCGGGCTGAGAAATTCAAAACCATTACCGGGAGAAATGACTTTTTAGATGCTCATGTTTCAACTTTAGGTTTTGATAAATCTAAAGTTACTTGTTTTCGATGCAGGGAAAAAGGCCATTTCAAGCGGGAGTGCAAAGGAAGAGAAGCTAGCGGAGCACAGAATCCATTCGGGAAAGATGATTATTATCGCAAAGCTATCTATCAGCAAGTTGGACAATCCCAAGAACCTCAGACTGCTCATGGGAGAAAGATTGAAGATCCTAAGAGAGCATGTTTGGTAGATTTCAGCTGGAGTGATTACATATCATCTGAAGCCACAGAAGCACGCATTATCGATCAAGATGATGAGAAACTACCTGAAGGTTTTAGTTGGGATATGTTTATGGATAAGAAGGGAGAGTTCAAAGCCTTCATTGCCAAAATTGTCCGAGAACCAAATTTGTTTGCTACTTGGATGAGATCTATCGGAGAGAATGTGAAAAGTGAAGATGAAAAGTCTGTGTCATCTGATGAAAGTTCAGACAGTACTGATAAACTTTCAGAACACTCTGGAGATGTTTCAGATAGCTCAGATGATAGCATACAGAGTTTAGATGAACTTGAGCAAAATGAAAATGTTCCAGAAAAGGAAGTTGTTTTTGACAAAACACCGTCTGATTCTGATATATCAGATGGTGATTCTGATAAATCTGTACACTTTGATAAATCACCTGATAACAGCAGCAGTGATGATGAGAAAGAGAAACATATAAATATTGAAAAATCTCATTTGTCTCCTGAAAATTTTCATTTTTATTTTGCAGAAAGAATGAAGAAACTGAAGGAAAAACAAGCTGCAAAAGAACAACAATCTGAATCTGAAGGTGATGTTCAGAATGTTGAAAGTGTTGATGAGAAGGTTATCAAGGTAGAGAAAGAAGTAGAAAAGGTGATTGAAGTAGAGAAAGTGATTGAAGTTGTAAAAACAGTCGAAGTTTAAAAAATTGTTGAAGTCGTCAAGCCATGTGAGAAGTGTTTGGAAGCCTGCAAAGAATGTGCAGCAAAAGGTGACATCATAGCTGAGTACGAGAAAAAGAAAGAGCAGTTATTGTTCAATCTCAATTATGTGAAGGAATCGTACGACGTGTTGAACAAAACAGTAACTGGTCTCCAAACAACAAACTCAGAAAGAGAACAGGCGCTGACAATGATGAATGCAACTTTAATGTCGAAGCAAAAAGCTATAAATTTTTACATTGAAGAGAGTGCCAAATGGAAGCAAGAGTTGGAAACTGAAAAGATTGAAAATGAGAGAATTAGGAGGTTATTGTTGAGTTATTCTACCTCTGATTATCTTATTGATCGTGTTTATCCAACTGTTGCAGGTATGGAAGCTTTTCAAGACGAGAAGCCGAAAGAAAAGAAAGACTGTGGTAAGAAAAAAAACTGTTAGCTATAACAAGTGTCCGCCTCCAATTTGGGATGGGTATTCACCTAGGAAACCAAATGAGGAGCAACTTGCAAAAGCAGTCAATATAAAGCTTAAAACCGACACAACTGACGTCTTACCAGAAAACATTGATGTGACGTTTACCTCATCCGATACTGATCATGAGTCTGAATTAATCAAAAAGGTGGTCGATCAGGTGTTGGATACTGATGAGGAGACAGAGTCGAAATCTGAGTCTGAAAAGCCAAAGTCGTCAGTCAACAGTCAAAATTTGTTGGTTAAACGGTCTTATAGTAAAGAATTTTTGTTATCAAAGGCAGATTTGAATGATGAAACATTCGAAGTTGTGTATACTTTGAATGGTTCTGACAAATTATATTACAACAAAGAGTTTCCGATAATGAGTATCAAAACGGAATTAATCAACAAAACTTTTAAACTAATAGAGGTTAATATTCCTGAATTAAAAGTTTTGAAAAGTTTTGATAAACCTAAAAAATATACTTCTAGAGTTCAAAAACGTCTAAACAAGAAAAAAGGTTGCAATTCTGGTTCTGGTTTTTCAAAGAAACTTAACCAAAATCGTAGCTACAAAAAGAAAGGTTTAGGTTTTGTTCCAACAGAAAATCATAAAAATGAGAAAAATTCTAAATCAAACACTGAATTTGTATCAGGTGGAAGCTCGGAAGATGAACAGCAGAAACCATTTTGGAGACAGTCTAACAAAGAGTTTCTTGCTGAGAGGAGAAGGAATGGAACTGGAGTATTTCATCCGAGAAATGCTCAAACCTGTTTTAAATGCAATAAAACCAGTCACATTGCATCGGATTGTCCGAAAGATATCAAAGCAAAACAGGGAGCTTCTCAGAAGTTGAAAGAAAAAGTTGTTGAAAAATCTAAATTTTTGAAAATTCGAAAAATGAGGTTGGGGAATGTTCAAAGAAACATTTTTACCAAAGGAAAGGAAAAGACAACCAAGTGTGGGTTGCAAAAAAGGTAGAAGATAAAGTCGGCGATGAATCTGGTTCCCCAAAGCCAGAAGAGCCACAAGTTGTGGAGAAAATTTCAGTAAATGATGATGTTCTTCCATCACTGAAGTTTGAGAAAGTTAAAAAGAAAATTGGTAAAATTGAAATTTCAAATCAATTTTATGATGATGAAAAAGAATTTGATGTCGAGAAAACATTCAACGGAAATGTTAAGAAAATATTTGGGAAAATGTTGAGTGGGAGAGCTAAAGGGGTAAAAGATTTTTACACAACTAAAAAGGCTACATACAACCCTACAGCTGAAGAGTTGAAAGCCCTCAAGTCTGAGAAGACTTGGAGGGAAGTTTGTTTCCCATAATAGTTGAAGGACTATGCCGGAGATCCCAAGTTTATATCGTGGATCAGGAATCGACATCTTTCTAGTATTTAAGAAGTTTGTTTGTAAAATTTTGAAATGTTTGGATGTTTGCAGGTTGAAGGACTATGTCGGAGCTTCCAGGTCGGTAAGTGCGAAGCAGGAATCGGCATTCTGATTGGTAAAATGGTGATGTAGACGTAACATTCCTACAAGTGGTAACCTTGATATTACAAGTGATATTAGTGGTTATGGTTTGAGAGGTTACATTTACTAGTGGTACAGAAGGTTCTTAAATGCAAATGGTAAATCAGGGACGTTAAATTGTACTTGATTTACTATCCATGGCAAAAGATAGACAAGATGATGAACCACATCCCCAGTTTTAAAAAAGGATAGACCTACAAATGGTTGTTATCAGCACAATTTCATTTTCCGGAAAAGTCATTTTGATTAAAACAAACTTAAGTGTTTTGAAATCTAAATGAGAAAATGATTTGTGATAGGGGAAGTTCAGATTGTTTATGCCTAGTGAATGGCGATTTGATGTGATTCAGTGTCGGTTGTCAAGTTTCTGTATAGTTTGTTTTACTTTTTATGTTTTTAGTGGGTCAAATTTTCTTTAAAATGTGTTTGCATTTTAGGGGGAGTAGGGAAATTTCAGAAAATCCAAAAACATTTGAAAATTTGAAAAAGCCAAAAACATGATAAAATTCAAAAATGAGTTTTGTTGCGAAAAAGAGAAAATGATAGTAAATCAGTGGACTATCACGGCACGCTAAAGAATTGAAAAGTTTAAAAAGTGTTAAACAATCTTACTGCGGATGTGTCAGTAGATTTTCGCACATTTAGTAAATTGAAACGAGATATAAACCTAATTCAAACTTGCTTAATTCGTGGGTAACTATTCTTGAATATATGGGTAACCCCCGAAATCTTGTTTGAAAGGTCCCATATTCTGAGATACTAGGTCTTTATGCTCAGTGATATCTGGGGTATTATCCCGGGACTTCTGCTGTATGGAAGTACTGACCTAGTCTTCGGATAATACTTTCTGCTAAAGCTTTGAAACATAAGCTTCGCCCTCAGCATGCTGATGAAACAATAAAATTGATAGTCGCTGCTGTTGAAATGCAAAAGATCCTCTAAAGGGGACCCACCAAAAGTCGAGCCGTCATCTCTCTGCTGAACGGAAGTTCTGACCTGAGCTCTCACGGTTTCGCACCTAACCCATTTACAGATATCAGCTGTGGTATACTCACCTGTAAGACTGAATATTTGGGATCTGGATACAGGAGTATATTCAAGTGGAGTGATACACAATTAAGTTTAAGTCTCTAAAACATTAATATCATATCTCGAATCGATTGAAATTTGTGTTGAGAATTTAAGAGGACAAACATACTGACAATCTAGGTAAATTGTTTAAAGCTTAAAATGAAATCAAGCTTAACGGTGTTGGTGATTTGTCTCATTAACTGATATGATCCTCTTGCACGAACTCACAAAAATATTGATTGTAAATATTACATTTTTATATGTTTGTACTTTCACGAGGTGTCAGATAACATCTCTCAGAAAATCCAAAAAGATTTTGTGTGTGTTTTAGCATATTTTTAAAAAAAAAATCAAAAAGATTTTTGACAACTGATATTGGAAAACTGATTTTCAAAATCCCGAGTGCTAAACATGATGAACTGAATTTGAGGGGGAGTGATTGTGTAAATCTAACTGTTTTCATTAAATATAACCTTCTTCAAGTGGTTCATCATAGATAGTTGAGAGAGAGTCATGTGATGGTACAAAATTGTTTGAAATATTTGTGAAAGAAATTTATTTCAGGGTTAAGATTGTACAGGGAGCCAGGTTGATCAATCCTGAAAGAATGATTAGAGTCAGATTCTGATCCTGAAGATCACGTCTGTTGTTAATGCTGATGAACTTAAGGAATCAAGAGATCTGATCAAGAGAATTAGAGTGTTTTTAAAGCCAGGTTATTTGATTCCGAAAACCTGTGAAGATCAGACAACGATCCTGAAGATGTTACTGAAGAACAAAAGAATGCCAGTAAATCGAGAGGGGGAGTCTGAAAATAGAGAGAAAAAGAAAGCCCAGAGACTGATCAAGATTAAAGATGTGAAGACGGTGCTCGATAGTCGACTCCATCAACATCTGAGGGGGAGTCTGTTGGTGCACTACATCTGTTGATTACGTCTAAGTGTCTAGGATCAGGTCTTATATCGTATTGTATAGCATAGGGCACGAAATACAAGAAAACAGGAGTCTGTATAGGTCTTAGGAGCATGGATCGCTCATAGGGTCTTTAGAGGCTTGTGTCGCTTATTTGGCACATGTGGGCAGCTTATGTGAACAAGTCTGGATCACTTATATGGACAAGTGTCACATGAGCGGTCCCAGAGGTCTATATATAGGTGAGTAAGAGCGATCCTTTGGAGTCAGTCCTTGTATTCCACGCCGAAGCTTTGCCGGTGTGAAGATCGAGCTGTAAATCATTTCAAATCAGTAAAACAAGCAGTTAGGAGGAAAAACAAGCTATATCTACTTGCATTTCTTATTATTCCGCATCTGAAACGCAAGAGTTAACCTCTGAACGACTCATTTGGGTCAGCATTCGATCCTACAAAGGATTCATCACAAGATCCTGATAAAATTGGGAATCCTTCTGCAATCACATTTTGAATGCCTGTACAGCTGTGGCAACATCAAGGTGTGGGATATCCAAGGATTCCCTACTAAACTTGTTCACATAATCCCTTAAGGATTCTTGAGGATTCTGAGTTGTCCTGTAGAGATCACTGTTTAGTTTCTCGAAACTTCTGCTGCAAGAAAATTGACTATTAAACAAATTAACCAAATAAGCAAATGATGTAATTGAATGACGTAGGACATTTAGGAGCCATTTTAAGGCTGATCCTATTAGAGTAGAACCGAAGCCCTTGCAGAGGCATGCTTCCTTGAGTTCTGGAGGAATAGGGTTAATCTCCATCCTCTCCCTATACTGCGCAATATGTTCCTCGGGATGTGTGGTCCCGTCATAAAGCTTCATATTGGGAGTTTGAAATCTTTTTGGAATTTCGGCATCACATATAGGATATGCAAACCGGGATATCCTGGGATACTTCCAGAGTAGGCTGAACAACCCCAGGTACACTGGATATCATATCCTTCAGCTTCTGAAGCTCTCTAGAGAGTGCCGACGTCACACCTGTATCCAGCAAAGATCCAAGACTGTTTGCAGCGGGAGTATTAATATTATTAGACACGTTACCAGTTTGAGAATTTTGGCCATATCCTGGAGCATATCTTGAGCCCCTCACAGTCGATATCCTGGCTGTCGAGGGTATCTCAGGAGCATGGCTCTGGGAATGGCTTGGTACAACATTGACTTGATTATCCTCGGTGTACACTGCTGAACTAAAGTTCAGCGTTCTGGGCAGCAAGGGAGTGATAGTATCCTCAGCGGGCCTCTTGGAATTAGACTTCAGGAGTTGTATTTCTCTTATTAACATCTGATTAGTTTCATGTTGCTGCTTCATCTGATCTTGTATACTACCAAACAAAGATAGAATTTCATCATTAGAAGCCATAATAGGAGTTCTCCCTGAGACAGCAGATCTGTGGACATTTTAAGCAGGAATAGTGTCTCGGGATGTGTGAGTCTAAATCCTCCTTGGAGGAGCTTGAGCTTGTGAAGAGGCTTGCATCTGTCGAGGTGGTGAAAGCACCGAACCGGTTGTAGCAGGCATGGAGGAAGAGCTCATGTTTGATTTCGAAGCCATTGAAAACAGTTGTGTAAAAAGTTTCGAAAAAAGAAAACCAAGTAGAGATTTTAGCAAGGTTTTTAGTAAGAATAGCACCACTTGCCCCACGGTGGGCGCCAAATTGTTTTGTTCAAAAATTATCGAAGCAATTAAATGATCAAATTAGTTTTGTGAGGTAGTGTGCTAGCAGTGTTTGTAAAAAATATGCTTATTTGGTTGTTTGCAAAAACAGTTTTTAGGATATAGCTCAGGATACCGAGCTATATCAACAATCAAACAATGAGCAAAAATGTAAAGGTTGACACGAGATATACGAGGAAAGCCCTTGATCAATCTAGATCTCCGGCATAAAACCTCGGGAGCTGACAATCGTCGGCTGCCTTGTTCTCCTTATTGCTTGAATAACCAGGATACAGTGCAAGATAATGCTCAGATCGCTACTAAGTCTTACAATGTTTGCTAGTGATGAGTGTTGGTGTGTAATTATGAGAGAAAATGTAAGAGTTCGACAGCAGTGAGTGTGTTATTGTGACCTATCGATCTGGTTATCCACATTTATATAGTTACAAACAAAGAACAAATTCTCCTAAAATCTTGGGATGCCTCGGAATATTCTTTATTGAACGTTGTAGACCTAGTCTTGCGGCTTCAACGTCTACTTCCTAACTGTATGGAACGAGTCCTCAGGAGAACAGATCCTAATAAACGTTATGATCCTACAATCGTAACTGGCAAGCCAATTGTTAGCAACTACCAGGATATAGCATCAGGATGTTACCAATATCCTGGTCCGGTATCCTGATCATAAACAGCTAATAAAAAATCAAAATACAAAGTCAGGATATGGGCTTAGAATTTCACCCATAACAATAATCATTCAATAACTCGACCCATCGCCGTTGCCTCATGTTTAAGTCTTTCTGATCAAATATGTGCTGCAAACTCTTGTGATCTGTAAAGATTGTGCAACAAGTACCATACAAGTAGTGACGCCAGATCTTCAACACGAATATCATCGCACCTAGCTCAAGGTCGTGCGTGGTATAGTTTTTCTCATGCGTGGTATAGTTGTCCCGTTGCATCAACACGCAACCAAGACCTTGACGCGACGCGTCACAATAGACCATGAAGCCATCAGTACCCTTGGGTAAGGACAAAATAGGTTCGTCACAAAGTTTATCTTTCAACAGTTGAAAAGCCGTCTCTTGTTCTTCGCCTCAATCAAATCTCTTATCCTTCTGGGTTAGGGATGTTAGTGGTTGAGCAATCTTCGTAAAGTTCTCTATGAATCATCTGTAATATCCCACTAACCCAAGAAATTGTCGTATCTCAGTTGGGGTCTTAGGTGCCTCCCAAATTTTGATCACCTCAATCTTGGCTAGGTTGACATGA